>NW_019154099.1:48537622-48807267 GCF_002288905.1 Enhydra lutris kenyoni
AAGGGCCCTTTCCAGCGTGTCGTTGGTGGTGGTGCTGCACTGAAAATTTTTTTTTTTTTTTTTTTCAAGTTTCTTTTTAATTTTTTTTTTATTTGTTTATTTGACAGAGAGCTAGAGAGAGAGCACAAGTAAGCAGAGCGGCAGGGAGAGAGGGAGAGAGAGAAGCAGGCTCTCCGCTGAGCAGGGAGCCCAATGCGGGGCTCGATCCCAGGACCCTGGAATCATGACCCGAGCCGAAGGCAGCCGCTTAACCAACTGAGCCACTTGGGCACCCCTGCACTGAAAATCTTAATATTCATCTCTTTATACACTTGTGTATTTTTGTAAAGTAGATACTGAGAAATGGTACTGTCAGGGGGTAGATGATACATTTTAATGTTCGGTTTATAGCGCCAAATCGCAGTCCACCAACATACGAGGATGCCTGTTTCTCTGCATTCTCACCACTAAGTTTTTCATCCAGCATCATAGGTGACATAGTATCCCGTTATCATTTTCATCAGTATTTCCCAAGTTTTTGCCAATGATTTTTTACCACTTTATCATGTATTTATTGACCACTTTCTTTCTTTCACTTTCATACATTGCCTGTCTATATCTTATGCCTACAGTCTCTTGTTTCCTCTTGATATAAATGATTGGGTTTTTTTGTTTTTATTTTATTTTTATTTTATTTCTTTTTAGTGTTTCAAAATTCATTGTTTATGCACTACACCCAGTGCTCCATGCAATACGTGCCCTCCTTAATACTCACCACCGGGCTCACCCATCCCCCCACCTCTCCCCTCCAAAACCCTCAGTTTGTTTCTCAGAGTCCACAGTCTCTCATGGTTTGTCTCCCCCTCCGATTTCCACCATCTCACTTCTCCTCTCTATCTCCCCATGTCCTCCGTGTTATTCCTTATGCTCCACAAGTAAGTGAAACCATATGATAATTGACTCTCTCTGCTTGACTTATTTCACTCAGCATAATCCCCTCCAGTCCCATCCATGTTGCTACAAAGTTGGGTATTCATCCTTTCTGATGGAGGCGTAATACTCCATTGTATATATGGCCCATATCTTCCTTATCCATTTGTCCGTTGAAGGGCATCTTGGTTCTTTTCACAGTTTGGCAACCGTGGCCATTGCTGCTATGAACATTGGGGTGCATGTGTCCATTCTTTTCACTACATCTGTCTCTTTGGGGTAAATACCCAGTAGTGCAATGGCAGGGTCATAGGGTAGCTCTATTTTTAACTTTTTGAGGAATCTCCACACTGTTTTCCAAAGTGGCTGCACCAACTTGCATTCCCACCAACAGTGTAAGAGGGTTCCCCTTTCTCCACATCCCCTCCAACACATGTTGTTTACTGTCTTGCTAATTTTGGCCATTCTAACTGGTGTAAGGTGGTATCTCAATGTGGTTTTGATTTGAATCTCGCTGATGGCTAGTGACGATGAACATTTTTTCATGTGTCTGTTAGCCATTTGTATGTCTTCTTTGGAGAAGTGTCTGTTCATGACTTCTGCCCATTTTTTGATGTGACTATCTGTTTTGTGTGTGTTGAGTTTGAGGAGTTCTTTATAGATCTTGGATATCAGCCCTTTGTCTAGAGTGTCATTTGCAAATATCTTCCTCCATTCCATGGAAAGTGATTGTTTTTAAGATTTTATTTTTAAGTAATCTCTACACCCAATGTGGGGCTCAAACATACAACCCCAAGGTCAAGAGTCGTAGGCTCTACCAACGGAGCCAGCCAGGCACTCCTAAATAATTGTTTTTTTAACTTTATTTCTTTATCCACACAGTTTCTACACCCAGTATGGGGATCAAACTCACAACCCCACAGATCAAGAGTCTTCTGACTGAGCCAGCCTAGTGCCCATAAATGATTTTTTTTTTTTAAATTTTGGAGGTCAGTCCTTGACTTGTTATATACGTTACAATTTCAGCCCATTGCTTGTCTTTATTTACATTTATGACACCTGTTCTTATACAAAACTTTGAAATGTGTACTATGATCAAATTTATAAATTTCTTCCTGCCACCTCTGCCTTCTGTGGCTTAAGACAGCATTGCCAGAGTGTTAAGCCTTACTTTTCTGTGTCTCTCAGAATAACATCTTGGGGGGTTTAATCACACAGCTTTGTTTTCACATAGAGGAGTTGATCCCCCCATCCTACAAGCTGACCTTCCCAGAGCAGGCCCCTCCATAAGGCGTCTGCTGTATTCCCCAGGGCAGCTGCATCTGGTGGAGGCTGGTTCTGAGAGGTCCAGCCAACATCGCACGGCCCATTGGACTCCCTGACACTCCTTTGAAGGGGCAGAGAAGGCTGCATTACTGTAGGCCTTGGTGACCACAGGCCTGAGCAAGCCAGTCCTCCCCTTAAACCAGGCAGAGGCTCTAGATTGAAAAAAGAATCCAGAAAGGAAAAGAGAAGGCCCACAACTCTCTCTAGTCTTAGGCGGAAGAAGGAGCTTCTTGGGTATAGATGATGGTGACATTTTCCCCAGTATCATCCCTGTAAGGAAAATGAGACCAAGAAAAGCTAAATGTGTAGATTTAATTTTACATTACGACGCCAACTCCCAAGTTCTGGTTAGAATCCATCTTAGTACGATGGAAGGGAAGCTTTGGTGAGTTTCTTAAAACTCACCGGACGCTGCTTGTACCATTCGTCTTGCGAAGGAAGTGCTCTTATCCCTGTTTTACAGATGAAAACACTGAGGCTCCAGAGAGATAAGGTCATGTAATCAAGTCTCACAGAAGGTAAATAAGTAGAAGACCCAGAGCTGAGCCTCAGGCTTCATGCCTTCCTCCTATTCCACTCTTCTTTCCCAGGATTTGCAAAAGCCACACAAAGCTACCCACATGAGAAAAGCACATTCTTTTTTCTCCCCCCTCTCTACCAGCTCACAAGAGTGCTACTAGGGAGTTGTCTCCACCAGGTGGATGTTTTCATTTTTGCTCATTTGAAATGGAAAATAAGGCACACATCATTTGGAAATCACTTAACTTTTAAGGGACACCTTGAAGGTTTCCTCTAGCGGAATTCGTTAACTTAAAGTCTCTGTATTTTACTAATTGAAAATTTCACGGTGGAACAAGCTCGTGATTTCTGTTTATCTCCAGCTCCCATGCCTCTCAAAGCACCGCACGGTCTTCATCTAAGAATCATTTTCAGCAAAGTTGTTTTTAGTACCTGCTATCTGTTTGTGTTAGTGGGAATGTTTGCCATTTCTTCCAAGAGAGTTAACTATAAATTATACGGCAGAGAACTTCTAAGTAAATATGTTCATGCCTCAGCACTTTAATGTGTTAATTAGCTATTAAAGGTGTCAGTAAATTAGACCTGTCAAAAATAATGGCCTCCTTGACTGGGTTTTACTACCACTTCACTTACTTACAAGTTTTGCCCTCTGGAACTGTTAATAAGCAAAGCTGTAGAGGTTAGCCTTGCAAAAGATAAACTCTTGAGTTTGTTGGAACTCACCTGAGGCCTGCGTCTGTGGGTGTTTTAAGGACTGGTAGCCCCAAATTTACACAATGCAGGCTTACCAACACCTGGATTCCATCTACCGCCAGCAGCCAGGGTGGTCTTTATCCTGCGGAGAGTCCGGTCCCTACTCTTTGTTCCCTCTAGCCAATGATTGTATGGTCAGGCGCCTTCCTTTGTTCATAGAGCAAATTAGCAGTTTCCCCGCTGCTGTTGGAGGCTGGAAATAGGTACCTTTTTCTCCAGGTCAGGGTTCTGGTGGTTACTGAGCAAGGACCCAAGCTCATCAGGGACAGTATTTCTCCTCTCCTGCTTGTGCCAGGAGACCAGTCCTGCTGCAGACCTGAGGGCTGAGACAGGAGAACAGGAAGAGAACCTCAGAAAGAAGTATTAGCAGTGAATGGTTGAATATAGTTTAAAGACTCGTGGTGTTTTCTATGAAGTCAGATGAAGGATAGAACGCACCAGCCTGAGATTCTTGCCCCCATCTACATCTGGGAAAACTCATCCTGTGTTCTAAATGATCAGATTGTAGGATTTCGCCTTTTGCCAGGCTCCTGCTTCTGCTCATCGAGCCCATATGATTGCGAAAGTAAATGAAGTTTTTTAAGATAATATTTATGCATATATTATAGAGGCTACCTCTCATACAGACTGTTTTCTCTGCTTTGTGATTGCCACGAGTCAGCTAACATACCTCTAAACCAGAGATTGCAATAAATCTCCGAAAAAAATGAAACCACACTGTCCCAGGAGCTCTGGTGGTAAATGATGAGCCAGTTGTGGTTATCCTGATAGATGTTCTCCAGTCTTATGAGGGGCAAAGGGCCTTCCTCTCCATCTGTGCTTCTGCCTGCCTCTCTTCTCCCCGACCACCTCCACCCCCAGGTCTGGCTGGGGGACTAAGGGTGGAAATTTAAAAAAAACAAAAACAAAACCTGGCTCAGTCTTATGCAGCAGAGACCCAGATAGCCTTGCAGCATTATAATTGCTACCAGAATAAGCGTCCTTTGTCCTGTTGTGCTAATAATAAATTTGTTTTGCTGTTTTTGATAACCTCACTACCAGCAGAACTATTTTGTCTGTGGAAGTAGTTCACATTATAAAATAGAACATTGTCACTGCTGTCTACCTTCATGGAGGCCTAAATGTGTTGCAATTAAACCGAGCACTTTCAGAGTACTCTTCAAAATAGATCCTAGCAATGGAATTGAGGCTTAAAATTTCATTTCAAAGCAACGTGGGCTGGAAGTGACCTGTCAGCCTCATTTCTTGAATTTATAATTACCATAGTATTAGAATTACTTATCGTAGGCTTTCCCTGGATACTACCAATAAATGACTTGCTGTATTTATGAATCTTTTCAAATTAGAAAACTTAATTCCATATGTAAGCCTGATGTACACATATGTTCATTTACTCAACAAACATTTACTTACAGCTGGTATATGCCATCGCTATTTCAGGTTGAAATATGGCCCTGTTTCAGGCTGAAATGAAAATGACCTTATGTGCTTAAAATGTATGGGTTTAAATTCTGTTAATTTAAAATTTGTTAGTGTCTGGACAAAAGCCATGTCGAAGTTGATCCCCACCTTGGCTCTGCAAGTAAGAATAGGTGGTTAAGAAAATGGGTGATGCCAGGAAATGGTCAGACAACCCAATAGAATGAGGTTTTGGGGGGCTTGGAAAGCATCCATTTATATGTATGTAGTTAATTTCATAATGACAGAGTATTCTTTTAGTAAACAACTCTGCTTTTTAAAAACTTAAAAAAAAACTTTATTATGTTATGTTATTCACCATACAGTACATCATTGATTTTTGATGTCACGTTCCGTGATTCATTATTTGCGTATAACACCCGGTGCTCCATGCAACCCATGCCCTTCTTCATACCCATCACTGGGCCAACCTATCCCACCTCTCTGAAACCCTTAGTCTGTTTCCCAGAGCCCATAGTCTCTCATGGCTCATCTCCCCCTCTTGATTCCCCCCCCTTCATTTTTCCCTTCCTTCTCCTAATGTCCTCCATGCTGTTCCTTATGTTGCACAAGTAAGTGAAACCATATAATTGTCTTTCTCTGCTTGACTTACTTCACTCAGCAGAATCTCCTCTAGTCCCATCCATGCCGATGCAAATGGTGGACATTCATCCTTTCTGATGGCTGAGTAATATTCCATTGTCTACATGAACCACATCTTCTTTATCCATTCGTCTGTTGAAGGGCATCTCAGCTCTTTCTACAGTTTGGCTATTGTGGACATTGCTGCAGTGAACATTGGGGTGAATGTGCCCCTTCTTTTTTTTTTTTTTTAAAGATTTTATTTATTTATTTGACAGAGATCACAAGTAGGCAGAGAGGCAGTCAGAGAGAGGAGGAAGCAGGCTCCCTGCTGAGCAGAGAGCCCGATGCGGGGCTCGATCCCAGGACCCTGGGATCATGACCTGAGCCGAAGGCAGAGGCCTTAACCCACCGAGCCACCCAGGCACCCCGCATGTGGCCCTTCTTTTCACTACATCTGTATATTGGGGTAAATACCCAGTAGTGCAATTGCTGGGTCATAGGGTAGCTTTATTTTTAACTTTTGAGGAAACTCCACACTGTTGTCCAAAGTGGCTGCACCAGCTTGCTTTCCCACCAACAGTGTAAGAGAACAATCCTGCTTTTCTAAACCCGGTTTTCCTCTGTGTGCTCTGAAAATAATAAAATGTCATTAAAATACTTCTTGATTTAGACTCATCATGGTTTCTGATGGGATTCCAGTTGGCCTCATTTATGAGGTTCCACTAATATCAGAATGCCATGCTGCCCAATTATAAATTTTTATAATCTCAAAACCATGAAAACATCCATCTCAAAGGTCAAATGTGCAAAGGAGGAGAAGGGTTGAGACAGTGGCAGACGATGTTTCTTACGGAGAAGGATTTTGTAGTCAGAACAGGGTGGAATCTGTTTTAGTCTCTTACTGACTCATCTCTGGCGTATCCTATAACCTCTGGTGGCTCCCTGTCCTCACCTGTGAATGTGGGAATACCAGTGCTCAAGGAGTCTATCCTGATGACTCTGCACACCCTGATCCTAGAAGTGTGATTTCCTGGCTTGCTTGTCTTATGATGATGGTTTTTGTTTGTTTGTTTGTTTTTGTTTTTGTTTTCCAGAAAACAGAGCAATCACTCAGAAGGACAGTGCAAAATGGGGATTTCTCCCTGGACAGCCACATGTTTTCTGTTAATGGAGATGACCTATTCTAATTGCAGGTTATATCCAGGCATGTAGAGGACTTATGATTGCTGCTGTCAGCCTGGGCTTTTTTGGTTCCATATTTGCCCTGTTTGGAATGAAGTGTACCAAAGTCGGAGGCTCAGATAAAGCCAAAGCTAAGATTGCTTGTTTGGCTGGGATTGTATTCATACTGTCAGGTAAATACTTTCTTTCTCCCAAACAAGGTACTTCACGATGTTAATGAGAGGACACTAACCACGATTCTTTCCTTCTGATACCTTGTAGGGTTGTGCTCAATGACTGGTTGTTCCCTGTATGCAAACAAAATCACAACGGAATTCTTTGATCCTCTCTATGTTGAGCAGAAGTAAGTACTCTTCTCAGTCTGTCTGTTTCTAGCTTACAGCAAATGTACGCAGATTAATCTTCTAAATTAAGTTACATAAATTCCTTACGTGGTGCATGAGAGTGAGACAGGCTCATCAGCAGTGTTCGATGACATCATTTCAAGAGTAAACAGGTTCTGTGCTGCATCGGCAAAAGATGCATCTAATCACGGCGTGGGCGTCACGTGGTGTCTTGTCTCTAAAAAGCTCAAGGCATAGGATTTAAAATTCTAAACGTCATCCACTGGACATCATTCATTTGGGGTCAAGTAGAGGGAAAGTGGAAGAGATGTGGGGGCAGGGGAGGAAGAATGATGTTGTGTGATCACAGGAAATGAAGAGCCGGCTTTGACCGATAGCCATCCAGACTGCCAGCTGCCAGCTGCTGGTATCTGGGCCAGCGGCCATCACGGTTTCGGATGCTGATCTGGAAACCGCGACCATGCTCCTGAAGATTAGGGGTCTGTGAAGGAAGTATCACTTTTTTCATTTTTACTTAGCCTTTTAAACTAGCTCCTTGATGAGCTGCACTCAATCAACCTTTATTTTAAAAAATGTACATGATGCAGGGTTTAAAAAAAAAATGCTCCCGCAGTGGTGCAGACACCACCCAGTTGTGACCAGTCTGGGTTGCAGGTGAATGGTTCGGCATTTACAGATGAGTTTGTTGGAGGGGGTTGGTTTTTAACTATGGGCTATTGGTTTTTATAGTTTCCCTAGGCTTATTTCTTTGCCTTGGGAAAACCCCAGGGATACCAAATTAGAAACAATGATATATGCAGTATTTTGTCTCTCACAAGAATATGACCACATAGCCCTGTAGAAAGCCACATCTGTACGCATGTGGATAATTAGCAGCTGGGCTGGCGATGCTTTCAGTCTTCAGGTCAAGTGTTACTGAATTTTCCAAAAAAGTTACTAAAATTGCTGGCTAGGTGTGCATTCCTTTTTTCTGGTGGGTTTCAGAATCTTCGGGGAATTGATTTGTTAGTTCTGTCTTTAGTGTCTGTCTTTTATTCATAAATAAGAGGTGCTTAGATAATGAAATAGAATGAAAATAGTCGCTACTACGTGTTGAGCCCCTACCATGCACCAAGCAGAGCATTGCAAATATTCTTTTATTTTATTCTTGCAACAATCTTATAAAGTAGGTTCTCTTGGTACGACCTTTTTGAAAATGGATGTGTGCAGTTGATGTGTACAAGGGAACCTGGACTAAACCAGTACTGTCTGATTGGGCTAGGAGTCAGACCACGCATGCTTGCTCTAAGACGCGTGGTTTATAATACTTGATTTCATAATTTTGGTGACCGTATCCTATACATATTTTTTTCATCATGGGAGTTTCTTTTGTATGATTTTAATAACTATTTTAAATTTTATTAAATGGGAAACAAAATGACTGTTTTGGACCCCAGTATAATTTTTACTCTTGTGCCTATGTTGGAAAAATGGGTTCTGATTTATAAATTTTCTCCTAATGTTTGATAATGAGATTTGTACAGGTGTGCATGACGCCAGACATTGAGATGAAAACTGAGACCATGCTCCTGGAGATAGGAAGCATGTTAATGATATTTAAATGAAATACAATTTTCCTCGAATGATACATTTTTATTTCAGGCTTTGGTATCCTAAATGTATAACAAAACAGTATTTCTCATGACTTACTGTATTAAAGACATTGCTCACATTTCTGGATTAACTCTTCTAATTGCTGTCTTTGTTTTCCTGGTAATAATTAAGAAAGTCTTTTTCAGAATCTTAAAAATCATTTTTGTCCTTTCTCAGAAGGTCAAGGCTAATTCATATATACCCTGTAACTTAAACCTGTTCTTTGTGTGATTTTTTTTTCCAGTACTTGCTATATACTCAGTCACCTAATTCAGTTTTGTGCCATCAGAATTTCTGATTTTTTTTTAGATTTTGGCTAAACTCAGTTCAGTGATTATGGACTCTGAGGTGTTTTCTTCATTTCCACATTCTTGGTGCAACATTGAACTATCCCATTCCCTGTAATAATCTGTCGGCATTCCTCTCTCTACCTGGGCCTGCTCCGTCTACATTCTCACCCATAAAATCAGGATAATAATGGCACTCTATTCGTAGAGTTACTGTGGGAATTTGGAGAGTGTGTATATATATATGCTTAGAACTGATTAGAATACAGGAAACCCCGTGTACCCTATTACTGTATTGCGTTAGCTATTATTAAGATAACTTTTAAAATTGTGTGTAGTATTTAAGATGTGGCTTATCTTTATAGATGCTTTGATTAGCTCTCTTCTGAAGTGACTTAAAAATATAACATCTGCATTTGGCAATTTACCTCACATAATTAAAAACACAAGAGCGAAGCACTTTTTGAAAAGCAACAGGGCTTATAAACCAGTAATATTTACAAATAACAGCCCCTTCACACAACACACTGAGAGAAAATATAAACTTTACTAATTATAACCGCTGCATATTGAGAACATGTTAGCTCCTTGAGATAAGAACTTGCTCACGTCTGCGTCTCCAACAGTGCCTTTGCGCAAAGGCAGACAGTCCATTCAGATGAAGGAATTACCAAGCCCTGAGAACTGTAAATGTGACCAGATTCTGATTACCCATCATGGTAGAAAAGAGGCATAAAGGACAGGTGACATCTTCTGGAATTCGCAGGCGTCACTGAAACAAACTCCCTTCTCTAAAAGCCAGCAAATCAACCCTCTTGGCTTCATCTGTTTTCCTCTTATCAACAGCTTTAGTAGAGGACAGAGAGTTGAAAATTAGAAAGATTAAGAAGCTAGAAATTGGCTCTCCACACGAAATTCTTTTTTTTAATTAATTATTTTTATTAACATATAATGTATTATTTGCCCCAGGGGTACAGGTCTATGAACTGTCAGGCTTACACACTTCACAGCACTGACCATATCACATACCCTCCCCAGTGTCCGTAACCCAACCACCCTCTCCCTAACCCCTTACCTCCCAGCAACCCTCAGTTTGTTTTGTGAGATTAAGAGTCTCTTATGGTTTGTCTCCCTCCCGATCCCATCTTGTTTCATTTTTTCTTTCCCTACCCCCCACAACCCTCCACCCTGCCTCTCAAACTCCTTATATCAGGGAGATCATATGATAATTATTTTTCTCTGATAGCCTTATTTCGCTCAGCGTAATACCATCTAGTTCCATTCACGTCGTTGCAAGTGGCAAGATTTCATTTCTTTTGATGGCTGTATAGTATTCCATCACATTTATATACCACATTTTCTTTATCCATTCATCTGTGGATGGACAACTAAGTTCTTTCCATAGTTTGGCTATTGTGGACATTTCTGCTATAAACATTCAGGTGCATGTGCTCCTTCGGATCACTACATTTGTATCTTCGGGGTAAATACCCAGTGGTGCGATTCCTGGGTCATAGGGTAGCTCTATTTTCAATCTTTTGAGGAGCCTCCATACTGTTTTCCAGAGTGGCTACACCAGCTTGCATTCCCACCAACAGTGCAGGAGGGTTCTCCTTTCTCAGCATCTTTTCCAACAACTGTTGTTTCCTGACTTGTTAATTTTAGCCATTCTGACTGGTGTGAGATGGTATCTCACTGTGGTTTTGATATGTATTTCCCTGATGCCGAGTGATGTGGAGCACTTTTTCATGTGTCTGTTGGCCATCTGGATGTCTTCTTTGCAGAAATGTCTGTTCATGTCCTCCGCCCATTTCTTGATTGGATTATTTGTTCTTTGGATGTTGAATTTAAGTTCTTTATATATTTTGGATACTACCCCTTTATCTGATATGTCATTTGCAAATATCTTCTCCCATTCTGTCAGTTGTCTTTTGGTTTTGTTGACTGTTTCCTTGGCTGTCCACACGAAATTCTTAAAGTAGAATCTTTTTTTTTTTTTTTTTTTTTTTTTAAAGTAGAATCTTTAAAGCAAGATTTTGATTTGGTCTCAGCCGGCATTTGCTAGAATTTCATCACCGGGGCTGGTGACTTAGTTTATGCATGAACTTAGGGATGTGTTGGAGAATCGAGGCTAAAGGCAGGGAAGCCCTAGGTGGGCTGGGGTTTGGAGAGTATGGCTGCAGGAAGGTTCTGACTTTTGTTGGCAAGAGTTAGTTCCTTGAGGTCAGAAAACATGTATCCCATCACTGCCTAGCGCCGTGCCTGGTAAGTGAAATTCTTATCTGTAGAACTGATCCTTTCAGGATCAGTGGGAAGGCTTGCCGTTGTCTCCCACCATGGTAGAGAGGAGAGAGGAGAGCAAGAAGGCAGGCACGCTCACTCTCCTCTTCCCATCCTTATCTCATACCCTTCTTCCTAAAACCAGTTACCTCCAAGTGACCGCTCCCCCTACAGCCCTGGAAGGCATGGCTGAGGCACAGGTGGGTGTGTGTGTTTGATCTTCAGCGAGGCCGTGGGCTCTAGTTTCCATCTCCGGTGAGCAAATCGTAGCCATCCCACACCTACCCCCTAAAATGCACTGGAAAATGGTCTGGGCTCAGAACCTACTTGTGGTGTTTTGTTTTCCTTAGGATGCTGTGCTATATTAATTGAATCCTCTGTGGATTTCCAGGACATTCCTATGTAAGGTCTACCTTGGTGGCCTAGTTAGAAACACATACCTAAGCTCCTCAACAAAGTTCCTACTCCATTCCTACTGTGTGCGAGGAACTCAGTAGGCACTTTACTGATGAGAGAAAACGAGTGGCTTCAAGTGTAGCTGGAGAAAAGATCAAGGCCGTAGCCATGCCCCCAGCATCCTGCTGTCTGTTCTGTGGCTTTGCATTCCGAAACCTGTCCTTGTTGGGAAGTTCTTCCTCCCAGGGTACGACACTTGACACAGTGGCAGTTCTTTAAAGAGTTACATCTGACTGTGGTCATGTTCTGCTGTTTCCCCATTTTCCCCCTTTTGTTTTGCTTCTTTGCTCTCATTCAAGTTGTGATTATGTTTCATGATGGCAGGATGGGCTCCCACAAAGCCTTGAAAATGATTTCCCAACTCTCCCCTTTGGGCTATTTCAATCAACTTCCTCCTTTTTATTAAAATAAAGCCTATCAAATCCAAAAAAAGTCTACCTTCCTGCAAGGTTATGGTTAACTGGTACCCCCAGCATGATTCATCCTACCAGGGGGATGAAATTTAAATCAGTTTTTCCCACCACCACTTTGTCGTCCAAACCACGAACTTCCTAAAGGTCTTGATTTGTTTTCTTTTCTTTTCTTTTTTTTTTTTTTTAAAGATTTTATTTATTTATTTGACAGACAGAGATCACAAGTAGGCAGAGAGGCAGGCAGAGAGAGAGGGAGAGAGGAGGAAGCAGGCTCCCCGCAGAGCAGAGAGCCCGATGTGGGGCTCGATCCCAGGACCTTGGGATCATGACCTGAGCCGAAGGCAGAGGCTTTAACCCACTGAGCCACCCAGGCGCCCCTTGATTTGTTTTCTTAAATAAACCGTTCCAAGAAAGAATTTATGGTCACAAAGAAACTTCTTTTCAAATCCGTGCAAGGTTGGAGCATTGAACCATTGCCCTAATTGAGGAAACAGGGCGTTGTGATCTTCGATTTATTCTCTTTTAGTATACGAGATTTATTGTTAATATTTTGGCTCAGATAGTCTCACATTTGGGCCTTATCCTCCGGGCTTTCCTATTATTTTCAGAGTATTTAAAACCATAGATGTATTTATCCCTTGCACTCACTCTTGGCATACATTAAGTTTCCACCTTAGGGCTTAAGCTTTACTCAGGTCAAGGCTTTTCACCACTGTAGTTATTTAGTAGTTAGAAATAAACAGCTGTCTACACTCTGATAAAGTCTCTCTTCTTGTTATCTGTCCAGTTCAACGAACAATGGATAATTCAAGGAGTCCCTCTCTAAATTACACACATGTTCCTGGGTGTGTTTCAAAGGAATATCGATCTCACTACATGACCTTGCCAAGATATTTGACTTCTCTCTTTTGTCCTCATTATAACTTAATGAATTATGAATGTTTGTTTATTTAAGCATACTCCACTGATGAGATTATCTGGAGAGTGGCTTAATATTGGTAAGCAGCTCACAGATTCTTGGACAAAGGGTTCCATGGGTGTGTCAGATATCAAGAACAGAAACAATTCAGCGGTGAAATATTAAGAAGGGCAATTCCATGCCTTCACTGCGTTTAGTCGGAGCCCAGGCCGCTTCAGATCACCACAATGGCTCTGATGCTTTTGGTAGGCTAGCATGACTTAAAAATACACTTGGAAACCAAATGTGTTTTGTTTTGACCAACCTGCACCTAAAGTCATGATTCCTGCCAGCTGGGTGTGCTTTCGGATGACTCTGCTTCCTGCAACACCCTCCACCACTCCCAGGCCCCCTTCCCTCTCCTTCTCACATACTGGCTCGCTCCTGCTTATCCTGCAGGACCTGTGTCCTGCGGAGGTGCCCCCCTGCGTGCTTCTGTTTGTTGCCCGCCCTTGCTGCTCCCTCCCCCAGGCTAGACCAGCAGCATCTGCAAGCAGAGACCACATCTTGCTGATTTGGGAATCTCTTGTGCCTAGCCCATGCTCCGTGACACTTGTAGCAAGGATGGGCTGACAGCAGTGGTGCATGACTGTCTGTCTGCCTGTCTGTCCGCCTGCATCTCTCCTGCAGTGGAAAGACTGAGTACGTTTGTGGAGCTAGGCTGAAGGGAATGGGGACAGTGTACATACACTGTTTCAGAGCGAGGACCTGGATTCCGTCCTTCTGGCTGCCTGGGAGGAAACCCCAGCTCTGCCACTTATGCGTCGTGTAACCTTGAAGAAGATCCTTATCTTTTCTGGGCCCTGTGTTCCTCGTCAGTAATGCGGGGATAATAAATAAATATTCAGTGATTTAGAACCGTGCATCAGCACACAGTAAGGACTCAGTAAATGTTAACTTTGATTTTTAAGGATACTGATGCTTAGGCCGAGTACCTTAATGTCACTGTTCCTTACTTTATGTGGTATGTTGAGGTTAGCCACAGAGAGATGGGTCTTGAAATGCTGGAGACATTGAAACGATATCATTGAAGTGGTAACGCTTGGCTCTCAGATAGAAGGCATTTGGAAGGGGACCTAGCATGGAACCATTTAAAAGAAATAAGGGTTGAATACTTTCTTCTTTCTTCCTGATCACCTTGGTCATAGCATTGAGTTAGAGACGCGCAACCGCTTGAAACTGTCCAGTGCACAGACGTTCTGGAGGCCCTCCTCATGAGACCTGTCCTGCATACTTTTCCCCAACACCCGCTGATTCTAAAATGCTTCCAGGCAGCCCGTGGACGATTCTGAATAAAATGCGGGATACGTGTTCTGTTGACCCAGGCTTTTTGCTGCAAGTTCATCTGTGTATTTTTTTCTCAACACAAACAAATACACACACCCACCTGCGCACACACGGATTCTTGACCTGCGCTCAGTGGCGCGGGCTGTGCCCTCAGGGGTCCCAAGGCAGCATCAATTGTTTTAGGAATTTCCTGTCTGGAATCACAGCCTCCTCTGCTGTGTCCGCTATGCGGACTTCACAGTTGGTGTGCAAAGTTGTTACTGTACCGGCTTGAGCAGTAGGACTCAATACATCATTTCTCACCTGAAATCAAAGAAAACCCAGTAGACCCCCCCAGTCGTCCATATGCATGGAGCTTAATGGCATGGACATTGCCAAACAACAGATTTGGGGGTTTTTGTTTTTTAAAGATTTTATTTATTTATTTATTTATTTATTTGTCAGAGAGAGAGAGAGAGAGCACAGGCAGGGGGAGCAGCAGGCAGAGACAGAGGGGGAAGCAGGCTCCCCGCTGAGCAAGGAGCCTGATGCGGGACTCGATCCCAGGACTCCGGGATCATAACCTGAGCCAAAGGCAGACGCTTAACCCACTGAGCCACCCAGCCTTCCCAACAGATTTGTTTTTGAAGTGAACTATGAAACTTTGGAGACAGGAGATACTTATTCTAGATTGTAAGTTACCTTGGCTAATATTATATTAAGTTACACTGTGGATTTTTTTTTTTAATTTCCCTGAATACTTGGCAAGAATTGGACTTCTGTAAAGATACTCACTGTGCACTTTACAGGATGTTGGAAGGGGAAGGCAGTAGAGAGGCGAAGAGGCAGTTAGCAGGTCAGCTCCTGGCCTCATCTTTGCTCCTCTGGGATCTTTAGGGAGATGAAGTTATCTGTCTGGTTAAGAGCTCTACTCCCTCCTGCTTCTCCATGTTAAGAGGATTGAAGAAGAAACATATATGCACCACAGTAGCATGTGGTATGTCACCAATAAGTGTTACCTGTTGTTAATATATGCCATTTGTAGGATTCTGAACGACCTTGTTGGTGAGTCATAACACAGAGAAAGATAATGCATGCTTGTCTGTTTTAATCTGGCCACAGAAGAAAAATTTAGAATTGGCATCCAAAAAAAAAAAAAAATCAGTCTTTATTTTGTGTTTCCTTTTTTTTTTTTTTTTTTTAAGATTTTATTTATTTATTTGAGAGAGAGACAGTGAGAGAGAGCATGAATGAGGAGAAGGTCAGAGAGAGAAGCAGACTCCCTGCGGAGCCGGGAGCCCGATGCGGGACTCGATCCTGGAACTCCAGGATCATGGCCTGAGCTGAAGGCAGTCGTCCAACCAACTGAGCCACCCAGGCATCCCTATTTTGTGTTTCCTAAATATGAGGATTCTCCATGAAGTTTCCATGTTAGTGGATGCTTATTATTTAAGTTACCCCTTCCTATTTTATTTATTTATTTATTTATTTTTTCTTTTATCCAGCATTTGGAAGGCACCTGCTACTACTTTGTAAGCCTCCTGGGAAGCCATGGGTGTTGAATCCTGTGGCATCTCACAGGCAGTGGGAGGGAACTGTTCTCTGAGGGGTTTGTGGAAGGGAAACCAGACTGGGCCCAAGGCGGGGAGATGCACAGGCTGGATGGGCACCCCACAGCCCGTCCCAGTAGCTGGCCCCCAGAAGAAGAGTGTGGAATAATGGGGGTGTATATGTGTGTGTTTGTGGATCATACCTCTAGAATACTTCTTTAATATAAAATCTATTCATGTATTTATATAGACCTTGGATTATATAAGCCTTTGAGTTGAAAGTTTACTTGAGGTGGTCATCTTTAATTTAATTTAATTTAATCTTTAATTTAATTTAATTCCATGCCAATGGAATTCAGTTTTAAAATATTTACATTGATAATATATGGTATACTTTCTAAACTCTAAACGCAAGGAGAGAGAGAGAGAGAGAGAGAGTGTGTGTGTGTGTGTGTGTGTTATTTTCAGGTAACTGGAATATTTATTTTGGCTGCTACTACTCCTGGTGAAAATGAGGAGTAGGACAATATGTTTGAAGAAACACACTGTCTTAGATGTCAAGGGCTTGGACCCTAGCTCTGTGACCTTCAGCAAGGTCATGTCATTCCTCTGGGGGTCTTAAAGGAGGAGACTTTTTTTTTTCATTCGCAACCCAGTTTTTGTTTTGCCAGAGCTGCTGTGTTTTCTTTTTTTTTTTTTTCCAGTCCAACATGCCCTGATTTTCATTACTACACTCACCTCTTTTTGTGTGGGGTGAGAAGACAGCCTGAGGGGAATTCAGAAGAAATTCCATACCCTGGAGCTCGTGAGCCACGGAGAAGGCAGTGAGCTGGGGAGAGAGAAAACACCCTCCTCTCTGGAATGACAACTAGAAAAGTACATTGCTCTGATTGTATTTTCTCAGATTGATAAAATCTTTTATTTAGCTAAAGTATACTGTAAAGGGAAGAAGGAGAGGTGGTGAAGGGCTCAAGGTTTGGAATCACGGTTCTGGGCTTTAAATCCTGGTTTTACTGTTTACTGAGCTGAGGCCCGAGGCATGTGGTTTCATCTCCCTGAGCTTCAGTTTCCTCATTTGTAGAACGGGGTAGCAATACTCTCAGGATTAGAGTGAAGATCGAGTGTAATTATGCAAAGAACGAAATGTTGACACACACACACACACAAATCCTAGTACAGTGAGCTGACTCTAATCGTCGCTATTGTTGTGGGCGTTTACTTGAACCACATCTCTGGATCTGGGAGAACAGATAATATTTACTGGGCAAAATCATGCTGTTCTGATGCTGCTGTTAAATTTCATTCCACTCTGAGGCTGCTATTAGTATCTGCCTATCCCTGCGGGACTCAGAGATCGTTGAGAGCACAGCTGTATCTCTCTCATCCTCCTCGAAATACAGGATGAGCACAATGCCTGGCATGTCGTTTCTGTGCTGGTGACCCCAGTAGGCTACACGAGCACCCTGGGGGTGGCTGATAAGTCATGACAGGGATTTGGATGCAAGGAAGATGGAAAGTGGAGGTGTCAATAAGAGGTGTTCTCCATTCCATGCCTTTGGATTACCATGAAGGTTACAGGGCTGAAATACGAGTTGAAGTGTGAGATGATCAGAATTAAGGCCTCCGGTGTGCTACCAGGCACAGCCAGGTGCGTGAGAATAATCTCACCCAGTAGTGTGGAGGACATTTGAATGTGTTCAATCTTTGTGGTTCTTTTGGGGGGAATTTTTAAGGAATTAGTCTTTGTTTTCATTCCTCTGGATGGAAGTAAAGTTTTCCTCTATTTACTAAATTTACATTCAATGACATACATGAATTGAAGTCAGGCAATTAATACATGAATTGAGTAGTCCTGCCAGCTGAGTGGATTATTTGAGGTACTCCAAAAACAATGTTTTGATCCATGAAACGAAATTCTGTCCTCTCCTTGACAATCTTGGATCTGTCTGGTGCTAAGCAGATTTATAGCTTTTTAGAATAATGAGAAAACATCGGCAATCGTGGCAGCCCAATAAAGAGGGCATGCTCTGAGTGGGGAAGCTGCTCTGGGGCCAGGAGGGCATGGTTAAAAAAAGAAAGACCTACAATAGAGCACCTGAAATTTGCTGATCTTCTGAGGTGTAGAAGTCAGCTTCTTAGCATTACCCAAAAAAATGAAGAAAGATTTTTAGGCAGAGACTAAGCTTCCCAGTGAGTGTCAAAGGAGACATGCTCTGGAACGAATCTGAGTGGATATTATATTGCTCTCCCTCAATCCCGTCTTTCGGTAATACCAGCCAGTTTTTGCCAGATCACGCACACTGATAGGTGTAAATTTGAGTCCCTGCTGAGTTAGTCAGCTCTACGTGTCTTTTCACAGAAGGAAGAAGAAAAAGTCTCTGCGAGAGAAAGGACCAAGTCACAAAAGCCAGCTTGTTAAAAATTGCTGGTGTAGACATGGAGTCTCTCAGAGACTTCGGCTCTGAGCTGGTACTATTTATTGTTTGTCTCTGACAGAACTCACAAGGAACTCAAGTGGAAATGAAATTTTTCTTGGAATAGAGTCTATATCTACAGACTTAAAGAAAAATGAAAGTATATTTAAAAATAGGAATACACGAACCAGTTTTTAGCCTAAGTCAAACCCATGATTCCTCAGGAAGTTTCCAGATGAGCGTAAATGAATATAAAGGCATGTCCTGACATTTGGCCCGCCTGAGTAATTTATCTTCTGATTTGTGACAACACTGTATACACGTTTGCGTGCTCCTTTGAGTGAATTCACAGTGCTGAGCCATGGTTTATGATTTCTATCACCATTGCCATTGATTGACTATTATTAATAATTAGAAGTTTGTTTTTAATCAATCGTGGTAGCCAGCACTGGAATCCTCTTTTAGAAATCTAAATTTTTTTTTTTAAGATTTTATTTATTTATTTGACAGAGAGAGAGATCACAGTAGGCAGGCAGAGAGAGAAGGGGAAGCAAGCTCTCTGCTGAGCAGAGAGCCCGATGTGGGGCTCGATCCCAGGAGCCTGAGATCGTGACCTGAGCCGAAGGCAGAGGCTTAACCCACTGAGCCACCCAGGCGCCCCTAAATATTTTTTTAAGAAAAACCTCTGGCTGTAGCTTCAGGGGGTAGTTGCACGAAGAGTAATATTAAGGCATAGTTTCAGGAGTGAAGACTGTCTGAACTCTAGGAGGACAAAAAAGAAAAACAGAAAGTATCATTGAACAGTAACCCCATGATAATGTCCTCCAAGTAGAAATGTTCAGTGTGCTCACTTGTGACTGTCTTTACAGCGACAGCGTGACAGGGGGTGCTTGGCTCCAGCTTACTACCATAGCACGTGCAGAATTTTGTTTGTTTCTTCATTTTAAGATTTTACTTATTTATTTTGAGAGAGAGCATGCGCACACGTGGTAGGGCAGACAGGGAGGGAGAGGGAAAGAATCTCAAGCAGACTCCACTTGGAGTGCAGAGCCTGACATGGGGTCAGTCTTGTGACCTTGAAGCCATGACCTGAGCGGAAACCAAGAGTCAGACACTCAAC
Organism: Enhydra lutris kenyoni; assembly: GCF_002288905.1. Taxonomy (NCBI): domain Eukaryota; kingdom Metazoa; phylum Chordata; class Mammalia; order Carnivora; family Mustelidae; genus Enhydra; species Enhydra lutris. The sequence continues at coordinate 48,557,075 of NW_019154099.1, forward strand.
CGAGTGTGCCATCTGGGCTCCCTAGGACTTTCAGATGTTTTAAAGAGGTTGGATGACCTGCACTTAACAACCTGGAAGGCACTCTTCTTTTTTTATGTTCATGATTGTGTTCAGACATTGTAAAAGGGCTGATTGTGGAAATTCAGGATATCGTTTAATGAAGGCATCTTTCACAGAACTGTGGACTTCACGCTTTTGGCCTGGCCAGCTCTTTTAACCAGTGCATCTGAGTCCTTTGGGGCCAGTTTTTGTGTGCAGTTTGAGGGTGTTTTGTTTCCCTTTACAGCAATCTTCTGTTCCTGGGAGCATGTGGAGAATTTCTTGGTTTCCAGAACATAGTTGGTGCTCTACTTCAGGGTGAGGTCTTACCCCCTGGTTGTTCTGCTGAGGCTCTTCCTTGCTTCAGTGACCCCCTGGGTTTCCCAGAAAAGGCAACACAAGAGTGAGAAAAGAAGGGACCCCGCGGCAGCAAATGCAGGCTGTGAAAATGCCACCGTAGCCAGATCTGCAAATGAGCAAGTAGACCCAACATTCCTAATCTTCAGTGAGTGTTGCTCCTAACTTCTCCCAGCTGGCAGTCGGGGCCATTCTTCCCTCACTGCTGTGTCAGACCAGAGAGCCTACCCCTGCCCAGCCAGGAGTTCAGGCCAGTGACACAGCATGTAGAAATAGATGAGGCAAAACTCAGGATGGGCCCAGGCAGGACATGCCTCCTGCTCTCAATGGCGCAGTATGGCCTTGAGACCTAAGCCTGACCCGCCACGCCTGGCTCAGGGGACTGGCTGTGGAGGGAGCCTGCCTTAGTCCTGCCTTGGCCCTTGTCACCCTCACTTCTGACTTTCCTGTCTCAGCTCTTCTGCAGATTCTGCGTGACCAAAAGAGACCCCTTCCACTTGGGGTCTCCACTTCTTTTTATCCCCATTAGGTTGAGGGTAACGTCCATCAGTCGTTGCCTTGAGACAGAAATCTATGGGCCAAAAAAACTTGAGAATCACTTCTTTATTTAAAAAAATCCCTATTCGTCAGAATAAGGATAGGCAAACATGAAAACACACAGCCCTAACACTTTGGTATACTTTTGTCATTCCTTATTTGTTTTTCTGGGTGAGTGCTCCTCCCGTAAAAGGATTTCCTTTAGTCCTCCACAGCAAAAAGTGATTTCCTTTTTTGTTCTCCATAGCATCATTTGTATCTTTGTGTGGGGACCTGCCCAGTGCAGGAGCTGACTTGTGTATCGGGTGGATCTTTGCATCGGCTTGAGGCATCAGCAGAGTGCTGTGGATAGCCAGATGGCAATCTGTTGCTAAATGATGTTATTTTGTATTTATCTCCCACTAGACTGTGGTGATAAGCAAGATAGTGCTGTATCTAGCACTGACTTTGTATGGGCTCTGTAGAGGAGGAAGAACTTAACTTTCTCTCCCCGCCCCCACTCTCCTGGGTTCTTAGCTGCACCCTATAAACTAGACTGACAAAAGACAGATTAACCGGAGAAAAATAGAGTTGGTTAACACGCACATCATGGAGACATGTAGGAGTCCTCAGTGATGAGTAACTCAAAGGGCTGGTTAGAACTTGGGCTTATATGGTATCTAAATAAAAGAACAGTAAGCTCAGAGAGAGGTGACAAGACCAGAGAAAAGGACTTTGACCTACTAGAGCAGCAGACTGGGAAGGCAGATCTATGGGGGAACTAATGGAAGATATGGTTGGTTAGTTGAGCTTGTTATGAAGATCCCCCTGGTGTCTTTGTGTGCCCCCCCACCCCCCAGTGTACTGTGCTCTCTGGTGATTAACTTCTGTCCTTCCTGCTAGGCAGGGTAGGGGGGCTGGGAGGGACATCTTTACAAATCGATGTCCTGCTTTAAGACAAATGGGGAGGGGTGGAGAGCTTTTCTGGTATCTGCTTCTCCACTGCTGCCTTCAGCTCAAAATAACCCTCATGCCCCAGTGGCCTGTTTGGGGGTGGCATATTCTGCCATCCTTCAACACCTCGTACATGATTTGCAAAGAAATGTTTATTGAATTGAATTAAACTGAAAGCAAAGGGAACCCGCCGTTTTCTGACCGGACTCTGTGAAATAATTTACCCTGCGCAGCGGACCAGTTTGATGGAACATTCTGTGAGCTTCAGACGGGCCCAGAGAGAAGGTACCAGCTGAGCCGGGAGGCCTGGGCTCCTCAGCTGGCTTTGCTTCTGCTTTGCCTGCAGGGATCACCTCTTCTTCCTTTCGGGAAGTCAGGAAGATACAATCAAGAGGTGGCTAGAAAAACACGTCGAGGGAAGTTTAATGCGTTATACAGATACAAGGTGTTGGTACTTCCTGTACAAGCTGCGGTAGCAAACGTTTGCGATGAGCATTTAGGCAATCTTGGCTCGTTGGTCTTAAACACTGTTTATGCCCCAAATAAGTCCACCATAACACCTGTACGCACTCCCTCGCAGGTACGAATTAGGAGCTGCTCTGTTTATCGGATGGGCAGGAGCCTCGCTCTGCATCATTGGTGGAGTCATATTTTGCTTTTCAATATCTGACAACAACAAACCTCCCAGGTATGGAAAAGAGACAGGAATGACCTGTTAAAATTATTCCAGGTAGGGCAAGTTAGAGATTGTTCACATGATTCTCAGAAATGTCCAAAAACTAGGATTGGTAAAAGTTTGGGACATATAGTGAAGATAATATTAACTAAAATCAATACAGTGAATAGAATAAATATACAGTTAAAGTTAATTTAAAAAACAAAAAACAAAAAAAAAACCCAGAGCTCTACCTTCTTACACTCCAGAGCCATTTCTGTGAGCAGAACGATAGGGCTTCCTGCGTAAACTTCACCGTTTTTATAATTTATATATAATTATAATTTATATATTATATATATTATATTTTATAATTAATATATAATTAAAAGCCTCATCACTTTCACATAGAGAATCCTGACGAAGGTCCTTCCGATCCCCAGGGTCCAGGAAGATGGGTTTTAAAAGAGAAAAACTGAGCAGACGAACAAGCTCGAGTTTCTTCCGCTGAATTCGCACTAACTGTTCAGAAATGACAGTGAGACAGTTGGGTGGGTGGGGAGTGGTGTCGAGAGAGGGGAAGAGAGAAAGCTCACTCGGAGTCATCAGGGAAGGTCTGAAACTGCTGGGACAGAAGCAGGGGGTGATGGTTTCTGCTCTCCGTGTACACAAGGATCTGCCAGACTATGTTTTGCCTTGCAGGTTGGGATACTCCTACAACGGGGCCACGTCCGTCCTGTCTTCTCGGACAAAGTATCATGGAGCAGAAGGAGATTTTAAAACCACAACCCCCTCCAAACAGTTTGATAAAAATGCGTACGTCTGAAAAGAGCCCTGCTGCGAGCTGTCTCGAGTTATTGTAAAAGTGAACTGTTCACCGTATGATCCCCCTCCTCGAGGCCCTCCTCTAATTCACATCCAAACTATTTTTAAAACATGAATTTGGAGAATTTGCTGATTGTGTGGATGTCAATATTCTAATCATTTTCTGTTGTGGCTTTCTATAAAAAAATAAACAGGTTATTTACAGGATCTGTACATATTTTGTACATTTATAGAACGTGAGAAGAATTTAGCACCAGCGGATCAAGTATGTGTAACGGAGCCTTCTTGATCATTCAGACGTGGCATCCTTTGTCCCCATTCCTGGTTTCTCTTCCTTCCTATATTAAACAGAAGGTGTGTAAGGAGTGGTGTCTTATGAACAGTGTGGGGGAAGTCTGAGGCTGTTCCTCAAAAGATGTTTGGGTTGAATGGACAGGTTACTGGTTGTGTCGCGACGACTTCCAGTTTCTTACACCTCTTTGTCACCAGTGTGAGTCGCAGTGACCGCTCAAGGAAAGGCTAATGGGGCCAGGACATTGCCTGGCACGTCCACCTTAAAGAACAGCTTTAGGCTTCTCTGATACAGAAAGCAGATTCAGGGCTGAAGCGTCAGCATGAACCTGGCTAGAGACGCTGGTCATGGTTGACTCTGGGGAAGGTTCCAGAGCCTGCGTGGCACCTGCCTTGCTCACAGTGATGGGTGAGTTCCGGCGTGTCTCTCGGGCCCTGTGTGCACAGCCACTCTGGGTAATGGAGAGACCTACCATTTTTCAGGGCATGTAAGTTGCCCCAGTGGTCTCTGAACAGCGTTAAAGACTTAAAAGGGAAAAATCACGTTATTTGGAAGATGCTCAGTGGGAAGAAGAGGAAATGAACAAGTTTGTTACTAAAAAAATGATCTTTGTATTACATATATACATATATAATATGTAGAAATATATGTGAAAATATATAAACATGTAATATATAATTAAAATAAATATGAATATAAGATATATACTATATATATAATATTTATAAATATCTCTTCTAGGGATACAAATGCAATGAAAGCCACAACGGGGTATTAGGTGCTACAGGCCAATGTGGGGGGCAGGATTTTATGGGTGTGTGTTTAGAACCAAGTTTTTTATTTCAGAGCTGTGCTGAAGGTACTAAAGGTAATGTTTAGATTGTATTGAAGTGTTCTAGCTCCTGAAGAATTTAGGGAGAGGAGGGGGTGGTGAAAACACAGAAAAGCTCTGTTGGGAACCACAAGCGTGTTAGCTGAGTATGGGTGAAGGGAAACACAGGATGCAAAGACCACTGGAAGGAACCACATCTCCGAGGACAGCATGGTAGGTTGAAAGAGAGGAGTTCAAGGAGTGGCTTTTGCAACACAGATGGGGCGACTTAATTTAAATACTGGGTTTGCATAGCAGAGTTCATCCCATTTCCGCAACCCTTTCCACTGGGAGCAGAGACGCAGAGCACAGAGACCCGAGTAAAGCTTGCTCTTGTCACTATCTAGTTGTATGGCTTTGGGCAAATTACTTAATAATTCTACATTTCTCACACCTTCAGGATGAGGATTATGATAAATACCGTTTCCCAAAGTTGTTCTGATTAAATGAGCAAATGATGCATGTTAAAAAAGCAAAATAGGGGTGCCTGGGTGGCTCAGTCAGTTGGGTCTGGGCTTGGGTCATGATCTCAGGGTCCGGGGATCGGGTCCCACGTCAGGCTCCCCACTCAGCAGGGAGTTTGCTTCTCCCTCTCCCTCTATCCCTCCCCCTGCTCATGCACTCGCTCTCACTCTGTCTCAAATAAAAAAGTCTTAAAAAAAAACCCAAAACACAAAATAGACCCACATACTTTCAATAAATATCTGTTGGAAAAGTGACTGAATGAGTCCAGTGGCCTGTGTGCCTTCTCAGGCACGGTGTGGCTCTGGTGTGTTGCTTATCTCTGTCCTCCTATATGGAAATTTGATTTGGCATTTATTAATGCCAATATATTTTTTTATTAAAGTGCTTACATAGAAAGTGAGTGCATTTCCATAAAACGGCCCCTGTGGGAAGTGCTTAAAATGTGCAAGTGGACAAGTGAAAAGGACCCTTGGGGGAGGTGGGGGAGGGGGCAGAAATACAAATGGTTGTGGCTTCAGATCAGGATGTCGTGTGGCACAGCTAACAGGGTGAGCCGGACCTCCCAACAAGGTAAGTTTGGCTCTGGAACTCATCCTTAATAACTCAGCCGCAGTCACAGTGAGGTAAGGGAAGGCTTTACTTGAAAAGTTGGCGAACTGAAAAGAGATCCAAACCCAACAGACTGTTAGTTAAAATGTTACTTTGGGGGGGGGGGGCAGAGTACAGATAGTACCACAAAGTAAAAAAGAAATGCAAAAGACAGCTTATGTGAACTTTCTGACCACTGACAATTGTTAAGAACAGAACTAATTAGTTTTGAGGTATTTTATAATATGGGTTGGCATTTGAAAAGAGTGGGGAAAAAACCCGACATACACGTATGAATTCAGTAATGACTCAACCTTTGCATATACTGATAAATTAATTGACATTGAAAACAGCTACATTTTACTCATAAAATATCCAAGGTAGAGCTTATACTGCAGAAATGGTATTTAACGTTGTAAAATAATTGTTTAATAACAACATGCTTACAAGGGCTCAAGTTGGAGTATGGTGTACATACTTCTGGAGAATGTATTTAACTTAGCCCAGCTCTATTTTTATAATTCTAAACTTATTTCTATATGAAAAATAACCAATCTACTCTTAAGATTTCACTGATTCCACTAATTCAATTTTAAGCGTATTAATGGAATTTTATAATAAAACACTTCCAGTGTGAAAATGGACATAAGATATATTAAAAAAAAAGTTTTAATTCAAACTGAAACCTGCTATAAGTTTAAAAAAATTCACTTAAAAATTAGTTGAAAAAATACACTTAAACACTAGAGTACCGTTCTGAAGAAAAAACTTTTTATGACTTCAAATGACATATTAATTTTAAGCAGCAGAAGTCAAACACCTCTATATGCTTCAAAATACTGTTGACAATTTTTGTTTTCTGATACTGAATTAGGTGCTGTTAAAGAGATCCTTGTTCTTGGAATCAGCTTCGGTGTTCTCGTGGGAAATACTGTAAGGCAGGAGCGGGGGGTGGGGGTCTTGTGGGCAGGTCGCTGGAAACCTGCCCGTGTCTTCACCTTGACCCCCCTGAGGCGGTGGTTACACATCTGAAGAGTCGCTCCAGTCAGTCACCGTCACTAAGCTGCTTTTCAGGGTGCTGGATTCGTCTTGAAGTCCTGTGGAGGGAGAGAGAGGAAGAGGAAGAGGAGCTCCAGTGATGAGCCTGTAAAAATCTGTCATTTGTCGCTCAGTGTCCAGGTCTGTTGGCTAATCCCCACGCCCCCAGCTCCCACAGGCTTGGAGGAGGCTACAGGGCCACGAAAACGGCCACATCTCCAGGGAACCATGAGGGACCCTTGTCTAGAGGTTTCCACTCAGCATCTTTCCTCTGTATTCAGCCCAGGGTCAGGATCCTTAACCGCGCTCAGGAACGTTCTGTTGTTGCTACTGACTCTGAGTGACAGGTGTGAAGAAAGGAGGATAAAATTATAATAAGCCAAGGAGGAACTAAATGGTAGATATGGGTTTTCTAGGGTCGATGGGCTTCACTAGGAAGCACAGATAAGCTAGTGATGGGCACCGTGAGAAAGCAAAGGCCCGGCTCATGTTCTGGGGGAGAGGAAAGATGACTTGGAGGGCTGGCGCAGCAATGGCTCATCTTACAAAGTGATGTGGTGAGAGATCTTGCTGAAAATGGGAAGGGCAGGGAGGTTTGCACGTATAATTTAAAGTAACAGATGGGGCGGGGCGCCTGGGTGGCTCAGTAGGTTAAGCCTCTGCCTTTGGCTCAGGTCATGATCTCAGGGTCCTTGGATTGAGTCCTACATCAGGCTCTCTGCTTGGCGGGAAGCCTGCTTCCCTCTCTCTCTCTGCCTGCCTTTCTGCCTACTTGTGATCTCTCTCTCTGTCATATAAATAAATAAAAATCTTTAAAAAAAAAATTAACAGATGGGGGCAGGAAAACACCCAACAGGAGTCCTGAGAGCTGTCCTGAGAGCAGAAAATGAGCCACACCCCCATCTGTCTTAGCAGGACATCAAGAGTTCAAGACTAGGGGCACTTGGGTGGCTCAGTCATTAAGCATCTGCCTTTGGCTCAGGTCATATTCCCAGGGTCCTGGGATTGAGCCCCAAATCGGGCTCCCTGCTCAGCGGGAGGCCTGCTTTTCCCTCCCCCACTCCCCCTGCTTGTGTTCCCTTTCTTGCTGTCTCTCTCTCTGTGTGTCAAATAAATAAACAAAATCTTTAAAAAAAAAAAAAAAACAGTTCATTTCTAAAGTTGATGAGCCTGGAATCTGTAGTCTGACTTACTATCAAGAGACGTGGTGGACCTTGGGGTGCCACACAGACCTGAGGGCGGGCGCTGTAGCTGGGGGAAGGGCGCAGACAAGCCCTTCTAGATGACCTTTCACCATGTGCAAGAATTACTTTGACAAAAATTACAAATCACATTTTATAATTTTAAAAATTAACTATATTGGGAGTTAAGTTACTGGACTTAGCCAGACCCTAGGACTCATCCAGAAACAATGTCAGCTCCTGGCCTCCTCTCTAATTCCTCCCACTGGCTACAGTGTTGCAAGAGAAATCTTTCCTCAAAGAAAATAAAGGGAAACATTTAATATGTAAACAGATTAACACAGGAAGACTGCCAGAAGAATGGCCCCATTCCGCTGTAATATCAGAAATTTTAATTTCCGCGAGGCACCTGTATGGGGAGAGTATCTGTGTGGGCATTTTCAAAAATAACATTAAAATTTAAAGACTAAAGTTTCGGTCCAAATTAAATACACCCGGGCGAAAGGACTCTGAAGAGGAGTAAGTGTGCACAAAGCACATGGTATTTGTTACACCAGCAGTGTTTCTGTCCGATGCTGTTTCAACGCAGCTTCGTTAGATATTTTTAAAGAGGACACGAGTAACTGGAAAACGGACAGCGCTTCAAGGCGCTCAAGCAGCCAACCTTCTGCATGTGGCCCCTTCAGATTAGATGTGCCCCAGGCACTTGGCACTTGAGTTGAATTTGCCTCATTCTTCACAAGGAGAGGTTCCTTCCGTTCTCTCCCGGTTTTCTTGCCCAGAGATCCTTCCTCCTCTGAGGATGACAGGTCCCAGTCGTCATCATCCACGTCCGCGCACTGAAAGAAATGCACAGAAATGCATGGAGAGCCGTGAGCGTTTCTTAAAGACGCGGCACATGCGGGCGTCCCTTGGTTATTCTCTTGGCCAGACAGGGCCGCTGACACCGGATGATCTGAAGCTGGGGAACCTCGGAGATTTTATGTCTGGTGATTTCTGGAGGGCAAGGAAATGGATTTGGAAATCTGCATTTTGTAGGACGACAGAACCTTGTTTCTTGCCATGGAATTTCCATGTTTACTACTTACTCTACCGGCCGTGACTTTAGAAAATCTTGGAAACACTACGTTGTAGCAGTAAAGCTGGGCTGGTCCACAGGCAAGAGCTCTTACGTAATCTGGGATAATCTGACCTTGAACCTCAGGTTGGAGCTGCTGGGAAGGTGTTGGGGCCTTTCCTCCACTCTGGGAAGAGAGCTCGGGCTCTGCCCTTGTCTCCCTGATGCCTTTCTCTGCACACTCAGCTCCCAAGTGGGGCTAAGACCCCCACAGTCCCTATCTTACTGTCAGGTCCTGCCGTGGACCCGGAGCCGAGGCCCAGGTTCTAGCCAGTCCCAAGCATCCGGGTGCAAACTCGCTAATATTTGGCCACGTCAAGCCAGACACGTGATGGGAGTTTGAAAACCTGTAAAGCCTAAGAAGCACGTGATGCCTTCTTACCCACTGTCGTTCCAATATCCTGGATTCTCTACAGAACAGAAAGAAATGCAACCATCCTGCAGACAAGGTACGGTATACATCTCATCGGCTGCCACTAAATATTTGTTTGACATTTTGCTATAAGAAGTACAGTTATTAAGGTATATTCGTTAAAAGATGAATTTCTCTGTGTGTTTAGAGAGCAAGGGTGATTTTACCTTTAGTTCTTCTTTTAACTCTTTTTTGATGAACGCCTCAGCAACGTTAATCCCACCCGCTGGCTTATTCACATTTCTGTGATTTGAAACCGTCTTTTCAACTTTTTTGGTTAGTGTTTTAATGGCGGTTCCTGTGTGACCAACAGAAAATAGGTACAGTTTTTAAAAAAATTCTTTTCCGATCCCAAAATATCTTGAACAAGTGACTTTGAAAGAGTCTGAGCATTACAAATCATCATGTTTATTAAATTAAAATCAATTGATATATTTTGGGGGTTGTAAAAAGTTACATTAAGACATATAACTCCTTTTAGAAAAATCATGATCCCCTAGACCAGAAGCAGTAACATGTTCTTTTTTTTAAAGAATTCATTCATTTATTTGAGAGAGAGAGAATAAGAGAGAGACAGCATTAGAGGGAGGAGATCACAGGGAGAAGCCGACTCCCCGCCAAGCTGGGAGGCCAATGCGGGACTCGATCCCAGGACCCCAGGATCATGACCTCAGCTGAAGGTGGTCGCTTAACGAACTGAGCCACCCAGGCACCCCAAGGTTTCATTCGAAATCAAAGAAGGATGGCCTCATTCAAGCTGTGGTCAGAAACTTTAATTTCAGTGAGGTAGTCTGTAGGAGTAGAATATTCATGGGGGTATTTTCAAAAACAATATTACTTTAAAATTAATTAGTTATATCTTATGTAATCATATAAATCTTATGTAATTATATAAATTATATAAACAAAAACTTTTATATAATTATATAGTTATAATTATATAAAATGATAATTATATAAATAAAAATTGTATAAAATACAATAAATGAATTATATCTGGTATGTTCAAAATATATAATTTTTGAATTGCATTAAACAGAATTTCTTTTTTTAAGAAATGACCCTTCAGCCCCATTTCTCTTCAGCACACGGTCAGCAGCCGTACACTTGGCTCTTCTGCTCCTTTAGAACCAACCCGTCTCCCCAGGCGGCCCAGGGTCTGAGAGCAGCCCTTTTCACAGACGCCCAGTGTGTGCGTTAGTTGCGTCCCTCCACGGTCATATGATGATGTTCTCATCCCCAGTATCTCACAATGTGACCTTATTTGGGGAGAAGGCCTTTGAAGAGGTAATCAAATTCAAGTGAGTTCATGAGGGTGAACCCAAATCTGGTACCACTGGTGTCTTTATAAAAATGGGAATTTCGGACACAGATGCACGAACGGGGGAGGGTGATGGTCCCCTCCAAGCTGAGGACAGAAGCTTAGACCAGATCTTCTCCTCATGGCCCTCACAAAGAACCAGCCTTGCAACCCTTGATTTTGGCCTTGTAGCTTCTAGGATGGAGACAAGAAATTTCTGTTTTAAGCCACAAGATATGTAGTACTTTGATCCTACAGTCCTCGGAAATGAACATACCTAGGCACCCCCAACTGCTTCCTCTCCTTCCACCTGAGTGTCAATTAGCTGCTAAGCCCTGGGCATCTTCCTTAGGCAGCCGTGGCTTCTGGGTTAGCCCCATTCTTTCCTTGAGCAGTTTCTCAGCCTCTCCTCCCAGTGCTTGGTGGCCCCCCCCCCCGGGAACCACTGTTCCAAACAAAATTTCCAGAAGGATTTTCAATGACCAGAGCTCACCTGCGGGCTTGGGAGAAACATCGGAGTCCTCGATTTCACTTCCCTCGGTCCAGTCCGTGTCGCTTCTGACCGTGTTCTTCCCAAAGCTACACCTGTTGCTTTTGGAGGACGGCGCAGGAAGCAAGTCCGGGGATGCACACGCCTGGAGGACGTCATCACCATCTAGCTCTTCCTCCGAACTGAACGGAGGGGTCCTAAATGAAAACCCAAGGATTTGGGGGAAAGAAATCTTTTCTGTGGTAAAACTACCCCATCTTTTAAAATAGCATCATTCACAAAACAACCTGAGGGTTGATGCGGGGAGGGGTGTTGGGAGAGGGGGGGTGGGGTTATGGACATTGGGGAGGGTATGTGCTATGGTGAGTGCTGTGACGTGTGTAAACCTGGCGATTCACAGACCTGTACCCCTGGGGATAAAAATATATTATATGTTTATGAAAAATAAAATTAAAAAAAAAAATAAAATAGCATCATTACTTATAATTTACCTCCACGCTGTACTTTACGGAGCGCTTTTATAGACACAATCCCACCTGCTTCATCACCTGAATTAGCACCCCATTTTAAAGTGGGGGGGATGGGCTAGATGGGGGATGGGCATTAAGGAGGGCACTTGCTGCAACGGGCACTGGGTGTTGCAGGAGGTCACGAATCACTGGATTCTACTCCTGAAAGTATTGCACTGTATGGTAACCAACTAGAATTTAAATAAAAAATTTAAAATTTTTTTTAAAAAGGGAATTGTCTATGCATAATGTACATATGGCTGACAATAGTCGGTACACTTGGAAATTGTTGGGTGAGTGTTTTTTTAGCCACAATTAAAAAAGAAAAATTAAAGTTATTTAAAAAAATAAAGTGAGATGTTCATAGCAGTGTTCATTCATTCAAGAATATTCTTTGATTACTTAAATTTTTCCAGACAATGTTCAGTCATACTACGTCCCATGAAATAAGGTTCCTATGAGATTTTTGTACATGAAAAATGCTTTTGAAAGGTCAATCATCTTATTGTCTCTATTATATTCTATTTATACCATCCTTACTATCTATATAATTTATTTTGTCTCTATTATATATACACAATGCCTCAAGAAGAGATATTTATAGCAGTAATACCTCTAGAAAAAGTCGATGATGAAATTCAGTTATGATAAGATTAGTTTTACTTATAATTAATAACAATAATGTACCTATAATTTATTAAGTCCCCATTAAGTGCCAAGCCCTAAGGTTAAGCTCTTTTCTTTTCTCTTTTTCTTTGTAAAATATTAATCTTCTAATTTTTATCTATTTTACTTTTTTTTTTAAAGTAGGCTCCATACCCAATGTGGGACTTCAACTCATGACCTTGCAAGACTTGTGTGTTCCACTGACTGAGCTGGCCATGCACTCCCAAACTCTTTTCATATATTCTTAATTTATAGAACTGTGTTGTGAAAAAAGCAGCATCGCCCCATTGAACAGATAAGAAAACAGGCCTAAACAGGTAAGCAAGAGAATCAGTGGAACAAGTTCATGAGTGACGGAGCTAGGATCCTTACTATCCTAAGAGAGCCCAAGAGAGTAAGGTCTAGCACCATTCCTGATGTCTGTAAGAACACCATATCATCTGATTATACTCTCAAAGATCCAGCCACTAAAAGACAACATCATTCATTGAATTCATTGTGCTTATTGAAAATCATGGGACACAGAGAGGGGAACAATGGAAATGACTGGAGGTGACCCCACTTCTTAGTGGATGGAGGCCACAGGGTGATAAGGGCTATTGACTTACAGAGAATCTGATGAAGACACAAAGACATGTAACACAAAGGAGTAATGAATGGTGACAAATGAATTGTGATGTTTAATAGTTAGGGTTTTAGTTAATCACAGGGCACATACCAATTTACAACAAAACGAATATTCAGGGGAAAGAGCTTTTTAAACGCCCTCTCCCCACTCCCAAGTACTCACGTAATAGTTGAAGTCTTTCTGGGAAAATGATCTTCTATGATATTTTTCTTAATTCTAAAACACAAAAGAAAACGATTTCTAAATGGCACAAGCGAATAATGTAATTTTCAATATAAATTTCTATGGAATGGGTAATTTTTGCTTTTGAACATTTGTTAAAGAGAATAAGCTACAAGAAATGGGCTGGTACCAAGGACAGGCAGGTAGGAACTGTAAGCGTGGCGCTCTGCTGGGGCGGACGTTACTGTGGGTAGAATGTCTGCGTGGCCCTACAATCCACGTGTTGAAGTCCTAACCCCGCAGGGACACTCTCTGAAGGTTGGGCCTTTGGGAGGTAATTATGTTTATTAGAGGTCATGAGGCTGGGGACCTCATAAAAGGATTAGTGTCCTTTTAAGAAGAGGAAGAGGGATCAGACCTCTCTCTCTCCCTGCCACAGGGAGACACAGTGAAAGGGTGGGCCATCTAGCAACCTAGAAGCAGGCTGTCACCAGAACCCGACCATATGTCATGCTGCTATCAGACGTCCAAACTCCGGAAGTGTGAGAAAATAGCTTTCTGTTGTTCAATCCTCCCAGTCCACAGAATTTTGTTATAGCAGCCCAAGCTGACCGGGATAAACATGAGTACAAACCTTTTAGGGTCGAAAATACTCACTTTGGGACAGACGTCCTATCGGTAAAAACAGGTCTTTGTCTTATCAGCTGTCTGCTTCTGGGAGGAAGCTGCACAGCCTTGGGTATCTCTCCATTGGAAAGGGTATCCACTTGAGGAACGTACTTATCTGGAACAGTACCATCATTCATGAATCTCCATTGCCTTCGCGATCAGTGAGTGAAAAGCACAAGAAAATACTACAATACTGTCTACGCTGGCTCTTGAAACCAAAAAGCTCTTGGCTCTACAGTCCACATGACAGGCATTTTTTAAAAAAGATTTATTTATTTTAGAGAGAAAGAGAGAGAGCAGAGGAAGGGGCAGAGGAAATAACAATATCCAAGCAGATTCCTGCGGGGCATGGAGCCCGATGTGGGAGCCGAAACCAAGAGTCAGATGCTCAACCCACTGAGCCACCCAGGCGCCCCACCATTTTTTAGTATTAAAATTAAATCCAAGACTCAACCTATAACGGTCCAAACAGTACGAGACTTGCCAATGAAGTTCCAAAGTCTGCAAACTGTTTAACATTATTAAAGGCAACAGGACTTCTTTCCTATGTGCAGAAATGAAATGGCGGCCAGTGACGGGCTTACCCGAGGTCAGTAAGGTTCTTTCCTCAATTTTACAGCTGACCTCATGTTCAAGGAAGTCTCGAATTTGCTGAATGTTGGGTATATGTCTCTCTCGTTCGTGTCTTGCTGATTCCACAGTTCTTAGCACCCTGCTGAAGTGATCGCTTGGAATTCCACGTATATCCTGAAGCAATACAACGTTAAGCTTATTAGCCTGGGACATTCTTCATTTCATGAGCGTTTGTCAGCATCAACTGTGCCAACCTTGTCCTTACTGCTGCATCCGACGGAGGGGACGCCCTGACATAGAACACAGCATTCTGGCCTCAAGAGGAGCTCTCAGGGCAGTGGGACATAGAGGGGTGTGTATGAGTGCACGGGACTGGTTAGTGGTGCTAGGCGGTGAGCGCCAGGACCAAATGCACAGAGAGTGGGGTGTGTGTGTGTGTGTGTGTGAGAGAGAGAGAGAGAGAGAGACCGTCTAACCAATAATGCAAGCTGGGCCATCAGGACAGAATGAGTGCACAAAGACAGAAGAGACACGCCTTCTTCTCTTCTCTGATCCTCTCCTATTGAGAAAACAAAATACAACACAACCAGCGAACGTTCCCAAAATGAATGAGCTTACTGCATTAATCCCCAAGGTTTCCAGCTTCTCTAGCAAACTCTGCTCCAAGACGCTCCTTATTTCCTTGGTGAGGGAGGGGTTACTCTTCAAAGCTTTCCTTAGGTGGACCTTGCTGTGATTTAATTTCTGTTCGTTCTCCCTTCCTGAAATAAGGTTTACAAAGTGTGTTAAAATTTTAAATACATAAAAGCTCTAAGTAGAAAATGGCAAAACACTGCTTTTAAAAATAGCAAGCAAGCATTTTGTAATGTGATAAGGTTTTTGGATTGTTTAATCATTTATATGGTGCTGAAGTATCACAACTTTTAAAAGTATCTTAAGTTGGCCTCAAAACTTCCGTGTCTTTAAAGACTCTTTCTTGGGCGCCTGGGTGGCTCAGTCGTTAGGCATCTGACTTCAGCCCTGAGTCAAGAGATCCGGGGGTCCTGGGATCCAGCTCGCATCAGGCTCCCCGCTGGGCGGGAAGCCTGCTTCTCCCTCTCCCACTCCCCAACTTGTGTTCCCTCTCTCGCTGTCAAATAACTACATAAATAAAATCTTAAAAAAAATACTCTTTCTTGACCCCTTAACTGCATCATTATTAGATGAATAATGTAAGAGAAATGTCTCTGCAGAAGCACGGTAGAAAAAAGGAATTCTTTAGACATTCAATGGTCCATCCTGAAATTATTTTACTACTTTCTGAAGAATTCATCTCGCCTAAATCATTAGAATCTATGTATCATTTTTGAGGAAGCCCGATTTATATTAAGTAATAAAGTTTTGATTTAATAAGTTCAGCAGAACTTATTAATTTGATATTTTGAAATTGATATATTTGAAATCGGTAATTTGAAATTGATACAAAATTTCAAAGTGTGAAATTATCCCTCCCAAAATATGTACCAAGATGAAAAAGAGGTTAACAAGAGTCTTAGGAAAAGTATATTCTGTTTACAACAACCTAATCATTAAAAGCAAAGGAAAAAACAACTGGCCAGATTCTCCTAACTTTTCCTTCCCTGTTCTTCTTTCGTTCCCACTAAAACAGGTGGCGTTCAAGAGCGTTTGGGGAAGGGGAGTGACTACATGACCCTGAATGGAGTCCTATGTCCAAGCAGAGGGAGGGCTTGATGGAAGAGGCTCCTTCCTGGGTTCCTCTGACCCTTTGTGAAGGTGCAAAGCCAGGTCTGGGAGAACACGATGACACTGCTGTCATTTGGAGTCTTTCCCCGAACAGGAGGTGGTGCCTAGTGCCTGTGCCGAGCTGGTCTGGGGCTGCAGGGGCCCAGCCCCACCCACCCTGCTAGATGGGAGTTGTAGGGACCCACGATGTTCAGACTGACAGAAGATCCACAACAAAACGCCGCAATGTCTCAGACTTTCCCTAAACTCCCTAAAAGTCCAGCAGTAAAGAATATTTCTGTTCATGAATCCACACTTTTGCTGAGGGCAAAAGTAGTTCAATGAACTGTGTGTACATTAGGTAAGAGGAAAAATCCTGCATGTTAATGCTGTTCTATAATTTGGAACTGCGGTTTGCGAAACCGAAATTACGAAATTTTGTAAGATTATGCATTAGTAAAAATCAAAAGTAATCCTGAATTTTTCATTCTCAGCATTCATGCTGCTTTCTCACCAATGTTTTCCAATATTCTGGAGACACCTTAGAAAAAATGCTTCTGGGGGCACCTGGTGGCTCAGCTGGGCGGGCATCTGACTCCTGATTTTTGGCTCAAGTCATGATCTCAGGGTCATGGGATGGAAGCCCGCATCGGCTCTCCGCTCAGTGCGGTCTGCTTATTCCGCTCCCTCGTGCTCCTCCCCATCTCACCCCTGCCCCACTCACACTCTTGCTCTCTCTCTTTCAAATAAATAAAATTAAAAAAAAAAAAAAAAGGCACTTCTGTCTTGGGAACAATACAGCAAAATCCAGAGGGCTTAGCTGCAGCCGTGGCCGTGTTGCGGACTTTGGCGGCTGGCTGGCCATCAAGTGTAGAAAACCATCTAGGGTGAACAACGAGAAGAGGTACCGAGAGACTGCCCAGGGGTCATGGTGCTACCACAGGAAGAGACACAACTCCCGCCCTGTTCACACAAAGGGAATTTTCGGGCCAGTGCCCAGGATATAAAAAAGAACTACACAGAAGCACAGCCAGAGAGACTCCAGGCTCTGTCTGCTCCCCAGGACCTGGGTCAAGAGAACTGAATTTGTTTGCCGACTGGGTTGGGTTCACCCTCAGCCCTGATGATTAGCTCCTTCTGGTGACTGAGTTTCCCAAAATGACTGCAAATTAAACATTTCCCCTATTCTCAAATTTGCATTATATGTTGATGCTTGCTTTGGATTTGTTTATGGATAATGAGAAAACTCTTGGTAGGAAGGACTCTTACGAGGCTGGGGCTGGTCAGGGGGAACCAAGAGAAAGAATGTAGAATGGACAGGAAAAAAAAAAATGAAGTTTTTAATGTAAAGGTGGAATTCATCGCTGGAAAGCCAATCACAACGGAAGATTTTAATCAAAGCACGTACTGCTCACCAAGATCAGTAAGACAACACTTTCCCAGGCAGGTGGCCCAACATACAGCAGCCCACACAAGTGATCATTTCTAGCAGACGTACAACGTACCAGTTTTGGTGAACAAATAGCTACAGCACAAACCAAAGAGTGAAAAACAAACACCAAAAAACAATTTCTGAGTCAGAAGGGATGTCAAAATCTAGCAATCAGTCTTCTCATTTTTCACGTGAGAATGAGAAAACCAGAGAGGTAAAGACACTGCTCCAACCCCCGCCCCCCCCCCCAAGTCCTGGAGCAGCCTGCCGCTGTCCCCTTTGTTCTTTGCGGTAAACTGTGGAAAGCTGGAAACCTGGGCTTGAGCTCCAGCCCTGTCACTAATTAAGCTCAACAACTTGGAGCACGCTCCCCGTCCCCCTGCGTTTCGAATTCCTGAACAATGAAATGGCCTCTGAGACCCCTGCTGGCCCACATTCTAACATCCTACAGAACAGCAAGATCAAATACGCCGCTCCAGGATTGTCAAAAGTGTTAAGGATGCAGAAATGGTCATGCACGCTTCTGGGTAACAGCCCCCGTGCTGTGCACGCCACTGCCCAAATCCAGCTGTACAGGCATCATCTACAAAATGTTAGCCCAGCCGAGGAACTTTCTGATGGCAGTTTACGTGCTAGCGGCTTGCTGACTCCACAGAGCTCCTGAAGGATTCGTGTGGTCACTGGCTTCTGTAACAGCGTGCTGGGGACTCAGGCCTGTCTGGCTTCGGCCCTTGTCCCTGTCCCACTAGAGCTGTGTCTAAACACATGGAAGGCGGCAAAGGTTATTTTCTTTCCCAGTCTGGTTCCCTGCATGTGGCAACAACAAATGAGGGCGTTTGCTGGCAGTGGTCCCAAACTCACATCTTATGCGGACTGGGGAGAAGAATTCTACAACACAGCCAGAAGGATGTCGTGGGTCTAAGTGGAGGCCCCGAGGGGTGACAGTGGACTAAGTGAGGACGGTCTCTAGGAATCTAACAGACTTGGTTTTTTGTTTTTTTGTTTGTTTTTTTTTTAAATGAGTGTGAACTTGAGACTCTGTATAACCTCCTGGCGCATTTCATGGATTCTGCTGAAAATAAGATATTTGGTGTTCCAGACATCAATAAATAACATGTCGGAGGGAAAAAGCACATTACTTGAAAGCGAATGGAAAATAAACATCACACAGATACAATGGACGTGCCTGAGTCATGTCTTGATTTGTAGCCCTGTTAAAAATAATTTGGGAAGGGATGCCTGGGTGGCTCAGTTAGTCAAGCATCTGCCTTCGGCTCACATCATGATCCCAGGGTCCTGGTATCGAGTCCCATAGTGGGCTCCCTGCTCAGCGGGGAGCCTGTTTCTCCCTCTGCCTGCAGCTCTCCCTGTTTGTGCTCTCTCTCTGACAAATAAATAAATAAAATCTTAAAAAAATAATTTGGAAAAAGTCATCTAGAGAACACAGAAGTTATAACAAATATTAAGAATTTACAAATCGGAATGTATCATTTTTCATTCTCTTCCTAACACAAAGGGTAAAACCCGAGTTCATATAAATATTAACAATTTGCTTTCTCCTAAAGAGACAATATAGGGTGTCAATCCTTATCATTGTTAAGGAGAAAATGATGGTAAACAGATTCAAGTACAATTGTTTCAGGATCTACAAGTCTGGAATCAGGAAATACTCTAAATAATGTGCAATGATTTTCATAAACTTCAAAGATTAATTGACAAGAAATAATTTTGAGAGCTGCTGAATAAAATGAATAAGCCACAATGACTTTAATTTTCTCCCCAAACCTTGAACTGTTCCCAAGTTTCACCATAAAGACATTATCCAGGGGTCCCTCGGATGGCTTAGTCGGTTAAGCCTCTGACTCTTGATTTGAGTTCAGGTCATGATCTCAGGGTGGTGGGACCGAGCCCCTGCATCAGGCTCTGCACTGGGCACGGAGCCTGCTTAAGATTCTCTCTCTCCCTCTCCCCCCATCGACCATGTGTGCACTTGCTCTCTATAATAAATATATCTTTTTTTTTTTTTAAGACATTCTGCCTACAAATATTCTACATTGGGAGCTTGAACATGCTTTTCTTGCTATTAAAATAACATGGAAACGGGCAACTCACCCTCTCATTTCACAGATTCAGGGTGTGAAAGAACTCCCGTGCTAGGAATATTTTTGTCTCATATGGCGCACAACGCATTTGTGTTGACTTGCCCTCTGACCAGAAAAATATCTGCATTGACGTAAAGACTTCGGTTTTTTGTCCCCCAAGTTCCCTAACACAGGAAGGTCTTAGTCACATGCTAAGAATACAGTAAAGCAGGGGAAAATATAACAGCATATTAAAGGAATAAGATCGTAGAATACTACGGATGGATTGAAAACGTCATCCCTAAACCTAAATGTCTTCCCTAACTGGTGTGACAAAACCACTGGATCGTCAATTTCAAGATTTGGGTTTTAGCATCTCAATAGAATCTATGCAGGTAGAAACCCTGAGCGAGTCCTTGGTTACCTTTTTCTTCCTCTGAAAGCTCTTCTATGGTTTCCAGTATGTGCGATGAGAATGCCTGCTCTATTAACAAGGAAAAATAAGAATAGTACAAACAGGACAAACAGCAAAGTAAAATTAGTTTCCTTTCAAACAATTTTGAAAGATATAGTTTCACGGTATTTTAATCATGCCTAAAACAGCAGAATTTGCTGGGAAGAAATATGGAGGTGGTCAGTTAAAGCTGGTCCCTTTTTCATGGTATCTGCTCTTTCTGTGTATTTTCCATTAATTCACCCCCCCCCAGGAAATTACATTTTCAGATAATTACATCATTTCTCACTCAGCAATCTCGTGCCTAACGGGATTCTTTTAAGACACAAGGACACAACTGCAAAAGGTCTTCTTCACTTATCCCCCCCGCCCCCGCACAATACCTTCCTTATAAAATATTTTGATGAGGTGGCTAAAGAGAAAATTAATGAAACTATTTCAATTCCCAAAGATTAAAAACATGACAAAATGCTGAGGCCCTGGGATCCCCACTTCTCGCTAGCCCCAAGGTCTTCAGGTGGGAGGACCAGGATGGTGAGAGAACAGGTCAACCCAGGATCAGCAGTAGGATGAGGACCCCATTCTTAGACACGCCTGTGTCCCCATGTCCCCATGGTTCACACCTCCTTCTGCTCCCAGAAAGCCACCAAGGCAAGGCTGTAGACAGATGACATGTGAAGAGGAGCTGTTCTCAATCCCACCCCAGAACAGTGCCCTGGGTGGGTGGGGGTAGGGGAGAAAGGTCTCTCAGTGACTTCCCAGATAACATGATTGGGGCTCAAGGAAACCTATGGGCAGCCTGGGTAAAGCCAAGCCCCATCCCATTAAGAGAGGGGAAGTTCCTTCTTGGGGAAGGTCAGGTTTGGGGGGGGTCAGGAAATCAAGCTTCGGACACTGGGATAAAATGCAACCGAAGTCTAGCCAGCAAGTGCGTGTTTCACTCACCTTCAGCTTGGAGAGTGCCATAGGGCACCTCCCCAGGGAGCTCTCCCCCTGCGCCTACAAGGTGAAGGCCATTTCAGTCCACAGTAGACCCCAGAGTGGGCAACCAGCAAGGGTAGTCACGGCCAATAATTACTGAGCGCCCACCAGCTTGTCGGGCACAGATCTACGTGCTTTGCAAGTATTAGCTTAGACTTAACACCTCCTACTTGGAAGTCTAAGCTTTTAATTTGCCAAAGCGTATTTCTGATACTCTGTTTTAGGCATCTACAAACACACACACACACACACACACACACACACACACACACACACACAGGTATACACAAATAAATAAATATATATTATATTTAAGTACATGTAAAGAGGCTCTTCTAGCTTGTTAGCGACGTAGTCAATCCATCTAACACTGAGTGGGAGAAAACCGTTTTACACTGCTTTCCAGTGAACGTTTGGAATATGGCTTATTAGCAAATAACCCCACTCAATTTTGAAACATGAACATGATCTCACAAAGAAGCATTTAATTCTACCCATGCACAACTGCTGAACATCAAAAATGTGCTTTCAAATGTGTTACTCAGCATCAAGATTTTAAAGTTATATAGATAATAATTTAAAAAAACCCTGTAGCTATATGTGGTAATGAATGTCAACTAGATCCTGTGGTGATCATTTCATGATATATATAAATATGGAATCATTGTGCTACACACCTGAGCTAATGTTGTAGATCAATTTTATCTCAATAAAAAATTTAAACAATTAAAAAGTCAAGTTCTACAAACAGCCTACTTACTTGTCTGAACTGCTAAAAACAGGGATTTTAGGAGGATAGCTAATTTCAGTTTTTTAAAAGTCACATGATTTATATTTTATTGCCCTTTATGGAAATGACAAAAATAAAGTTATGAGGAAAAGCTCTATAAAATCTCCCCAAACCATCCTATGCATCTTTGTTATCATTATAAGGACAGTCCTAGCACTTACTTGAGTGGAGACAAAAGCTTCAAAATTGTGACCTTTGGTGCTGTCAGGCAGAAAGTGGGGTTCTGAGGGGTGGGGAACCTGGGCTTCTACTATACAGGCTAAGGAAATGAGGGCCACCAGACCCCAGCTCTAACCCAGCAGACTGACATCCAATGTGGAGGGAAGGGCCTGCCGTTCTCATGCTTTCTAAGCCACGGGCCCAGCCTCCAAATGACCCAGCTCTTGTCTTACGTTGAGATATCCAGGCTGAGCTGACATACTCCAAGACCTGAGTCTCTCTCCTCTGAACTCTCCAGAGGCTTCCAGAAAATTCCTTATGTCAGTCTCCTGCCATTACCTCCAGAAGACGAACTCCCAGGTCTCTACCAGCCCTCTCTGGCACGGGCTGGCTGTGCTGGACTTTGTCAGCCCGACCCCCAAAGTTAACACTGGCCGGCGTGCTTGCTCACTGCCTCCGGTTCCAAAGGCACTGCTTCATCTGACCTTACCACAGCCCGCTGAAGCAGCCATTCCTGTTCTCCCCATTCGGTAGGCAAGGAAACCCAGACCTATGGCTTCATGAGTCACCTGTGAATCCAGACTGCTTGCCTCCCTTCACAGTTCAGGCTCTTGGCCACGAAACCGTAGTGCCTTCCTACTGGCTGTTGCTGGGTTTGTCTTCTGGACTTCTCTAAATGGCACTGTCTCGTGAGCTCATGGCGGTCTTGACCCTTCCCTCGCCCTTGCCCGAATCACCTGCACCTACACCTTTCCAACAGTTCCACGAAACAGCTGGTATGTCTGCCCCCTCTTGTCTCAAAACCTCAACCCCAGTTCCTAGGTGAAGAGTCTCATAGAGACCCCCTCCTCGATCCCCAGCTGGTCTGTCCGGTTCAGTTCTTGGAGTACACTCTGGTGGGGCTGAGCTTCCCCAAGCTCCGGCCCTCCAGCCTCGCCATGCCCAGCCTCTCAGCGGCTATATCCTGCCCAAGGATGGCCTGAGCGTCTGGAGGCTGGCACCCGGGGCTCACCGCGAACAGTCTCAACCAGCCAGGCTTCCCTCAGATCTCTTCTGCATACCCTATGCTCAGCCAAATAATTCATCTGCACCACTCGTTCCCTTCTAGTGCTTTCCTCTGACCTTTGGCTTCTACTTTTTGCTTTGTCTCAGTGGAAAGGAGCAGCCTACACCCTTGACCCCTCCCTGGGGCAGCCCACATCTGGTAACTGATGGCTCTATCCAGGACAAGTCTGAAGAGCCCATACCAGCTTTCCAGCTCCCGGTGAGATCTGCAGAGGCCCCCACCACAGTGAGTTCGGGTTCCGTGTCCCCTTCTAGCCGTTCCTGCTTCTCTCACAGGGGTTGTCTAAGAACACTGCCCAACAGACCTCCCGCCTGCAAATCTCCACCTCAGAGTCTGTTTCCCCAGGGAACCCAACCCAAGACAGTGAGTGATCATGACATTTTTCATCCTAAAGAGCTTCATCGAGCTCTAGAAGGAACAACAGGAAAGACTGAGAGGTAATCGGGTTAAATAATGTTACGCAATACAGACTAAGGCTCCCTGCCCCCTGTCCCTCTGCCCCCACCCCCTACAGCTGGGGTCACTGCCATGGTTGTTGGGGGGGAGCAGGTCAGTGGGCCCCGTTCAAGCCTCCTCCTTGCTCCTGCCCATTGAGATGCTCACAAATCAGCTCAGATCCCGATCCAAAGGCATCAGGCCTCATGCCAGGTCTGGCTGGCATTTAAAACTAGCATTTTAATCCCAACAGATGCCAGCAAGAGGGCATGGCTGTTCACGCAGCCCAGCTCCAATCAGGGCAAAGTCCATAAGGAACACAGTGCTTTGAAACTGATGGATTTGTCAGGACTCGAATCAACTCCAGACGGCTAAACGTACCTACTATAGGAGTTCTTTACTGGGTGCCAAAAATAGGAAGCAAAGAAAATGTAGTCCTCTTATATTGTCACACAAAAGGCTAATGATAACAAAGTAGCAAGAAACAGAAAAAGAAACTCTAACACACTGAAGTACAGAGAAGTGACCAGCACTGTGTTAGAAAACTCAACTCTGAAAAAGAAGGCAAGAGAGAGGTTTTTGACCTGACATAAAGAATACGACTAGGGAGTACTTGCCAGGGGACTTTTTCTTGCCTATTCAGTATTAAAGCAAATTTACATAGGTCCCACACATAGTTTACCTCTGTTGCTGGTCCAGAAGGAGGACACCTGCATGTTCTAAACACCTATAAGTACTAACACCCAGTAAGTGGGGAGTTTATGCATTACATAGTGTGAACACATGCTTAGGGGGTACTGACCTGCCTGAAATGACCTCAGGAGAAAAAGTAAGGAGCACCTTCATGAGTCTGTTCAGTGAACAAAAAGGATGGGTACAGAAGGCCATGCTAATGTGAAAAATATTTCTGAACACACAAAGTCTGACTTGACTGCCCATCATCGATTTAAGTCTAACTCAAAGGCTAAAAAGCAAAATGGAATGAAGTAATCATTTACATTCCAGAAGCATTTATAGGTAAGACAGAAGAAACTTGGTCCCCCTCCCATCTTTTAATTCAGTGAATATACAGAAGACTGTAGGCAAACAATGGACTAAAAACATACTTACAAAAACTGTAAGTGCCTTAACACTATAAAAATAAAATATGGTGACTGATATTCACCTATCAGCTAGATCATGTAATTAACAATTATCACCCTCGCACCCTGGTCCAGGAACTGACTCCTGGCAGTGGTTTCCTCCTGAGGCTCCCAATTTTCCCTTTGGTTTCCATCACATGTCTTTTCTAGATTTTTCCAACCAATCGCTGAAACTGTTTGTTTAAAAAAGGTGACTTGCTGCTGCACTGAAAGTTATAAAAACAGTCAGGTATGCCCTGTGGCATGTGCTGGTTGGCTGGTCTAGTAGAAAATCACCTCCTTGCCCAACACCTATCACTCTCCACCCAAAATCATACACAATCAAAGTACCACTCAACATTAAAATCTCTGCTTGTAAGTCTAGCAACACACACATTTTTTACTTTATGACTTTGGTAGGTATATACAGTTTATGATAAAGTGACATATGAAGACAGCAGTATTATTAACTTCTCCGCATTCACTAAAACGTCTTCTGTTTTGCATAGTTACCCCACAGAAGTACTTGTGGTTAATCAGTTCTCTGACTCAGGGCAGAAACTGCACATAAAATGCTGAGACTTGGCTGACTTACCGTGGGCCACTGTGAGACCTGATTTAGTATCCACAGTCTGTACGGGTGAGGCACTCACTGAAACAGCAGAAAGAGAAAAAGCTCACAGCCTTCCGTAACAAAAACATGAGCATCTCAACTTCATGATGATCGAGTCCTCCTCAAATTAGTCAAGCTACGTATAGATCGTAAGGGACAAATGTTTCAAATGACAATCACCAGCTAACCTAAACTAACACTCTTTGCTTTATTAAAATATAATTTGCTCCTTTAAAATATATAATCCAATATAAAATATACAACTTTAAGAATACAATTAGTATAATAAGAGTGGTGCCACCATAACCACTACCTAATTTTAGAACATTGTCGTCACACGCACTAAAATCACCCATTAGCTGTGACTCCCCGCGTCTGCCCCCGCCAGTGGACTCTGGCAATCACCAATCTACTTTCTGTCTCTATGGATTTGCCTATTCTGGACATTTCATACATAATGGACTCATACTTTGTGGTCCTTTGTGACTGGCTTCTTTCACTTAACATCACGTTTTCAAAGTTCATCCATGACAGCCTCAGCATGCAGTTTTACTAATTTTTTTAAGATTTGATTTATTTGTGAAAGAGAGAAAGAGAGTGAGCACACACAGGGGAGCTGCAGGCAGGGGGAGAAGGAGGCTCCCCGCTGAGCAGGGAGCCTGACGTGGGGCTCGATCCCAGGACCTGGGGGTCATGACCTGAGCCGAAGGCAGACGCTTAACCGTCTGAGCCACCCAGGCGCCCCCAGTATGCAGTTTTATGGCCAAATAACATTCCATTGTATGATCAGACCACATTTTACACATCCACTCATTAGCTGACGGAGATGTGGGTTGTATCCACTTTTCAGGTGTTATGAACGATGCTGGTGTGAACACTCGTGTCATGGTTCCTCTCTGGACCATGCATTTGTTAGTTTTCTCTTTCACTAGCTTGTTACGATAGATCTTTAATTCTACTCCTACTCTGAAAGCCACTGGCCACAAACCTCAGCTTCCTCCGTAGGCATACGTTTTTGTCTTTACGACGATCACCGGCAAAGGTGTTCAGCTCCTAACTGTGTACAGGTTGCTAGCTATTCTGGAAATGTAAGACCCTCAAAGCCATTTGCAACTTACATCACCTAGATCGAGGTTTGCAAAAGTATAACCCATAGGACATAGTAGCCCACCACTTGTCTTTGTAAATAAAGTTGTATTGGAACCCAATATTGTTCCACTATTGCGCCGAGTCTAATTAAGGTATGAACAAGAGCAATTTAATGCCTTTTAACCTTCCCATCCTTCTATGAAATATATTTTTTTCCGTAAGATATAAGCCCAGCTTCTACTATTCCTTCAGACCTACTCTTGGGACTAAACTTCCCTTCCCTCCTCACACCTTTTAACCTCTTCAGCTTCCAGAAACAACATCAAGAGGCCTCCAGAAATCAGGTGTCTTGGTGGGTCAGTCGGTAAAGCATCTGGCTCTTGATTTCGGTTTGGGTCATGATCTCAGGGTTCTGGGATAGCCCGTGCAGCGGGCTCCTCACTCAGCAGGGAGTCTGCTTGAGAATTCTCTGTCCTTATCCTTCTGCCCATCCCCCTGTTTTCTCTCATAAACAAATCTTAAAAAAAAAGGTCTCCAGAAGCACTTGAGGAGAAGACCGAGCAGTTAAAACCATTAGCATTTTCCAGTCAGTTGTGCCAAATTCCCAAATCTGCTCACCAATGCCCTTTCATCATTGCAGTCCTGGGCCCATATGAATGGTCCCATCACTGAGGGCCCAGCCTCAGCCTGGACCCTCCCCTGGTACTCAGATGCCCATTCACACACACGTCCTTTCCTGCCCAGGACCGTCTGCTCCCTAGTTTCCTCCACCCTTCCACTTTCCTGAATGGAATAATAAAATAATAAAAATATCTCAACTATGTAACTATTATTAGGGAAACAACCTTTCCTTTCGACAGTGTCCAGATGATGTCTTTGTGGATTATAGCCAAATCCTGACAGCTCCAAGAGACAGACATGCTGAGTTCACCTCAGGTGAGCGGCTGACAGAACATTGGGTCAAAGCCTGCAACCCTGAGTCTCAGTGATGCTGAAATGTGGCGGCCACCACAAGGTCACGTCGTCACATAGCACCACGCCTTGGGAAACCCGCAAGTACAAAGTGAAACAATGCCGAAGAATTTATAGTTGTCCCTTGATTAGGTGAACTGAGACATAATAGGTACGGCTAACCAAAATCACCACAAAACCACAAGGATATTTACAGTGTTGGGTTTTTAGATCTAGGTCAAAGCCAGGAATCAAAATAGATCATCATGTAATCTCTAAACACACTGGTTTTCGAAGGCAAGGCTCTAAAAATAATAAGTTGTCTATTGGTTTAGCACTTCAAAAGTATCTTTAGAATCCTGAGCCTTTTATAGAAACTTACTAGGTACAGCTGGGGCAGTTGGCTTAGATTCGAAAGTTTGCCAGATTACAGGATTCCCTGAAATTAAAAAAAAAAAAGAAAAAGTTAATGACCCAAATCACAAGCTATGGGTTATATTTTGTCAGCGCTTATCCTAATCTTTGCCCCCAGAAAAAAAATAAACAAAATTTACCAACATATGGTGACTCACCCATCTGAGTAAAGACGTTTAATATAAATCCTTATAAAACTTTTTCCTAAAATTATTATCACTCAAGTATTCATGCTGAGTAATTACACAGCTCTTGCTCACTACCTGAACTCTCACAATTTCGAAGAGAAGTTACGGGGAACCTCGGCCCTTCCCAAACCTTTATCTCAAAACAAGGAACCAAGTATGTAGGTCGCTGAACTCCCTCGGGGGCCCCTAGAGACAAGGAGGAGATCCAGCTCAGACAGCCATTACCAAGCCCCAGTCAGTGCCCCCTCAAGTAGACAAGGATCCTTTAATGACCTGAGATGAGCAGGAGCCAAGACTTCTGTTATCTGAGAGGGGTCCAGGCAAAGGCGAGCTGTGTGCATTACTGGGAGACCCTGCATGCACTTCCGGGTGCAGCCTCCCTTCTAGACTCGCTCCTGAGGGAGAGGAGACGGGTGGCTGTTGCCACCACAGACAGTAGGCTGGATGTGCCCCCACTATGCTTAGAACAAACTTTTATCCCCCAACTGCCTCAGCTGACAAGTCAACAACCAGCCCCTACAGTACTTTGGAGTAACTGAGGCCAGGGTCGTTCACAATGGCGCATCCCCACGAGTGCTCAAATGTGCCTTTTTTATACGTGTTCCCCCATTTCATCCTCATACGAAGCCTGTAATATGGTTACTCTGAGTGCTCCAACTCCACAGCTGAGGAAACGGAGGCAGAACTCACAGGGCTTCACTGAGCCCCGTGTGTCTCCAGACCTGGTGCTTTTAGCAGTCACTCCCCCGACCCCCAATCACTCATCAGTCCAGAGGTATGGTTACTAAGCATGGATTTTGTGCCTAACAATATTCTGATAAAATCTAGGTGAGACCATTTAGTGATAGTCAATGTATTTAAAAATTCAACTCTCTGGATCAAGGTGACAGATCTCTCAAATTAAAATCACCACTGGAATGCCATGTGGGTGCCCAGAAGCCCCCAGGGGCCCCACATTCTTCTGAGGGAGGCCCACCTCACCTCCAACACTGGGATCCCGGTCCACTTACCTTTGGGCTCACTGACGCTGTTTAATGGTTTACTGGTAAACTCTTTAATCTGCAAAGAAAAACCGTTTTTTGTTTTTTGGGGTTTTTTTAGTGATACAAGTTTGAAACCAGATGGGGACATACTGGATGATGGACAGATACTGTATTTAGCAAATTAACCTTTTCATGAAGTCCTCCAAAGACAGAGGAAAGATGGATTTTAAAGATACAAAGGCAAAAATTATATAAAGGTAGCCTTTGGATTGGGCTGCTTCTCAAAGTAATCTCAAAAAGAAATTCTTCTCTACCTTCAAGTTTATTCTAAATTCTAATTGAACCAATTTTTGCTCTTCACAGTTTAAAAAAAATACCTTGAAAAAATTATCTTATTGGATTTACTTTTACAAACAACCACAGGGAAGAAAATATTCTACCTCCTTTATCTTATCCAACTTACAAATGTTCTAAAATAAAACAGAATGTTCTTCAATAAATTGCACTGCTTGAAGAAAAACAGTGCCAATATGGAGCCAAAAATACCTGTTGTCTCTGTGTGATAATCAGTTCGTTCTGTTCCTGGAGTCTCTGCCCTAGCTCTTCTATCCTTTTCTTGTAGAAAACATTACTTGCATTGAGATCATCTATCATGGAGGTCCGAAGTTTCTCTATATGTGACAAGAGCTGGAAAAAAAAAAACAATTAAGGCGTCTGTCTGCAAACCGCGTGCACAATGTCTCCATCCCGCCATCTGTACACACATGCCCCGTGTTCTTTGCTGGCCTCAGATTATCTGTGCACTTCAAGTGACCGAATACATCTTTGGTAACCGTGTACCAAAGCCTCAGCTATACAAGGGCTTCACTTGTGCTCCCGGGGAGCTCATGACCCAAGACACAGCACTGAGAAGGTGAACGACTACATGCACTCGAGCACAGCACAGGACACACTGCCAGGATGAGCAATGATCCAGCATCGGGGAGCTCCCACTGAGGGGCCATAACCCCACACCATCCTGCCCCTCAGGTGCACAGAGAGCCCACCTTCCTTACTTGTAAGTCCAGTGACTAAGTACAACCTCAATAAATCCTTGCTGAGAAAAAGAAGGTGGAATAAGGGAGAAGGGATGGGGAGGGGTGCAGAAAACAGAAAGATCCAGATTCATAGACAGATCCGTCTTCAGAGACTTCGTGTCGGAAAAGATCATATACTGCACGTAGGAAAAAAAATTCAAGAACGATTTGTTTTCAGTGATTTAGGCAAAGATTCTTAAAACAATTTCAGGAGTCACTTACATAGAGGGGAAAAACCCGGGTCACTGGAGCTAAGGACAGTCCCAGCCTAGAGCCTGGAAGTGGAGGCGATGTGCGGACCGAGCAGGGCGGGTGGTCAGGGTGCCTCAGCGTAGACAGAGTAGAGAGTGCGGGCGAGGCAGCCCCTCCCGACTTGCTCGGTTCTTCCCAACAAAC
Source organism: Enhydra lutris kenyoni (assembly GCF_002288905.1). Classification (NCBI taxonomy): domain Eukaryota; kingdom Metazoa; phylum Chordata; class Mammalia; order Carnivora; family Mustelidae; genus Enhydra; species Enhydra lutris. The sequence continues at coordinate 48,587,333 of NW_019154099.1, forward strand.
CCTCATCAAGCACTTCATCCTGTTGTGTCCACACCACAACCTTACAGATGCATGTTTTGACTCCACAGTACAGAAGGCGGGACTCGGGTCCAGACAGCATAAAGCAGATGGTCCGAACTCAGACGGCTGGAGGGGAGGAGCCCAGACCAGAACTTTCCAGTCTGGCTTCAAAAATTATTGCTCTCAAATTTAGTGACTAAGGCATGGAACATCTTAGTAAATAGTACTTGCAAACAACCAAGAAGCCCCCCAGGCCTTAAGAAATAAGTCACCAAAGGGGCTCCAGGGTGGCTCAGTTTGCCTTCAACTCGGGTTGTGATCCCAGGGTCCTGGGATTGAGCCCCACATCGGGCTCCCTGGTCAGTGGGGAGTCTGCCTCTCCCTCTCCCCTCTGCCTGCCTCTCTGGGCTGGTGCATGCTCTCGCTCTCTCTCTCTCTCTCTCTCTCTCTCTCAAATAAATGAATAAAATCTTTAAAAAAATTAAAATTAAAATAAAAAGAACCTTTCATAACCTAGAGGATGCCAAGAATCTCCCCTAGGAGAACACTGTTAAGAACCTTCTCTACATTTTTACAGAACACTGTTAAGAACCTTCTCTACATTTTTACATTGGGGAAGAGGGGCCCAAAGCAGTTTGAAAAACACTGAGCTAGAAAACAGAAGGAAAAGCCTGTGAAAATGTCCAGGGCTTAGGGTGGAGGTTTAGGATCGACAAGTCAGTCCAGGCCCTCCAGAGGAAAGGGACACAGGAAACACTAAGGGAGAGCAACATTTTGGTGCTGGACTTGAGAATTGACCAGAAAAGCACAGAAAGGAGTTTGCAGAGAGAGGAAGGTGATCGTCTAAGCACTAGATAGCCAGAAATTATTTCTGAGAGTTTGTGGCCCTCGAGCCCATTTCTTGTGACCTCCTGTCCTTTCAAGTCCCTGCTCTTTCTCTCTGCCAGAGCATAGGACTCTGCCCTCTCCCTCTGTTACGTGAGCACCTGACAGCCTCCCAGCCTCCCTGGAGTCTTCTGTCAGGTCAAAAGGGCATCCCATCATTTATCTGTGACTCCCTTTGAACTCCTACCAATGTTATTTAAAAAAAAAAAAAAAAAAGATTGCCAGGAACCTAGGTACAGCAATAAAAAGTTGGCAATCGCAACTTCCCTTAAACAGAGAAACACAATACGTGCATTGTAGGACCAGCAGGCAGCAATCATGTGGAATAATTAATAGTTAGGTTTCAGGCAGAGATTACCAAACCTGATTGAATTCTCCCCTCTGTTCGAGTTTAAGAGAAATTAAGGAAGAAGAAAGCAGCTTCAGAGCGAACAAAACCAGCAGACAATGGAGCAGCGTAGCCTAGCGGCAGCACGAAACCCCCACACCCCCAGGGCAAGGGGGAGGGGGCGCCTCACTCAGAACCAGGGAAGGCCTCTCCCCCCTCCTCCAACCCGCCACCGGGCGGCCCTTCCATCAGGACTTGCGGTGGCCAAGCGTGCAGATCGGCCACTTGCATTCTGTTCCTGCCAGAGAGCCACTGAACCGACGGTTCCCACGCCGGTCTGGGACACCCAAGGCTTTAAAGGAGCCAGAACTGAGCACCAAGCCCTATTCATCCGAAAGCCCGAATTCTGTCCCTAAGTACCAATGCTAGAAGACGCCTTGAAGGATTAGGGTAGAACGTCAGACGATAAGGACAGTGGTTCAAACCATGGAAATCATCGGGGGATCTGGTGCACCCCCGCCCCCGCAATACACACGCCCCACCCCAGACAGAATCGGGATCCCGGGCAGTGCAGCTGGGGTGTGTGTTCTGGCAAAGAGCCACTGGTCATTCTGAAGCCTGTCCCAGGTTCGGAACTACTACCTTAGAACCTCTCCAGGGGACGCTACGTTTCCCCAGAAAAGCAACGGCTCTGAGTCGTCCTGCTGGTTCCCCTCACGAGCTGGCTCAGTGCCTGACAGAGGAGCAACGCAACGAGGCTGACAAGCAGGACCCCGAGTTTAGGAGGTTCAAACCCACAGTCATCCCCACAGACGACTCTTCGAACCCGGCTCTTCCAGACCAGACCCTATGCGCAGCATCTCTCCACCCAGAAAAGCAAGGTTGAACGCTCCCCTTGGGGGCCGACTAGCCACCCTCCACGTGGGTTCCGCAAATATTTAATGAACGCCAATCACACGTTGGGTACGTTAGTCGTACCCAAAATACAACAGAGAACGAAATACACGGAGCCCCTTCCTCACGGGGCTAGGGATCCAGCTGGAGAGACACACAGTAAACAAGTGAATACATCATCGAAGAACCACATGAGACCATGTGGTGGGACCAGTGAGGGAGGGGGCTACCTACTTACACAGCGTCGGGTGACCTGGAAGCCAAGGGCAGAAGGGGCTGTGGCAGACAGAATTCTACACAGCCCTTAAGTCTGCACCCCCAGAGGGCATGCCCTGTATAATCCCTTTCCCTTGGCGGAGTTAACGAACTGAGTGTTTGTGCCCCTCTCCACCAAATTCATAGCTTGAAGCCCTAATCCCTTACATGGTGGTTTTAGGAGGCGGGGCCTTTAGGGGATGATTAGGTTTGGATGAATTAGGGTAGGGTCCTCATGATGGGATTAGTGCTCTTAGAAGAAACTAGGGTACAGGCTTTCCTTTTCTCCCTGCCCTGAAGACACAGAGGACAGCCATCGGCCACAGGGATCTCACCAGGAGGTGAACTGCCCAGCACCTTGACCGTGCCACTTCCGGCCTCCAGAGCAGTGAGAAAGAAATGTCCGTTGTTTAAAGCCACCAGCGTGTGCAGACCAAGACATGGGCTGGGTGGGATCAAAGATGTGCTCCAACAATACAATACAGCAAGCGTGCACGAGGGACTTGACAGATGGAATTGAAGTCCCTAGTCCACTGACTCTGAGTTCAGGAAAAGAAAGATCGTCCTATGTGGGCAGGTCTCATTCAGGCCAGACCCCCCCCTGCTGGCCGTCACGAAGTCAACAGCCAGATACTGAGCTGTGGAGGTAAGGGTCCTGATCCTACAGTGAGCCTGAAGGAGCCACATATTGCCTATAACCTGACCAGGCTTGGTTTGACCCTGAGCCTCAGATGAGAACACAGCCGGTTGTGAGATCCTGAGCACAGGACCCAGAGAGGCACCCGGGTGACATGGATACTGTGAGATAACCAGCTGCTGGTAATGTGTGACACCCACAGAGCCCTCATACAGAGGGAAGGAGCCAGGCACGTGGAGAGCGAATGGAAGGACAGCCCAGCAGCAAAACCCCTGGTGGAAAGAGAAAAAGGTCAGCATGTTCTCGAAGTGACCAGAAGGCTGTTGTAGTCAGAAAGAGTTAGGTCCGGAGAGAGGATCGGGATGGCCGGCTGCCAGAGGGACTCTTCTGCTCTCTGGAGAGCAAATTGGGAAAGGGGTAGGTTGGAACTGGGACACCAGTTGCGGGGTCCTTCTAGAAACGGCAGGGGCTCGGTGGAAGGGAAGAGCAACGGAAATGAAATGGGCAGAAGAACATAGATACGAGACACATGGAAGGCCCTGCTGACGGCTGGGAGCTGGGTACTGAGGGACAGATGGGGCACATGGCAGGCACTGGATCGCCCCGACCAGGATGACACTGGACGAAGGAAAACACATCGTCTGAGACCTGTTAAACTCAGGAAGCCTGGAGATACCAGGTCCAAAGCTGGCTAGCCCCTCCGCAGCTCAGAGGGTGGTTTAGGCTAGAGAAATAAACAGGGGCCTTACACCCACACACAGCCACACCCTCACCCCATGAACTCTCTGCTCAATCCCTAGAGCCCCAGACTCTGAGAAATACATGCCTGTTCTTTGTCAGCGACCTGGTCTACCGTATTTTGTCATAGCAGCCAAACAAGCTAAGACACAGGGGACACAAAGGGCTACAAAATACATACAGAGTGAAAAAAGAAACAGAAGTTTTCCTATCCTAAAATCTCAAATGAAAGTACTTTAGGTTTTCTGCACCAGCGTGAACACTTTCACACTTAGATCTGTGTTACTCTCAGCTGAAAAGCAGTGTTATCATCAAACTGTTTTCATTAAAATGATTTTAACATGTGCAATCCCTGCTTTTCTTAAAAAGTATCTAGACGGCTACCCTACAAGATGGAAAAGTCAGAAACGATGTGTTCAACAAGGAAGGAATCACTAAATAACTTACGAAACATCCTTAAGAGCCTTCTCCAGCCATTAAAACATCACGATTTTGATGACTATTTTAAAACAGGAGAATATTTGTGATATATTAAGCAAAAAGCATATACAGTTATAAGGCATGATTCAAGATTTGTAAGACTATGTGTATGGGTTTCCATATTACAGAAACACAATATTTACGGCATAGAACACAGACTGAGAAAAATTATAACAAAGTCGTGGCAGGGGTTATTGAATTTTAAGTAATTTTATTTTTTAAAAGATATATTTATTTGAGAGAGAGAGAGAGAGAACGGGCAGGGGGAGAGTTAGAGAGGGGGGAGAGGCAGACTCCCCCCGATCCCCCCATGCGGGGCTTGATCCCAGGACCCTGAGATCATGATGGAAGCCGGAGGCAGATGCTTAACCAACCGAGCCACCAAGGCGCCCCGAATTATTTATATATTTTATAATTAAATTACAAAATTTAAATTTTGCCACACATTTCTCCACAAAGTCTATGAAGCGGACAAAGACTACCTTTGTGGTAGAGAAATAATATATATATTCTTTTCAAAAATGACCCATTGCTTTCTTAGTCTTACCCGACCCTTCTCTTTCTTGTGTTCTTGATGAAGAGCTTGAACTCGCGCGGTCCACTTGCTTTCCTACAACACAGGAAAACCAGAGGAATTCACGTGCAGCTGCAGCAGTAAAATCCACTTGAAATGCAAGTTTTTGGTGGGTCCTATGGAACCCAGTTACCTCCTTGGAGACATTGTAGAGGCATTTTTTTTTTTTTTTTAACTACAAAGACTCAAAAATGTTTAAACACATTTGCACTTGGTTTTAATCTTAAATTCTACGGCAGGGGTCTGCAAACATTTTCTGCTAAGGGGCTAATAGGACAACTTTAGGCTCTGGGGGTCACATGACTCGATCTTTACTACTAGCAGTAGGAGAACATCCTACTAGAAGTGGGCATGGCTGTGCTCCAAAAAAATTATTTTCAAGAATACGTGCTCATGTGCCAGTCTGAGGAGCTAAGAGGCAACACCGAGGTCTCTGAGGCCTGCGGTTCTGATCTGACACCAGAGCTCACAGGAAGGAAACGAGAAATGTAGGCAGGATCTTAGGATTTCATAAATGGATCCTTCAATTCCTGAGACCAGCTGGTGGGGAGCAACTATCAATAGCTCAGTAGGGGACACGATTCCTGGTCTCCTACCATGTTCCAGGGACCTCACTGCCGTGGCCCGTGAGGGGAGGACTAGGGGACGCCCTCTGCCCTGCCCGCCCTCTGCCCTGCCCCGGAGGAAAGCCAACTTAACAACGGAGAGTCCCCCCGCAATGTGTATGTGAGCAGGTCCCACCTAGGGGACTACAGACAGGCAATCACCCAGAGTCCAAGAGAACACTCTGAAAGAGGTGTCACACCAGCTGAAGCCAGAGGTCCTGAAACTCCGAGAAGGGCATGACAGAGAAAGCCACAAGGGCTAAAGCAAAACCTAGAAAGCTGTGTTTGGGGAGCCATGAGATTTTCTGGTGCAGCAGGGACCTTCAAGGTAAAGCCAAGAATGGTGGGGGATGGCTCAGGGTCCAGATCCTCAGGGACTCTGACAACCGGTTAAGGATTCCAGAATTGGAAGGATAAGATGGGACAGTGATGTGGTCAGCCTGGTTGCAGGATGGAAGGTGGACTGCGGGGAAGGAGGCAAGACATGGGCGGCAAAAGTACGCAACAGGAGCAGTCATCTATATTTCAAAAACACACTTCCTTTTTTAAAAATGTTACTGGTTTTTTGTTTTTTTTTTTGCTTTGTTTTGTTTTTTAGCAAAATCCTGAATTCATAAACTTGGATCTCTATTTACTTCCTGATAAAAAAAACAATGTTCCCCTAAACTAGTATGACCAAAATTGCCAAGCTGGTTACAGAGGGCCACTATAATTAAGTTTGATAAATGAAAAAGACCATTAGTACACCAACGTAGCCTTATATTTAAGCTCTAAAAATTAAGTTGGTGCTTCAGCGTGTCTTTCTGTGCCTTTTGAAAGTGAGACCTACATCTGAAATATGAAAAATAAACTCTTAAAGTAATCCCAAACAATTCAGGGTGTTACCATGTTAGCAAAAAAGGCAACAATTTTGCCAACTGTTCTAGATCTGCATCGATTAGTCAGTCAACAAGCATCTAATGAACACCCATTATTAGGTATGTGGAGATAAGAAGAAAAGAGTCAGCTTCGTGGCCACTGACAGACAAATCCCTTTTCTGTAGGTAAGGCCTGCTGTAAACTGCTTCCCTACTTAAAATCAGACCCTCCGGCAGTGACTACCTGCGGGTACATACCTGACTGTCAAGAAACTGCATCACATTTTGGAAATCTTGGGGATACTGAGGGCGTTCTTCTTTAAATTCATGGGCGTCCTTTAACGTGCCAATGTTGGACTTGATCTGCATGTTAGACTTCTGGATTTCTGACAGTTGCTAGAAAATAAGATACAAACCGACTGGTATGGATGTTTGTACTTTTTTAAGATGGAAACAGAGAGTGAAATTGGGGAGCAATGGAGCCACTGTGAAATCTGACTGTCCTACTAGAGGCTCCCTGAGCTTCTCCTACTTCTCTCACCTAATGGTTTTCCAGTGTTCTCGCCACTGCTTTCCAGTATTCCAACAGAACGTGTATGGGGTGAAAAAGGGAAAGGAAAAGCCCAACTTTCTAATCTTATACCATGAGTCTTACATTTTCTTTCTTTCTTTTTTTTTTTTTTGAAGATTTTATTTATTTATTTGTCAGGGAGAGAGAGGGAGAGAGAGCGAGCACAGGCAGACAGAATGGCAGGCAGAGGTAGAAGCAGGCTCCCCGCCGAGCAAGGAGCCCGATGCGGGACTCGATCCCAGGACACTGGGATCATGACCTGAGCCAAAGGCAGCTGCTTAACCAACTCAGCCACCCAGGCATCCCAAGGGGTCTTACATTTTCTGATGTGCACATAACGGTTGCCAGGAACAGAGGAACTGGGGGCAGCTGGTTCTCATGATAACTGAGTGCCAAGGCCAGCCTCATTCAGTAACTGTGCCCATGAATCCGTGAGGGACGTGGGGTTTTTAATTCTTTCCTTCACTTGTTATATTATTCCCTAGGTCACCAGCGGTAAAAACCCCCAGAAAAGTCACAGAAGGTAACATGTTAACTGAAAAAATAAAAGGGTGGGGAGCATAGCTTTCCTGCCTAACTCTGGGCTGAACACAGTAACTTCTTTTCAAACAGTACAGCAGGAAACAGGGGGCGGGGGTGACTTTTCATTGGAGGAACCTGACAGACACTACCTCAGCCAGGTGACCAAGGTCAACACTAACAATCACATCATGAGGAAAGTATTCTCTCTGGTATGATGTGATGAAAACTGTATTTTAACTCTGACGATTTCATTCCTCAAACCCATAAGCCCAGTCTAGGCATGAGAAGACTATGGGATAAATTCCCATAAAGGGGATCCTACTGACAAGTACTCCTCAAAATTGTCCAGGTCACCGAAAACAAGTCAGATACACTATCCCAGACAGGAGCCCAAGGGGACGGGACAACTACATATCAGGTAGCATCCCAGATAGGATCCTGGAACAGAAAAGTGACATCAGCTAAAAGCTCAAGAAACTGGACTGAAGTACGGAGTTTGGCTAATACTACTCTATCAATACGGGTTCCTCAACTAAACAAATGGGCCATACTCATTTAGGATGCCAGTAGTATGGACAACTGTGTACAGGGGTAGGCGAGGAGGATTTCTAAGACATTTTCTGTACTCTGTGCTCAATTTTTCTGTCACTACTCTAAAAATGAAGCTTATTATAAATAATAATATTAAAAACCAACTATAGCTGAAAAAGGCAAACACCCACATGTGGTCACCTGATGAACAGACAGAGGAAATGTGACACGCATGCAATGGGACATCAGGTGGCAATGACAAAGGCATGACACAGTGGGACAGAGACGTCCCTTCCTCATGACGCAGATGAGGCTTGAAAACATGGCATTAACTGGGAGCAGCTGCTCATAAAACCTCACATGTTATAGGCTTCAATTCATAGGAAACGCCCAGAATAGGCAGATCTGCAGAGGTAGAAAGTAGACATGTGGTCGCCAGGGGCTCGCGGGAGGGAGTGCCAGTGGGCACAGGGTTGCTCCCCAAGAGTGATGAGATACTCTGAAAGGATTGTGAGGATGGCTGCACAACTCTGGGAACATACTAGAAACCACCGAACTGTATACTTTAAGTAGGTGAGTTTTATGGTCTATAAGTTAAATCTCAATAAAGCTGTTTTTTACCCAAAAAAAGTAGGAGTGGTAAAAATAAAAGTCCCATGTTGGACAAGTCCCAATCCACTATTCGCCTGGGGGCAGGACCATGGAGGGACTGTCAGGCAAAAGAACTCTAACTGGCAGCTTATCACAAGGGAAAAAAATGAGTCTGGCCTTGATGCAGGTGAGAAGCCAGTTTTTTCTTTTTTTGGGGGGGGGGGTAGAAGAGAAAGACTCTTAAGCAGGCCCCACTGTGCCCAGTGGGGCCCAAAGCAGGACTCGATCTCACAGCCCTGAGATCATGACCTGCGCCGAAATCGTGAGTCAGACGCTTCACCAACTGAGCCACCCAGGCGCCCCTGAGAAGGCAGTCTTAAATGGGTAGGTACTGCAATCCACCAGTGGGTGACGTGGCACCCTGCTTTGAGCCACAGTTAGGTGCAGGAGAGGCCCCTGAGGCACGAGTGGGAGAAGAAACCACGGACAGAGAAATGACTCCTCAGTGCTCTGATGCTCAGGACCAGCTACAGCCAAGAACCCCTGATCCAACGGGACGTTGCCTGAAGGAAGCCCTACAAAAAAAAGACACGACGTGCCATCCGCATTTATCTCCCTTCAGCTTTTAAATTTGCAAATTACAACTTAGAGAAGAATGGAAAGAACAGTATAATGAACACCCACTTCAATTGTTAGCATGTTGCCACATCTGCTTTATAAAGATATGACGGGGCTGGCAGGATTTTTCTGTAAAGAGCCAGACAGTATTCTGGCTTCGGGAGACACGCAAGGTCTTGGTCATGACCACCCAGCTCTACGGGCCCCGCACAAAAGCACCAGGGACAAAATGTAAAGGAACATGTGTGGTTGGGTGCCAATAAAACTTTATTTGTGGACAGGGAAATGGGAACTTCATGTAATTTTTGTGTCGTGAAATATTCTTATGACTCTTTTCAACCATCTAGAAATATTAAAACCTTTCTTAGCTCGCTGGCCATACAAAAATGGGTAGCATGCCAGACTCGGCTCACAGGTGGTGGTTTGCCAACCTCCGTGCAAAAGTTCAAGGTGTTTTTAGAGAAGGCCCTCCTTAGCCATATTCCAAAAATACCCCTCCATTTTAGTTGACAAAGCTTGTCCCCTAGAGGGAGCTCAAGGATCTTGTTTTCTTTCCCCAAGAGCGACTCATGACTGAGCTGCCCATCCAGCTGAAGTCATTCTTAGAGGGAAGGCAATGGCCACTGTCACAGAGTTTGAGGTCCCAGCCCAGCAAGGTGTGTCTCTGTCTATGCGTGTGACCAGGGCAGTGTGGACCAAGGTCGCTCCCACAGAGGACGAAGGCTCATTTAGCCACATCCTGCTTGTTCAGACCTCCTGTCTTCCTCACTGACCAGGCTGGAGATCTGGAAGGGAACTGGTAAGAGGTTCTACTTCTGTCTTTCTGGGTTGGCTTCCACAATGGTGACCTGTGTCAGCCTTTCCAGAAAGTTCCTTCGGAACTTTGAAAGCTTCAAACTCACGGAAGGGTTTATGGTTTATGGCTATCTAAACCTCACTAGCTAAGAAAAGAGAGACCCTGTTCTATGATCTGACCAAAGGTACTAAATGTATGAAGTGTTCTTTTTTTAAGATTTCTTTTAACTTTTGGGACACCTGCATGGCTCAGTCAGTTCAGCATCTGCCTTAAGCTCAGGTCATGACCCCAGGGTCCTGGGATTAAGTCCCACATGGGGTTCCTTGGTTAGCAGGGAGCCTACTTCTCCCTTTGCTCTTCCATTCCCCCTGCTTCAACTCTCTCTCTCTCTCTCTCTAACAAATACATAAAATCTTTAAGAAAAAAAAATTATTTTTAAGTAATATCTCCCCCCAACGTGGGGCTTGAGCTCGCAACTCTGAGATCAAGAGTCTGCGCGCCAGTGACTGAGCCAGCCAGGTGCCCCTCAAATGTACCAAGTGTTCTGCACATGCGTTTGGGACCAAAGATCCCACTCTCAAAGACAACATTGCTGACTTGCTCTGTCTTCTGTATGTCTTAGGTTCCCTCACCACTCTCAGGAAGAGAGGTGTCTGGGCACAATGAAGTAATTTCTAGATCTGCTGGCCATAATGCTATTCTAACACCACCTCTCAAGGCAACAACCCTACCAATATTATGAGGACTTTTTGGCTTAATACTTACATATTCTAATGCTGAATTCTTGGAAGTCAATTCTTTAAACTCCTTCATAAACATTTCCTTGACTTTTTCCATTTCACCAACCAGTTTCTCCTTTTCTTCTTCCTTCCATCTATCAAATAACTTGAGAAATTCTTCCTCTTTTGTTTTTTGCATTTCATATTCCTGAAATTATTTTAATGCATGGCTTTAAAAGTTCTGATATGAAGCAAATATGTAAAATTTTAAATAAATGGACATAGCTTCACCTCCGGTGTGGCAGCTAATACTGTGTGTATCCGATAGGTTTGCAATCTCACTTCCTATCCTGGCCATGTGCACAGTGATTTTTTCTAAACCAAAAACAGCACACAGCATCCTTCTGTCCTTACATCTCTTAAAGTACAAACACAGACGCCCAAAGTCTCAAGAGTAGAGTTCTGTGGTCTATGAATTTGCATAGCAGATATGCAATAATACGTAAAATGCAAACATACTTTAAAAGAAAATGTCTATTGAGCAGAGGAACCACTCTCAAGGCTGTATCCATTTAGAGGGAATAGCCCCATCTCATCGCCCAAAAACACAAATTCATATTTATACAAGCTAAATTCAAGGTCTAGTCAATCAACCTTTGATTTCTCAATGACTTAAACTTTTTGGTTTTTTTACCTAACTGGGGACTTAACATGATAAATAAACTTAGTCTGACACAGACAACACTGCACCCAACAACCCCAGAACATACCTTCTTGCTAAACGCACATGGAAGATTCACCAGGATAGACCATACGTTAGGTCATAAAAGATTCTCAATAAATTTTAAAAGACTGAAATCATGCTAAGTGTATTCCCAACCACGACAGAATGAAGCCAGAAATTAATAACAGAAGAAAAACTGGAAAATTCATGAATACTTGAAAATTAAACAATGTACTCTTAAGCAAACAATGGGCCAAAGAAAAACTCACTAGGACAAGTAGAAAATACTTTGAGATGAATAAAAATCAAAACACAACATACTGAAAATTTTAAAAAAAGAAGAAGCCAAAGCAGTGCTCAGAGGGAAATTTATAGCTGTAAATGCCAACATTAAAGAAAGAGAGAAAGATCTCAAGAGACAAAGAAGGTTATTATGCAATATAGAAGACATAAGAATTGTAAATATTTATGTGTCCAATATTGCAGCACCAAATTTATAAGGCACATACTAACAAAAGAAAAATGAGATATAAACAGCAACATGGTAATCATAGAGGACTTTAATACTCCTTAGACAGGCCATCCAAACACAAAATCAACAAGGAAACACAGATCTGAACAACGCTACATACAAAATGGACCCAACAGACATACACTATCCAACAGCAGCAGAATTCACATTCTTTTCAGTGCACATAGAACAGGATAGATTACACGTTAGGTCACAAAACAAGTCTTACCAAACTCAAGAAGACTAAAATTATGTCAAGTATCTTTTCTGACACAATGGTATGAAACTAGAAATCAGTAACAGGAGGAAAATTGGAACATTTACAGATACATGGAAATTAAACAATACACTCCTGAACAACCAATGGATCAAAGAAGGAATCAAAAGTGACGTCAAAAATATCTCGAGATAAACGAAAATGGAAACACAACGTACCAAAATGTACGGGGTGCAGCAAAAGCAGTTCTAAGAGGAAAGTTTACAGCTAAAAATGTCTACGGCAAGAAAAAAAGAAAGATCTCAAATAAACAATCTAACTTCACACCTCAAGATCTAGGGAAAAAAAATTAAACTCAAAGTTAGCAGAAGGAAATATAAAGATTAGAGCATAAATAATAAAATAAAAGAATAGAAAAACAATAGGATAGATGAACAAACCTGAGAGTTTTTTTTTTTTTTTTTTTAAAAAAAAAAAAAAAACAGAAAAATTTTTAATCAAAAAAAAAAAAAAAGATGCCAAAAAAAATAAAAAAAAAAAAAGAAAAAAAAAAAAAAAAAATGAACAAACCTGAGGGTTTTTTTTTTTTTTTTTTGAAAAGATAAACAAAACTGACAAACTTTTAGCTACACAAACTGAAAGAGGACTCAGGCAAATTATAAAGGAAAGAAGAGACATTACAACCGACACTACGGAATTACAAAGGATGGTAATAATCTACTGCATACAGTTGCATACCAACACATTGGACAGTCTCAAAGAAATGGATAAATGCCTAGAAACAGGCAACCTGCCAAGACTGAATCGTGAGAAAAATAGGAAATCTGAACAGACCAATAATGAGTCAGAGCATTGAATCAGTAATCAAACACCTCCCAACAAAGAAAAGCCCGAGACCAGAGGGCTTCACTGGTGAATTCCACCAAATGTTTGAAAGGAACTCATACGGGTCCTTCCCAACATCCCACCGGTTCAGAACTCAGTACCCTACCTTGGAGAACCTGACGGCGTGGGCGTGCTGGGCAGCCTCCAGCTGAGACCTGGTGAGCTGCAGCTGCTCCTTGAGCATGTCAATCTCACTCTGGAGCTTATCAGTCTGTGCCTTTTTCTTATACTCTGTTGCAACAGAAATATGCGGTTAAAATACCACCTCTTCAGAAACCTAGCTGAAAACTTATGGGGTACAGCCTCATTGATAAGACAAAGACAAAGGAAAGTGCTCTGTCTTGGGCTACTACTACTTTTTCAAGCCACGTGAGCCAATTTTTGCTCGTGAGTGTTTACTTGCAGCCCTTCACCTTAAGGGGCGCTGAATTACTTGTAGCCCATTATTTCAGCCACTGTGTTGGATTATCCTCCAGAGACAGTGTGAGAGCCCGTTCAGGGAAAGCTAATGGTAACAAAGAATAATCCTGAGCTCTTCTTGGAGATGCCAGTCTCAAGAGAAGGGAAGCCAATAGCTTCCACTATAGGTAGCGCCATATTGGAAATCTCTACAGTCACTGTCCTTCTGGCTCCCACCACACACTCTCCTGAGAACCCCGGTGCTAAGACAAGCAGAGGCTGGTATTCAGAATGCAAACTGGGGCCATATGCTGTCCACAGGGCCAAAACGAGGTACCAAAAGGTTGTAAAAGGAAGCAACAAGTGAAGGGAAGGTACTTATTATGTACATGTACTTACATGAAGATGTGCACATGACTGAATGGATATACATGTGTCTGTGAGTGTAGACATGAAAGGTATGGAAACCAAAGTAGAAAGTCAGAATCTCAAAGATGACCTGAAGAAATAATACTCATTTCAGAGTCTGAACCACTCTCTGAAACGAGTATGAGATAGAATAAGATACTGAAACAGAAGAGAAAGAAGGTCAGTTTCACACTGAAGAATGGTAGTTTAATTAAAATACTTAATCTTCCCAATTTCTCCAATACACTGCTAAACTCTTATCAGGAGTCCAGGACTTACAAATGGAATTTTCCGCTGTTGGTATTGTTTATACAAAGCTTAGCTATTTCCGAAACAAATCTATTTGTTTGAAATAGGCAGGAATGGAAACAGACTGGCCCAAAAAGGAAACTAGAGCAAGCACTTAGGAACAAGCTAGCAGCACGCACATTTAGATGCTAAAAGCATTTAAGACCATAATGAGGATTTCTGTGGGTTACCGGTCTACAGGCAGTTGGCAGAATGCTTTGTCTGCTCATGGAGAAATGAGGCCTGGCATTTATTTTACGTTAAGAACATTTATTCCTGGATAAGCCACAGAACCCCTGCCCTCTCTTGTTTCTTTAATTTCCCCCTCTATACATAGTTAATTCACGTCAAGGACCCAAACACTTTTTTGTAGCTCCCACATCAATGGAAACAAAAATTTCCCCTTGGTTCCACATTTCCCTCCAGACAATGCTCATGTCTCTTGCTGTCCCTCCCAGCAAATGTTACTGACCACTGCTCACCTGACTCTCAGCTCGGCTCACTCTCTCTGGGCTTTTGTCCCACCAATCCACTGAAGCTGCTATGTCAAGGTCAGCAGCAGCCATCGAAACAGCAATAACCAATCCTTGGTCCTCATCTCACTCTGTGCCTCAAGAACTTTCAATAAACTGACCACTGCCTCCCTCCTGAAACCCATGTTTCCCTTGGTTTCCATGACAACACACTCCCAGCTCTCCCCCCTGCCTCTGTTAACTACTCCTCACTGCCCTCAGCTGTGCTTCCTGAGCTCCCCATGTTGGAAGAGCCTTAGGCCTGGCCCTCAGCTGTCTTCCCTTTCCCATCTAGGTGAGCTCCTCCAGACCAGCTCTGCAGCCTGGGCCTCTCCCTTGACCTCCAGACACCCCACATCCCCACCTGGATGGCAATCGTATGTGTGACTCAAGTTCGCTCTGACCAACACGAACTCTCATTCTCCTTCCTTCCTTAATCCACTTCCGCCCCTAGATCCCCATCTGAGTCAACACCGCCGCCATTCTCCCAAACATCTAGGACAAAACCCCAGGACTGTCTTTCTTTATCTCTTGCTCTCACGCATAGTCACATGCCTCTGTGGTCTCTGGGTGGAACACTTCCTCTCCATCTTCACTTATCTGGTCTTCCTTGGTACCACCCCAGTTCCACTGCCATGTCACTTGCCTGGGCTACTCTGGCAAGCCCCCCTCACTCTTTCACCTGCTTCCAACACAGCCGCTATGCTTTCCACCAGGAGCTACTCATACTCCTGGCCGGCCTGGGGCGGGGGCGGGGAGGGGGGGCGGTCCTCGAGGTCCCACGTGACCCAGCCTCCTCCCCTCCAACGCCCCGCCCCCTACTACCTTGCTCCCTCTACTCCACTAACCTTCTATCTGTTCCTCAAACGTGCCTGTGCTACCTCTCCCTCATCCCCACCCCCCACCCCCCACCCTGACGACAATCGTCGCTCCCTTTGCCTGGGATATCCATTTTCCAGATTTTCCCCAGGCTGGGCCCCTCCTCATCATTCTGCCTGCGATCAACTAGCATCTCCTCAGGGACGCCTTTGACGACCACCCCCAGCCCATCCTCCTGTTTTATTTTCTTTGTTGCATCTGCCACATCTGCAAAGAACCACTCATTTATTTGTGTGAGTGCGTCTCCTCCGCCCCTCCTGAAAGACCCCAGGCCTGGTGCCATGCACGGCACGGAGTCGGGGCTCAAGCATTACTTAACGAATGAACAAAGACCATGATACTTTCTTGTCAAAGGACTGAGAGATGCGCTGGACCACGTCTCCCTGAGAAAAAGAAACAGGGACCCGAAGGAAAACCGCTCTTTGAGGTTGAGCCTGTGACTTACCGAGGTGAGAATCTTCGGGGTGGCGCCGCTGAATGTGACTTTGTAGGAAAGCTTGGTTCATAAAGGCCTTGTCACAGAAATGGCACTGAAAAGGAGAGAGCAGCAAATCCCAGGGTCAGTCACCAGTGTCCTCCCACCTAAGTTCCATTAAAATTGGGGTCCCTGGGGCGCCTGGGTGGCTCAGTGGGTTAAAGCCTCTGCCTTCCGCTCAGGTCATGATCCCAGGGTCCTGGGATCGAGCCCGGTGTGGGGTTCTCTGCTCAGCAGGGAGCCTGCTTCCCCTTCTCTTTCAGCCTGCCTCTCTGCCTACTTGTGATCTCTGTCAAATGAATAAATAAAGTCTTTAAAAAAAAATTCGGGTCCCTAAAGCACCACCTCTGGGGAATTTTCTACCCCCACAGGGATATGTAAAAGCAGGACTAAAAGTACAACTGTAAACCAGGGTGTTGTCCCCAAACAGTGAAAACTATCTCTGGCAGCCACGGTGGCCCAACCTGGTGCTTCCAAGAACCCGGGTTGCAGCTCCCATTAGACAGGTGGTTCCTAGCCGGTCACCAACTTGCTCGGGACACTCCAGCCATGCCGGTCTTCTCTCTGTCCCTCAAGCAGGTCAACTTCAACCTCTGCCTGAATCTTCCCCAGACCTTCCCCGCTGGCTCCTTCTTGACCTTCCCTGAAGCATCTTCCACACAGGGGAGGAATGGCATGTCCTCAACCAGACCCTTGCAGGCGGTCCTCCTGCCAGTCACCGTCCCATCCCGCTGCCTTATTTTCAACATTGCACATCTCACCGGTTACTATTTCCACATGTACACACTTCACTTGTTTATGGTCTCCTGCCCAATGCCTCTGGGTTCCAGAACATCCTATTCCTGACGCCATGGGCTCTTGTCTATCTTACTCATAGCATTATCCCCAGCCCAGCATTAATGAATGACTGAACACATGCTTAGAAATGTTTAGCTTCCTAAATAAATTTTACTGGAAAAAAAAAAAAAATCAGTGCTACCAATATCTCCATTTTCCACTTTAACACTGATTCAAATTTTAAGCAAAAACTCAACTTGTTTCATCGTACCTGTATTACTCTGAATTATACCGTGAATATTAAATGTTTTTATTTCTTAGTATTTCAGAGTCTATCTCTAAAAGGGCTTGCTTTTAACACAGTCATAATAGTATTATTCCACCTATTAAAATATGAAAATTAGGGGCACCTGGGTGGCTCAGTGGGTTAAGCCTCTGCCTTTCGCTCCGGTCATGGTCTCAGGGCCTTGAGATCAAGCCCCGCATCAGGATCTCTACTCAGAGGGGAGCCTGCTTCTCCCTCTCTTTCTGCCTGCCTCTCTGCTTACTTGTGATCTCTCTCCGTCAAATAAATAAATAAGATCTTTAAAAAAATAAAAATAAAATGTGAAAATTAATTCCCTAATGTCAACATTAAAAATATTATTTTTCTCCAATATTTCACATACTGCCTTAGGAAAAAAAACGTTACAGTGTTTTGTTTTGAATCAGGATCCACATAAGGCCATATCCTGCAATGGCTCATCATGTCTCTCAACTCTCTTTTGATCTAGAAGTTGACCCTCCATCTCTCTTTTTCCTTGCAATTTGCTTGCCAAAGAAACTGAACATGTGTCCTACGGAGTTTCTCCCAGTCTAGATTCTGCAGTTTCATCTCCAATGTGCTATTAACCTATTCTACTCGCACACGGTGTTGCCTTACTCTGAATCAGGAAACCTACATGGCAAGCTCTGATTCTCTTTCCCAGAAAACCCACAGGATGCCCTATTTCCTGGCATCGTGTTTCAGGGAACCTTGAACATATCTTTCCAGCCTTCTCTGCTGCTGATGACTGCTTGAATTTCCTCACAATACTTTATGGACGGTCCTCCTGACTCAGGGGTCAGTGTGGGCTCTAACGTTGTGCACAACCCTGGAGAAAGGAAAGGATGAAGCAACCTAAAATATGGGGCTTTTAATTGCTGAAAATGGAAAATAGGTATTTTAACTATTTGAATAATACAGAAAAGCCATGAGCTCAGGGTAAGAAGGGGTTCCTATTCCCCAAAATAGAAGTCTGACATTGTGACTGCATCAAGATGAAAAACTTCTGGGGTGCCTGGGTGGCTCAGTCCATTAAGGGTCTCCCTTTGGCTCAGGTTATGATCCCAGGGTTCTGGGATTGAGTTTCATGTTGGGGCTCTCTGTTCAGTGGGGATTCTGATTCTTCCTCTCCCCTGCTCCTTCCCCCTACTCATGCTCTTTCTGCACGCTGTCTTTCTCTCAAGTAAATAAATAAAATCTTTAAAGTAAAAATAAAATTAAAAAATGATGAACTTTCATATGACAAAAACATCAAAACGAAGTTAGAAAACTTTCAGTTTGAATAACTTGAAAGTTGCCATTCCATACTAACAATAAGTAAAGAGCTGAACAGACTAAAAAATCAACAACTCTTCTTGGATCCATAAGAGAAGAAGACACCGGGCAAACCACCACCTGCAAGCTTGTAGAGACAGACATTGTACTGGAAGTCGTTGCTAATGTAATACAGCAAGAAAAGGAAATAACAAATACACACACAAAAAAAAATACAGCCTAGGAAGGAAGACACAGAATTTTCTTTGTTTGTAGATGACACTAATGTATATAGAAAATCCAAAAGAATTGACCAAAGAAAAACCTTAGAACTAAGAACAAAGTATACCAAAGTTGTAGGATATAATGTTAATATACTAAAGCCAACTTTCCTATATTCCAGTAATGAAATATTGGAATTTGAAATTAAAAACACACCACCATTTACATTAGCACCCCCCCAAAATGAGTACTTAGGTATGAATCCAACAAAATATGTACAAGATCTATATGAGGAAAGCTTCAAAGTTCTGAAGAACAAATCAAAGAAGAACTAAATAAATGAATATCCATGTTCATGGATAAGAAGACTCAATATTGTCAATAATTCTCCCTAATTTGATCTTTAGATTCAAAGCAATCCCAATCCAAATCCCAGCAAGTGATTTTTGAGTAGCAACAAACTGATTGTAAATTTTGCTAAAAAAACCCAGAATAGTCAACACGGAATTGAAGGAGAAGGATAAAGTTGAAGGACTGACGTTTCTCAACTTTAAGACTCACTACTTAAAGCAACAATAATCAAGACAGTGTAGTACTAGCTAAAGAACAGACGAACAGATCAATGGAGGAGAAGAGAGAGCCCAGAGACAAACCCATGTGAATATCACCTAATCTTGGACAAAGGAGAGAAAACAATACAATGGTACAAAGATAGTTTCTTCAACAATGGTGCTGGAACAACTGGACATCCACACGCAAAAAAAAAGGAACATCAGCACAGACTTCACATCCTTCCCAAAATCTAACTCAAAACAGATCACAAACCTAAATGTAAAATGTGAAACTACAAAACTCCTAAAAAACAACATAGGTGAAAACCTAGATGACCTTGATTTTTAAAAATTTTTATTGTTTTTTAAAGATTTTATTAATTTATGAGAAAGAGAAAGAGATGGATAAAGAGTGTGTGCAGGAGCAGGGGGAGGGACAGGCAGACAGAGGGAGAAGCAGGCTCCCTGCTGAGCAGGTTGGTTGGGGGGGAGGTACATGGGGAATGAATTAGGTCACATCAGAGGCATATTTTAAACTATGTCTCTCTGACTGCAAAATGCATGCTTTTGCTACCCCCCAACATTCATCTCTAACTCCAAAACACTGAAAAACTGCAACGAGGGTCAGAAATTCACTGGCAGATTCCCAAATCGGCCTGGGGTGCTAAAGCATGGAGAGGAATCTAAGTCTTCCCATTACGAGAACAAAAGTTCTTAGAATAAGTCTAAGTCCTGTTATGACTTATTGGTATTTTTAATTTTTTTTTAAGGATTTTATTTATTTATTTGACAGACAGAGATCACAAGTAGACAGACAGGCAGGCAGAGAGAGAGGAGGAAGCAGGCTCCATGCCAAGCAGAGAGCCCGATGCGGGGCTCAATCCCAGGACCCTGAGATCATGACCTGAGCTGAAGGCAGAGAGGTTTAACCCGCTGAGCCACCCAGGCACCCCAGTATTTCTAAATTTTTAATTAAAAAAATAATTTGATAGATCATTGGTATGCACTGGCCTTTACCCATGGCCACGAGACTTCCCCAGCTGTTAGTGGTCTCTACTTAAACACAATTTAATGACTGAGGGGAAGGTCCAATAGCTATTTCAACAAAACCAATCGCATTTCTGCAAATTTTATCATAGGCCAAATATCCCCAAACACGGGAAACTGAAGTTAAAATAATTGTAACACCTTAGAACCCAAGGCTAGTTTATGCATCAACTTTTCTTAGCAGCAGTCTTGACTTCCCCTCCCAGAGTCACTGATTCTCACGGCATCAGCACAGCAACAATATTCAGCTCCCAGGAAAGATGTAAAGATTTGCAGAGATCATGGGCAGCCACGGTTCATTACCAAGAGAAATCCACATGCACATGTCAGATGCCATTTCCTCAGACCTCCTCATGCCACACATGCATTATCTCATGGAATTCTCAGAAAAGCCCTAATAGGTATCCCTACCACCAACGTTCTCATTTTCCAGATGAGGAAACGGAGGTCTAGGACTTGCATGGTGGAATACTTTGGATTTAAATCCACGAAGTCTAACTCTAGGACTGTCACCCTACAGGGCTTAACTGCTCAAAGACACCATCAAGAGCCCCCCAAAACAGCAGAGTGTATTTATACTACACTGAGTAGGAAAAAGTGGTCTGGTCTCCTCTACTTTTTCATGGTCACACCTGGGCACGCCATACACCTGACATTGTCATTCAGGGAGTCTGCTGAGTGGCCGAGCGGGCAGGTGTCACTCCATAAAAATGAGCCATTACCTTTATTTATGTATCTCATTCACACTGGAAAATCTTTACTAACAGCTATTGCTATGGTAACTAAAAGAATGAAAAAACCTTCATAAATCTAAAAATGTCTGTATGTTATAGGTTTTAACATTTCACAGATTACTGCCAAAGCTAAAATATTTTTTTTAAGATTCATTTATTTATTTGAGGGAAAAAGAGAGAGAGAGAGAGCGTGCGTGTGCTCACGCAGGCTGGAGAATCTCAGACTCCCCACCCAGTGCAGAGCCTGATGCAGGGCTCAATTTTAAGATCCCCGAGATCATGATCAGAGCCGAAACCAAGAGTATGGTGCTCAACCAACTGAGCCACTAGCGCCCAACGCTGAACTATTTTAAACGTCTAAACAGAATCCATTCCATTCATTGTATAATAAATATATTTATTAAAGGCCATATCAACACTATTTATAAATAAATTTATGAAACAAATAGGCAATGAATTGTTATTTGAGGGCTATACCTCAGGGTTGTGTACCCAAGGCTAGCCACTAAGGCTTTCTAATGATATTCTTTCCTAACTGTTCACCTATTTTTTTAAAGGATTTTATTTATTTATTTGACAGAGAGAAAGAGAGGGTGCACAAGCAGAGGCAGCAGCAGGCAGAGGGAGTGGGAGAAACGGGCTTTCCACTGAGCAGGGACCAAATGCGGAACTCGATCCCAGGACCCTGGGATCACAACCTCAGCCGAAAGCAGCCGCTTAACGACTGAGCCACTCTGGTGTCCCAACTGTTCCCCTATTTTAAGTACACTTCTCCCAAGGCTCCTGTGGGTTAGCCCTAAGCACTATGAACCACACCATTATCTGTGCCTATGGCCAGTCTTCTGCAATCACTCACACCGTTAGTACCTGAGCCCACTGAGGCTTTTTTTTTTTTTTTTTTTTAAATAAACTCTACTCCTACCATGGAGCTGGAACTCATGACCCCAAGATCAAGAGTCCCACACTCTACCAACTGAACCAGCCAGGCGTCCCATTCACTGAGACCTTTTAACTCATATTTAGCCAAAGTGACTACAGTGTCAGGGAATGAAATCAATCTTGTCAGCCTGTTGCTTACTTTAATATCTTTACCAAAGATATCTTTATCAAACATTGTTGATAGAAAAAAATAAGTACATTGATTTTTGTTATACTAAAAAATTACAATATTTATTTGAGCTCAATGTCTAACCCATAATAGAGATTAAAGGCAGAAAAGCAAGAGGTTTTACTCTTTTAAATCCTGTTGTTTTAGTAATAAAATATATTTTAAATACTACCCGTTCAATCAAAACACACCGTTGTCTTATATCACTAATATTGTTATAGTAGGCAGTGTTCTTGTTCTTAGGAAATATACACACTGAAATATTCAGGAGTCTGAAACTCACTGTCAAATGGTTAAAAATAATAGTATGCATATAGATACTGAGGAAATACAGCAAAGGTGGCAAATGTTCAAAACCGGAGAATTTGGGTGAGGGGTTCCCTGCACTATTCTTACAACCTTTCCGTAAGTTTGAAAATATTTTGAAATAAAACGCCCACAAGTTTCATCATCCGACCTCATCTGGGGCAGACCTCAACAGCAGTTTGTAAAAGGTTTATTTTTCATTCCATCGATTAGAAGAAGGATGCAATTTCTCAAACCAGCATTTAGATGGCTTCAATAAAGCGCCGTGGACAGTTTAATTATTAATCCCATGGTCGTCTACGGAAGGTAATGAACCATGTCACCTGTTGGTTACAATTACTATTTTGCTTAACTATTGGGGAAAAAGAGGGGGCGGGGAGTGATCTAGGAAAGGGCTCTCCATATCCTGGCCGGTGGGGACCGAGGGTTTTTTTAATGGATTATGAACTGGAATCACAACGCGTAGTCCCACCTGGTAATAGCTGGCTTTGGCCTCGATCATCAGCTGCTGGGTCGAGATCATCTTTTTCCTGCGTTTACACTCTTCCTTGAGCAGCTTCATCTCCCCAGCCTGCTTGGCGAGGAGCTTCTGGCTCTGCTCGCTCTCGGCCACGCTCAGGCGCAGGCGCTCCTCCAGGCCGCGCAGCTGCGACGTGAGGAACTCCTGGGAGTGCAGCAGGTACTCGATGGTGAGCTGCGCCAGGCGGATGAGCTTCAGCAGCACCGGGTCCACCCCCGACTGGCAGTGCGGGCACTTCTCGTCCTCCAGCTTGCAGAAGGTGATGTTCATGATGTTCTCCTGCAGCGTCAGCACGTCCACCGCCCCCGCCACCTTGTCCACGTCGATGGCGCTCAGCCGCCGCCAGTCCACGCTCTCCAGCCGCGGCCGGAACTGGAAGAAGGGCAGGGGGCCCGACGCCGCGCTGTAGGGGCCACTGGCCATCGCGGAGCGCGCGCCCGAGGCAGCTGCGGGGGCGTCGGGGCCCTCCAGGCCGCCGCTGGCCAGCGGATAGTAGACGTGCTTCTGGAAGGGCTGTGGGGAGGAGACAGCGTGGCGGTGGTGGGGGAACTGGGAGTCCCGGGAGCCGCGGCCCCCGCCAGCCCCACGTGCCCAGGCAGCCCGATCTCACCACTCTTACCATGCTTGGAAGCAAACCGCCGCCTCCGCCGGCATCCGAGGAGGGGGCGGTCCCGTCTACCCGGCCCGGGCCGCCTCCCGGGCCGCCGCCGCCCCACCCCTCGGGAGCGGGAGAGGGCCCGGTCTCCCGCGGCGGCGGCGGCGGCCTAAGGTCGGGGCGTCCAGGCCGTTGCTATGGCAGCGCCCCGGCCGGGACCTGGAGCGAAGGGCGCGCCTGCCGGGGAGCGGTCAGCGGGCGCCCAGGGCCCTGCGGGACCAGAAAAGACCTCGTGGGCGAGCGCGTCCACCCGGAGAGGGGATCTCCTGGGCGCTGGCTCCCTGGATTACTCCCCTCCCTGGCTCTGGGGCTGACACTCCCCAGTTCCTATGGAGTAGACAGCCACATCACCCCCACCCCCACCCCCGGCACTTTCGGGCCCAGCCGCCAGCCTCCGGTTATTTTACTCCCGCCCTCGCCCTAGGTTTTGAGATTAGAAATGCTATTCATCCTCATCTTTTACTCACAACTTAACGTTAAGCAACAAAACTGTAAAATGAAATGGGATGGAGGGGAATTGGCTGCAAAAGAGCAGAGAGACACTTTTGCGGTGTAACAGGAATATTCTGTACTTTCGTTGTGCTGTCTGTTGATTACCTGGTACACACATTTATCAAAATTTATCGAATTGGACATTGACGATGAAGGGTGCATTCGTTTATTATACCGCAATGAAATAGTTTAAAAAATTAAATTAGTAGCTCATTCTATTTGATGGCACCTTTTCTCAATTCCTTATACCCAAGACCCTTTTTAAAAATGGAGTCTTTCTTCCTCTATGAATTGCCTACCTAAATATAAGATACTGATAGAAGTACAAATGAAGGAATTTCCCCAGATAGTAATACTTCACTTGTCTTTCCAAATGGATACACTCTCAAAATGTGAAGGTAAAAAAAAAATTATATGGAAGGGAACATTACCCATCAGCTTTGTACCATCAAGTTTTACCTTAAGAACTTGTGTGACAGCTGCATTCTGTTATATGGAGAGGCTAAAATATCTCTAGCAGCAACTTGCAGGCCACAGGCCTTTCATTCTTGGGGTCCTTTGGGTGCTGCCCGTGGCTACCACAGGGATCAATGAGCTGAGGAAAAGCCACACATTCCTCAATCCACGGGGGAGTCCCTGCTTGGAACAACCATCAGGAAATTTTTTTTCTTTCCTAACAGCCAGATATGTGAATAGAAGAAAAGAAAATACAATTCAGGGTAACTTAATGCAAAGTTGTAATGTCAAATATTTTTAGCACTTTCCAGATACTGCAAACTAGAAATAAATTCACATAAAAGCATCCAGGGAATAGAGAACACACTTCATATGACTTCACATAAACTGTACATGCAGATAACTTTGAAGGGGCCTTTGGGGGAAAAAGAACTATTAACGGTTCACTGCAGCTGGCATAAAAGACTTACAGACCTAGGTTCAAAGTTTGAGTCTTCCATTTACTTGCTGCTTGACCTAAAACAAGTTATGTCAGCCCCGGGCCTCAGTTTCCCAACCTGTGTAGGGACGTCAGGATACCGACCTGGCAGGTCTGTGGGCTGTGGGCTCCATCCACCGGGCTGCAGGATCAGCGGGAACAAGGGCTGTGATTTTTCTTGCTCACCGTTATGTCCTCAGCACCTGGCAAAGTTCAGGCACAGAGAGGGTTGAGAATTTGCCAAATGGACACGTGGATAAGGAATAATTGAATGAATTCGGCGTTTTGTTAAGTAAATGTCAGATCCCGGCCCGTATCCCTCCTATTTTCTCTGCCTCTGGCCTGTTAGAGTCACCCATGCTCTGGACCCAGGCCCTTGGAGCTGAACGTGGGGGGCTCTCCGCGCGCCCCCACTGCGGTCGGAGGAGGAGGAGGCGGCGCGCGGGGCCGGAGCGCCCATCTACGTTCGCTGCCGCCACTCTGGGCGCAGAGAGAGCCGCTCGGGGGGCCACCCTTGCCCCTGGGCTGAATCACGGCCCCAAGATGGCCGGAACAGGAAAGAAGGGGGCACGCTTTCCCGTTCCCTCCGCCCCTCTTGCCGGGGCTGGGCGGCAGCCCCGCGCAGCGCCTCCAGTCCCGGGCGCACGGCGGGTGGCCGGTGGAACCCGCAAAGACAAAGGCCAGCTTACACAGGCTCCGGGGTGGCCCCGGCACTGTCCGGGGGAGAAGGGAAACGGGGAGTGGGGGGCTGCCGCAGCCACGCCAGCGGGGTCTGCAGTGCCTGGGCTCGCGATGGGGGGAAGCGGGAGGAGGCCCTGGCTACGCCGGCACAGAGATGCCGGGTCGGCCGCGGGCTCCCAAGGGCTCCAGGCGCATCCCGGGCCTTGGCTCACCCCAGCTGCGCGCTCCTTGGCGGGCGCCGGGCGCTGCAGGCGGACGGGAGCGACGCTGGGGACCCAGACCCCAGACGCGCTGCGGGCGCAGGCAGGGCCCACGGAGGCCGAGGAGCAGCCGAGCGGGAAGCGGCGGGCCGGCTCCTTCTTCCAGGGCGCAGAAGGAAGCCTGTCTGGTTTGGGCAAGTTGTGGCGCGGCGGGCCTGGCGCCTTTCGGGCCCTCCCAGACTCCCGGCCGCGGGCTCCTCGGAATCCCCCACCCCCCTCCCGCCCCCCTCCCCTGGACGATCTCCCTGCGGCCTCTCCTCTCCGCGTCCCAGTTCGTCTGGCAGCTGGGCGGGACCGTGCGCGTCTAGACCGCAGCGCTAAAATGCGCTCCGCCAATCCCGCCGTTGGTGCAGACACGTGGTGCCGGGGCGCGCTCTGTTGCTGGCGGGGGTGTTCTCCCCGGGAAGGCTTTTCAAAGAGAAACCAGATTCAGTCCAACCCTGCGGCTGGCCTGGCCCTCGACTAGCTAATTTACTATGCGTGCTTTATGTGAATTCTCTCCCAAGAAGAGATGCATTTTAATCTCAAAAGTCTTGCAGATGCAAGGAGCCTTGAAGAGGCTTTCTGCTGCAGCTCTGCATTTGAGTGACGTGGAAAACGGGGTTAGGGACTCTGCCTGCAAGCACGCAAGGATGAATCCCACGTAGGTTTCCGCGTCCCCTTCGGTTACGTCCGCTTCAGGACGCAAAGCACGATTCTCTGTTGGTAGAAAGTTTGACAGACGTGGGGAGAGGTGATACCGTGGGACGAGTAGTGTGACATATATATATATATATTTTTTTTTTTAAAGACTTTATTTATTTATTTGACACAGAGAGAGACAGCAAGAGAGGGAACGAAAGCAGGGGGAGTGGGAGAGAGAGAAGCAGGCCTCCCGCTGAGTAGGGAGCTCTGTGCGGGCTCGGTCCTAGCACCCTGGGATCATGACCTGAGCCGAGGTCAGACACTTAACGACTGAGCCACCCAGGCGCCCCAACTATATTTTTAATCTAAAATTGGAACACTTGGTCTGAGAATTGGGCAAAATTCAGTATTTTAAAATAAGGAGTAACCCAGAAAGTATGCGTGTATCATTTTAACAACCATGAGATTGGCCCAGATTGAGGAATTTGAATGCCTTGAGTACAAAATATTAGTGTCTGCTGTAGCAAAAATTGTTTTTTACTTAGAAAGGGGTAACTACAGCATCTTTGCTGGATGGTAACATGTTAACCTAAAATGCCTTTCCTTGTGCTTCTCCCTCACCCCATCAACATTGTCCCATACTTTATTTAGCACAAAGCTTCAAACATCATAATGCTTTAATAAGGATTTATGTGAATTTCTTTCTTTAGTTTTTACCTGAAATCATCAGGCCTAGGAGAGCCTTGGTAAGATTTTTAGACTTGTTGAATTTTAAAATGCTTAAATTTGAAAGTGAATCCAAGATCCCATAAAAATCCTCTAAGGTAAAATGGGTAAAGATCTCCAGGTAGAATTTTCAGGCATTATAAAGTAGAAAGGCCATTGCTTTGCGAAGTTTATACTCTGGAAACCTTTGTGGTATGTGAGTGAGTGAGTGAGTGTGAGTGTGTGTGTGTGTGTGTGTGTGTGTGTGTGTGCAGGATGATGTACAACATTATTTGATGATACACCATTTGAGTTACTTGTATCCTCCATTTCGCATTGTCAGTACATTACCCGGTGTATGCAGAGTTGGAAGAAATGAACAGGTTGACTTTGGCCTGGCATAGCAGCAATCATACATTCTTGATCCTTTCAAACCTCTTATACCAATTAGCACAGCCCAGCAGGGAGTGGCTGTGATAATTAAATAATTCAATTTTATGAAACTATTTAGGGGCATCTGGCTTTGGCTCAGGTCCTGATGTCAGAGTCCTGGGATGGAGTCCTGCTTCAAGCTCCCTGCTCAGCAGGGAGTCTGTTTCTCCCTTTCCCTCTGCCTGCCACTCCCCCTGTTTGTGTTCTGTCTCACTCTCTCTCCCTGTAAAATAAATAAATAAAATCTAAAAAAAAAAAAAAAAAAAAGAAGAAGAAGAAAGAAAAAAGAAAGGAAAGAAAAGAAAATCATAAGGAAGGGGAAATACATTTACAGTACTGTCCTGTACTTATTTTTTAAAAAATCAGTGTATAAATGGACCTGCACAGTTCAAACCTGTGTTGTTCAATGGTTAACTCTGCTCCGTCCAACAACAGAAGAATACATGTTCTTCTCAAACTCGCATGGAACATTCAGGAAGCTAGACCACATTCTGGGCCATCAAACATACCTTAACAAATGTAAAAGAACAGAAAGCATGCAAAATATGTCCTCAGATAACAGAATTAAATTAGAAATCAATAGCACAAAGATAGCTGGAAAATTTCAAGATATTTGGAGATGAAACAACACAGTCCTATATAGTGCATGGCTCAAAGAAGAAATCTCAAGAGAAAAAATTAATTTGGAACTAAATAAAAACAGAACTTATCAACATTTGTGAGATGCAGTGCTAGCAGGGCTTAGAGAGAAATTTGTTGATTAGAAGCAAGTTTCTTTGACTCACACCCAAGGGGACAAGCACTCAGGTTTGCCTTTTGAAGAGAGGAACATCAAAGATTCCGAGTCTGTATTTTGAAACCACCACAGCAACCATAACTCCCTTTGGTGGTTCCTGGTGGCCCAAGAAGTGAAATGGCTTGGTGGCAATTTCAACTTACAATTCAACTGAAACATTAATCTGTGTAAGTAACTCGGATCTGGAAGATAGGCTAAAAACAAATACAAGGGGCACCTGAGGGGCTCAGTGGGTTAAAGCCTCTGCCTTCGGCTCAGGTCATGATCCCAGGATCCTGGGATCGAGCCCCAAATAGGGCTCTCTGCTTGGCAGGGAGCCTGCTTCCCCCCCCCCCCACCACCACCACCACATTCTCTGCCTAACTCTCTATTTGTGATCTCTGTCTGTCAAATAAATAAATAAAATCTTAAAAAAAAATAAAAACAAAAACAAAACCCTAAGCCTAACCATCAAGGAACGTGGCTCAGTCCTGGCCTTTGTGGTAGGATGGAAGGGATCATACAAATCAAATAAGGACTTAGAGTTTCCTGACATGCCACCCTTTGGAGCCACATGATTCATCTATCACAACTGGATATTCACAAGGGTTGGGCTACTTCTACTGGAACCTGATTACCCTGGTCACCATACTTCCTGTGAGGATGACCAAGCTCCGTTTACCTCTGGTGGTTAGCACTTCTTCGTGGGCACATACATCTTGAGCTCCCCCCACCCCTGAGATCTGGGAGTGACAGCTCTCGCACCCAGCATTCCGAGTCTAAAGAAGGCTTTTTGTACAGAGCTGTCACTTCTCATCTTCTCATGAGAGCTGGGTACAGAATTAGTTCACCACCCCTTCACGCACCCTTCCTGCTCTGCTGAGGCTGGGAAGTGAAAAACCAGGCTTCCCCGACTCCTTTCCAGCTCATATTCTAGAAGCAAATTGTTTTCTGCCAATTAGACACACTCTTGAATGACATGAAAGAGAGATGTGAGACAGAAGCAATTCTCCTGCCGCTGTCTTTGCTGGCAAGCAAGGCCATGTAGATCAGAGCATTGATAGGTAAAGGCAGCCACTGACCTAAGCATGTCTAATCACAACTTTCAGCACTGCAAAGGGGTGGTTGAGACAGTGGTGGCTTTTTTTCTTATCAGAGGATCAAACTCCAGAACTTCACGACTATGGTACTGCTCCCCTCCATATCCTCCCCCGTCTCTTTCAGTGATTTTGCAAGCATCTAGTTGCGTGCAATTATCTTATTACTTAAACTATCCAAAGTGGCTTCACCTTCCTGCCATAAAGCCATACTGATACCCCTTAATCTATACTTTTCGTTACTAAAATGAGAGTCTATATCAAAAATGTGGTGAAGAAGTGCCTAGACTCGGTGAGCATCATCTATCCTACCCTTTATTCCCTCTTCCTTGAGTGTCTGAATTCCTTCTTTTATACTTATTAAGGGATTTCTGACTTTTGGGCTATAATTTGTTGTGAGACAAAGTTCAGTGCATGTTGACGTTGGACAAGCCTTCCCCAGCTGGTTACACTCTGAATACATCGTCTCTGGGAGGTACCCATATTTGTACATTCCCCCGGATAGTCTATAGGGACCACACTCCCGACCTAGCAACCTCAAAGTCTGTTCCCACATTCTTCCAATTTGGGGGGATATAAGTTAGCGAATTTCTACAACTCCTTCTAGGGTCCTAACTCTAATGTCCACATATTCAGGATTGCCTCCCCCTCCCCCTACCAAGGCATAGCTACTTGCTGTTGCAACAGTGTGACTGGGCTTCTGAAGGAAGTTATTAGTTCTCACATGCAAAGGTGGCAATGTCTCCAATCCTCTGTCAAAAAAAGCAGGGTGAGGAGTTATTTCAGGATGGTTTGAGATCTTCAGTTCCTTTAAGTCAGTTCCTCTCAAACTCTCATCAGCGTCCCCTGGAGGACATGCCAAACCCCAGACAGCTGCGCAAACCCCTAGTCTCTGATTTAGTAGGTCTGGGGTAGGGCTAGGAAATTTGCATTTCTTTTAAAATTTTCTTTTTATTTCTTTGAGCAAGAGCGAGAGAGATCCCACAGAGAGGGAGAAGCAGACGCCCCGCTGAGCAGAGCCCAATGTGGGGCTCAATCCCAGGACAGAGAGATTATGATCTGAGCCAAAGGCAGATGCTTGACGGACAGAGCCACCCAGGTGTACCGAAAATTTGCATTTCTAACAAGTTCCCACAGGATGCCAATGTCCTTGGTCTGGGGACCCATGCATCTCTGAGCTGTACTGCGTTCAGTCTTACAGATCCTCTTAAATGTTGCCTTTTCTGTTTGCCAGGATGCACTGCCTTCGGATCACTTCTCCAACCTCCATATGAAAGACTTAGAAAGACTTGCGAACCCAACTCTCAAAATCAGTTTCTGGGTTTGGTTTGTACATCCTTGGTCTCACAGCTTTAGATTGGAATCCCTTTTAATTTTATTGTTGTTGTTGTTTGTTTGTTTGTCAAAGACAGAAAAAACTGGACTATCACCAAGGTGAAATTTTGAGATCTGATCTCCTTCTCTTGTTTTAAGTTATACGTTGAGGGGAGAAAACAGCCATCATGCCTGGTTGTTCGCCATCCTTCATCATTTAAATTGGTCCGTGCAACAACTACTAGGCTCCCAGAGCCCCAGTCATAGTGAAAGAACAGTGCCTGTGAATATTAATGGAATCTCACATTCTTTTGTTTCCTATTAGTCAAGTAACTCATTCCAAACACCCCACATTTCCCCAAGGATGCCTGTTTTCTGGCACCAATTTCCATAATAATTAAGGTTCTTTGCTTGTCGATAATAGAAACTGATTCTGCTAAAGTAAAGGGGTTGGGTGACTGGCGGGATAGTGGATAGCTCACATGACCAAAGGAGAAATCAACCAGGCTTCACGAAAGACAGTAACCAAGCAAGCTCCAAAGTTCCCTAGAACTCAGGTCACTCCACTGCTACAGGATCATTCAGCCCCTTCTTCCTCCAGCCCTTTGGAATTCCACTCCAGATTGAGATTCCTGTGAGAGGGCATGAGATGGACCTAGTGTGGGTCACGTATGTGATGTGCTCTGTGGTGGTGGCAGCAGGAGGCTCTGTAATCGTGATATAGTCAGTAGGTCAGTACCCAACACAACTCTGGGAAATGGGAGGGAAACTTCCCAAAAGGAAGATATTCCAAGCAGAAGGTTAACATACCTAATACAGGTGGGCAGGCATGTTGCTTTCCTTTCCCATCTGCCATCTGCGGGGAAACCACCGCCAAGATGCAGGTTTTCGTGAAAACCCTTATGGAGAAGACCATCCCTCTCGAGGTTGAACCCTCGGATATAATAGGAAAAGTAAAGGCCAACATTCAGGATAAGGAAGGAATTCCTCCTGATCAATAGAGACTGATCTTTGCTGGCAAACAGCTGGAGGATGGACGTATGTGGTCTCATGACAATATTCGTGTGTTTGGACTTAGTAGTGGTGCTAAGAAAAGAAAGAAGGTGCCAGGAAAGAAGTCTTATACCACGCCCACGAAGAATAAGCATAAGAGAAAGAAGGTTAAACTGTCCCGAAATACTATAATGTGGATGAGAATGGCAAAATCAGTTGCCTTCATGGGGAATGCCCTTCAGATGGGTGTGATGCTAGAACTTTTATGGCTGGCCACTCCCACAGACTTTGTTGTGGCAAATGCTGTCTGAGCTACTGCTTCAACAAACCAGAAGACAAGTAATTGTGTATGGGTTAGTAATAAAAGACATGAACTAACATTAAAAAAAAAAGTCTAATATGGACAGTGTCAATTCTCCCCTTGAACAACCAGCTCTAGGACCTTTCTTTTAGGAAAGGTATCCTGATGCTTTTCTTCAAAATATTCTCTCTCCCTAAACTGAAGAGTCAAGGTTTGAAGATGCAGGGATCACAGAACAAAGGATAACACCTTTATATTCCTTTGAATAATTTGGATTTTTGTCTCTCAGTGAGATATGTCCTTTTCACCAGATACTAGGATCCTAACCAGCTCAAGACAGGACAGTCACTGCTGCTTAGAAAAAGATAGAAGGGTCACCTGGGTGGCTGGTTGGTTGAGTGTCTGACTCTTGGTTTTGGCTCTGGTCCTGATCTCAGGGTTTGAGTTTGAGCCCCATGCCGAGCCCCGTGTTGGGCTCCCCAAGGAGTCTGCTCAAGATTCTTTAACTCTTTCCCTTACCTTGCCTTCCCCTCTCTCTAAATAAATAAAATCTTTAAAAAAAATAAAAGATAGAAAAACCAAACACATTCATAGGAATTCTCCCATTCTTCTAGGGATATAAGCTGTTGCTTGGTGTTTCCACCTTTTTTGTTCTCCCGCCTTCTAATTTTACCTACACCTGGAAGAGGAAGGGGAGACAGTGTTCAGAACCTGGCTTTGTTCCTTGGCCTGTTCCTTGTGAAAGCCAGTCCTTCTCTCTCTCAAGGACACGTCAAGTCTTTATTCCAAAGGGTAAGATGACTAACAGGAACCAATGCACAGACGAGAAGTCCTGGAGTGTTAGGCAACCAGAAATCATATGCGTTGGCTTTCACCAGATTACACTGAAGTATCCAAACAATCCCCAAAATATTGCTATTTATGATAGAAAAGTCTGTTGTTTATGTTTTACATCAGTTTTATGTTTGAGGCACCTGGCTGGCTCAGCAGGTTAAGCCTCTGCCTTCGGCTCAGGTCATGATCTCAGGGTCGTGGGATCGAGCCCCACATCTGGTTCTCTGCTCCGCAGGGAGTCTGCTTCCCCCTCTCTCTCTGCCTGCCTCTCTGCCTACTTGTGAACTCTGTCTGTCAAATAAATAAATAAAATCTTTAGGGGGAAAAAAAGTTGTAGGTTTGCTGTGGTCTCCTTATGGGACCCAGACCGAAGAAGTGGCCCCTTTCTGGGATGTGCTTTTCTTTTGGCAAAATAGCCAAGTCACATATTGGTTCTTAAAGTCTCTGAGAGAGAATGAGATACTGAAAGTGGCAAACTGGGCAATCTGGATGAAGGGTATATGAGGATATTTTGTGCTATCTTTGAAACTGCTTCGGATATAGGCTGCCCCAATATCCAAAAATAGGGCATTCCTATAAAATCTTCTGTAAGCCGAAATGATGGAAAGAAAAGAAACAATTACATTAATTTATATGGAAAATGTTTTGAGTACTCCCAGACCCCCAAACTTACCTCTCTTAGGCTTTTCTGATACCTTAGAATGCATGTTGCACAAAACAACTTGAGATAAAACGCCAATGTTCAGAGACACATTGCAACGCCTGTGGTTTGTGGCTGCAACGCTGAGTGTAGTGCCTGGGGAAGGGACTTGGTGATGTCACTCTTGCCCCTAACGGTGCTCACTGCCTCTATGAAGGCTAGCTGCAAAACAGAGGCTGAACGCTATTTTTTGCTTTTTTTTTTCCTCATCAAAGAGAGAATCCCCTCCCGATTTCTTTTGGCTAAACAGATACTAATGTTGGTCTTTGGTAAAAGTGAAAGGGCATATCATAATCATGAACTTTTGAAAGGACAGTGGGGTCGGGGTACCTGTATAAATTTGTCTCATTTAAAGGCGTTACATGGGTGTGTTGACTCACTCTATTGTACACCTGATACAATAGAGTAACCGATAGTACACTGTATGTTAACTAACTGGAATTTGAGTTAAAACTTTAAAAAATAGTAAAGGAGGGGGCGCCTTGGTGGCTCAGTGGGTTAAAGCCTCTGCCTTCGGCTCAGGTCATGATCCCAGGGTCCTGGGATCCAGCCCCGCATTGGGCTCTCTGCTCAGTGGATAGCCTGCTTCCCTTCCTCTCTCTCTTCCTGCCTCTCTGCCTACTTGTGATCTCTGTCAAATAAATAAATAAAATCTTTAAAAAATAACAATAATAAAGGAAATCCAGAAGGAAGCAGTATGAGTCTGTATACCGGCTCCTTGAAGTTAGTAAGTGTCCCCCCTTCTCCCTGCTCTCCGCAACTTTAGACATGTCCTGCCTCCTTGTGGCTGATGGTGGGTGCTGCAGTCCCCACAGTCACTGTCAATCCAGGTTGACTGCATGAAGGAAGGGGAGAGTATCTGTGTAATATTTACATGGAAAATTATGTCCAAATAAAGTTAGGAAAAATAAGTGATTTGTGTAAACACATTCTTTTAAAATGAAGTTTCGGTGATTATTTTAGCTAGGTATCATAATGGGGCTCCTGACAGTGATGAATCCAGCCATTTAGGGCTAGAAATAAAGGATTTCTAGAAGTTTGAAGGACTAGACATTTAGGACTGTGACAAAAGGGATCAGCAAAGGGGAAAGAGGATCTAGTAGACGTGAAGCTTCGTGAGATTATTTTTCTCAGAGGCAAATATAATATGTGAGTCCAGAAAAAATTTCTTCCAGAATGACTCATAGGAACAGTATTCTGGTGTTCTTGGCATGGTAAAAATGACGGATCTGTGGCCTTTATCTTTAAATAAGTTTTTGCTCAATTGCCTTATAGCATTGAATGTTTAGCAATGACTAAACCAGTCCAGATCTTCTCTTATAAATGACTTGAACTTTCTGTCTGGCTATCTGTAGTATTACTTCTTTTTCCTTAGAATTTGGCACTTTCACCTGAATATGTCTCAAGAGTGACAGTTCTGAGATTATTTTTCCTGGCACAAAGTGTGTTCTTTGAAAGTACAGATTCAAGGGGTGTCTGGGTGGCTCAGTTGGTTAAGTATCTGCCTTTACTCAGCCAGGATCCTGGGGTCTTGGGATTGAACCCTGCCATAGGCTCCCTGCTCAACTGGAAGTCTGCTTCTCCCTCTGCCCACCCCCCACCTCTCTCATGGGATCTCTCTCTCTCTCTCAAATGCATAAATAAAATCTTTTAAAAAGGTATAGATTCAAGTCCTCTTGTCTCAGAGAACTGTCTTATGTATTGACTGATACATGTGTTCTCTTTCTGTATTTCCATTTCCTGCACTGGGACTTCAGAACTGTGTGTATAATTGGATATTGCTTGCCTTTCTTTCACCTTCATTTCTTTCTTGCTAATCCTTATTTTTTTTTTTAAAGATTTTATTTATTTATTTGACAGAGATCACAAGTAGGCAGAGAGGCAGGCAGAGAGAGAGAGGGAAGCAGGCTCCCTGCTGAGCAGAGAGCCCGATGTGGGACTCTATCCCAGGACCCTGAGATCATGACCTGAGCCGAAGGCAACGGCTTAACCCACTGAGCCACCCAGGCGCCCGCTAATCCTTATTTTAATAAACATTTTAATTGAGTTAAAATATACCTATGAAAACTGCACAAATCATAAATGCACAGCTCTTTGAATTATCAGGAAAGTAACACACCCTTGTAGCCACAACCCATATTCTAATTTTTTAAAAAGTTTTATTTAATTTCATTTTGCTTTCTTTTCTCATTCCTATTCTAGGTTGTTGTTTTTTTTTTTTAAGATTTTATTTACTTATTTGTCAGAGAGAGAGAGAGCACACAAGTAAGGGGAGCATCAGGCATAGGGAGAAGCAGGCTGCCTGCTGAGCAAGGAGGCCCATGCGGGACTCAATTCCAGGACCCTGGGATCATAACCTGAGCTGAAGGCAGATACTTAACTGATTGAGCCACGCAGGTGTCCTGGATGCCCCAGTTTTTCTAGGTTTTCAGCATGATTCTCCTTCCAGTTTGAACTTCATTGCTGTAATGGCTTCTCCCCCCACCCCCAACACACTTTCTTTTCCTGAGTTCTGTCAGCTTTCAACTCCCATTGCTATCTCTCCATTTCCTTCCTAAACTCTTTATCTTCACTATCTTCTTTCGATATATTGCATATTTACAGGAAAGTGGTAGATACCAAGTATACACTATCTATAATCATACAATACGTGCAACATCTAAATTTTTTATGATCTGTGGTCCATCACCAGACCAAAATACATAACATTTCCAATATATAGGATCCTGTATACTCTTCACAGATAATACCCCTGTCCAGAGATGATTTCCATTCAGACCTCTATCACTGTACATTAGTGTTGTTTCTTCTTGACCTTCTTCATATAAATGGAATTATTCAGTAAATAGTCTTGCGTATTATTATTTTTATTGGTAGTAAAACATATGTAATGAAAATTGATCGTTCTAATTATTTTTAAGTGTATAGTTCAAGATCATTAGGTATCTTCACATTGGTGTTATAGTACATAGTCCTTTGTGTTTGCATTTTTAAAATCATTGTATGAATGAGTTTATCATAGTTTTTTTTTTCCACCCATCCTCCTGTTGAGACACCCTCAGTTTGTGGCTATTATGAATAAAGCTGCTATGACTGTTATTGTACGAGGCTTTTGTGGACGTATGTTTTCATTTCACTAATAACCAATAGCTGGGAGTGAAATTGTTAGGTCATTGAGCAGACACAGACTTAACTTTTTAACACATTAGCAAACAGTTTTCCAAAGTTGTTGTACCATCTCATGCTCACCAGCTACTTATGAGAGTGACAGGTGTTCCAAAAGCTTGCGACCCTTGGGATTGCGGATTGTTTTACATTTTAATGTAACATGTAGCAAAGTAGTGGTACCTCCTCCAGGGTTTAATTTGCATTTCTTTGATGATAAACCATGTTGCACACTGTTTCATGTGCTCAGTGGCCACTCCATTCTGTCCTTTTCAATTACATAGCTTTGAATGAGCTGAAGTTTTCCTACAATCGTTTTTGTGGGAAGTTTGTATCGTGACTGTTCCATACCGGTCATCATGTTTTTTATGACCCAAGGATTTGTATGAATTGGTCTAGGTTTTACTTCTCCGGTGCAAAGGGAGAGAGGTAACCATAAAGCCAATCATCGTATGAAGTTTCTCTTCCCTCCTTCTGCCATGGTGGTAAATTGCATCCTGGAAACGATAGTTAATAAGTAAGTGAGTCATGTTTCAGGTCCATATCTTTGGCCTCTTGGAATCAAAGTGTGTCCTAAGTAGCTTCTGTTGCCAACAAATGTATCTCATTCTTCTTGCTGCAAACAAGATATTTGGGCTCTGCACTATAAGAAATGCCACTGAGTTGGAAGAAGTATCTTGCCCCCTTTTTTTAGGTGTGCATTCTAAAGCAGGCATCTCCTGTCTGATTCCTCTGCTGTGCGGTATCCCTCCCACTGACTGAGTTGGAGACTCACCATGCTCCTACATTTTGCTAAGGTTTTAATTAGCTTTTCTGTTTCTTATTTGTTGTGGTGATGGTGGTGGCCTTGGGCGATTCCCAAGAAGGAAAGGAGATACTGTCCGGACACTACCATCTTCAAAGTAGAAGTTTTGATAAATATCAATTACCAAGTTAAAGCAGTTTGCTTCCATGTTTTGCTGAAATTATTTTTTCCTTGAAACATGAACAACAGCTATATTTTATTTAGGGATTGATTATATTAGAATGATTTTTCATCCACCTGTTAACTTGATGTATTTCATTGAAAGATGTTCTGATGTTGATCTATCCTTGTATCCCTGGATCCCATCTTCTTGGTTACCATTCATTTTTAGCTGCACGTATTGGGTTTTGAAATATTCCACTTAAGACTGCTTCATCCAGGGACACCTGGGTGGCTCAGTGGGCTAAGCCTCTGCCTTTAGCTCATGTCATGATCTCAGAGTCCTGGGATCAAACCCCACATTGAGCCCCACATTGGGCTCTCTGCTCAGCAGGGATCCTGCTTCCCCCATCTCTCTCTGCCTGCCTCTCTGCCTACTTGTGCTCTCTCTCTCTGTCAAATAAATAAATAAAATCTTAAAAAAAAAGTGCTTTATCCATCCTCATAATTTACTTGATGATTTTTTTTCTTTCCAATTTTAGCACCAAGCCTCTTAAAATGAGTCAGAGAGATTTTCGTCTTTTAAAAAATACTCTGAAATACTTTGTGTAAAGCAGGGATTACAGTCTGTGGGGGCCAGTGGCTTTTTTTAGGAAGAGACCTATAATTACTAATTTACTATCTTCAATAGCTTACTCAGTCATTCTATTTTTCTTTTCATCTCTACGTTCAAATTTGGTGGCATAAAGACATTCAGTGTCTTATCTTAAAAATCACAACATCTCCACCATATTTGTAGTTATGTGCTTTTATTTATTTATTTTTTTAAGATTTTATTTATTTATTTGACAGACAGAGATCACAAGTAAGCAGAAAGGCAGGCAGAGAGAGAGAGGGAGAAGGAGGCTTCCTGCTAAGCAGAGCCCGACATGGGGCTTGATCCCAGGACCCTGGGATCATGACATGAACTGAAGGCTGAAGGCAGAGGCTTTAACCCACTGAGCCACCCAGGTGCCCCACGTGCTTTTATTTTTAAATTAAGTTTAATTTATTTAAAGAGAGAGTGAGCAGGGATGGGGGAGGGGCAGAAAGAGAAGGAGAGAGAATCTCAAGGAGACTTGGCGCTCAGCACGAAGCCCACCTCGGGCTTGATCTCAGGACCCTGAGATCATGACCTGAGCCAAAATCAAAAGTCAGCCGCTCAACCGACTGAGCCCCCCAGGCACTCCAGTGTGTGCTCCTTTTAAATTCTAGTGTGTCTTTTCTCGTTTTTCTTTTGTGGTTTGTTTTGTTTGTTTGTTTGTTTGTTTTTTGTTTTTTTGGTTTTTGTAAGCTTGCTCCATTTTTGTCTGTTTTGTAACTTTTGTCAGTAATGACCTTTTTGGTCTAGATCCCTCATATTTCTTTGCTACTCCCAATATAGTAATTTCTGCTCATTTTTTTTTCATTATTTCTTTCCTTCTGTTTATTTATTTGTCTTATAGTGTTTTAGCATCCTGAGCTGAATGCATCATTCATTTCACTTGTTTTAGCAGCATTCCACAAATTATGATAATGTAGCATTTTCATTATCATCTTGCTTTGGGTAATTTGGAACTTTCCCAAGACTAATTTAGAGATCGTTTTTTGTTGTTGTTGTTGTTGTTGTTATTCCTAAACACATGACTTGGAAAAAGTCTGTTTATTGTGGACTTTCATTTAACTGCACTAAGTCAGGGACATGAAACATATGATAATGATTCTCAGGAATTTGTACTTTCTTTGTGAACTAGGATTTGGTAGATTTTTAGAAGTATTCTATGAGTATTTGGAAAAAATTGTCCTATTTGGTAGGCAGAGTATCCTCTCTCTCTCTCTCTCTTCATATAGAGCTGTTAGATTAAGAATTAGACAAAGCTCATTAAATTTTTGCTTGCATTTACTAAGATTTCCTAGGAGTTTCCACTCCCTACTAAGATTTTTATATGTGCTTTGTCTAAGAGTTTTTTTTTTTTTTAAGCATTTTATTTATTTATTTGAGAGAGAGAGAGACAGTGAGAGAGAGCATGAGCGAGGAGAAGGTCAGAGGGAGAAGCAGACTCCCCGTGGAGCTGGGAGCCCGATGCGGGACTCGATCCCGGGACTCCAGGATCATGACCAGAGCCGAAGGCAGTTGCTCAACCAACTGAGCCACCCAGGCGCCCTAAGAGTTTCTGATGGTGATATGTTTTGAAATGTCTTCTACTATTAATTCTCTCACTGTGTTCTAGAGGTTGTTCAATCTAGTAGGTTCTGTGTGTGTGTGTGTGTGTGTGTGTGTATTTGGTATTTCCTGTTTTGTTTTGTTTTTTTTCAAATTTCAGGGGCTAATCTTTTTTTTTTAATTTCTAAGAGTTTTATTAATTGTTGTGATGTGTTAAATAATTCCCTTCACCCCAAAATTCAAGTCTGAATTTTGAGAGCCTCAAAATGTGACTTTATTTGGAAATAGGGCCTTTGCAGATGTAATTGGTTAAGAAGAGGAGAGAACACATAAAAGAATGCCACATAAAGATGGAAGCAGAGATTAGAGCGGTGTACTATAGGCTAAAGGAATGCCAAGGTTTGTTAGGGGCCACCAGAAAGGAGGGAAAAGCTAGGAAGGTTTCCTTTCTAGAGCCTTCAGAGAGAGTACGGCCCTGTCAACTCCTTGACTTTGGACTTCTGATTTCCAGAACTACAAGAAAATAAATTTCTGTTGCTTTTAAATAATACACTTTGTTGCAATTTATTATGGTAGCCCTTAGAAATTGATACAATTATTTACAACTACCC
The DNA here is from genome assembly GCF_002288905.1 of Enhydra lutris kenyoni. Classification (NCBI taxonomy): domain Eukaryota; kingdom Metazoa; phylum Chordata; class Mammalia; order Carnivora; family Mustelidae; genus Enhydra; species Enhydra lutris. The sequence goes on from NW_019154099.1 coordinate 48,627,714, forward strand.
TTTCTCATTTTGTTTATGCCTATTTTGTTCTGTACTTCCTTTCTTGTGTTTATGGATGTATTATATTGGATGTATTGTACGGGTGTTCTTATATTTATGTCTATAAAGCATCCTTAGTCTATAAAGTTGATTTTCTCTTATGTGAGCTTAGGTTCTGTTGTTGATTTGTTGCCTGTCTTTCTTAGCATTACAGTTCTTTTTTTTTTTTTTAAGATTTTATTTATTTATTTGAGAAAGAGTATACGAGCAGGTGGGGAGGGGCAGAGGGAGAGAGAGAAGCAGACTCCCCACTGAGTAGGGAGCCCGATGTGGGGCTTGATCCCAGGACCCTGAGATTGTGACCTGAGCCTAAGGCAGCCGCTTAACTGACTGAGCCCCCCAACTGCTCCTGTAACATCGCAGTTCTTGATATGTTTTGAACTTTTATTTTGCAGTTCCATTTTGAAAGGAGAGGGAAGTTTTTGTTTATCTGCTTTCCTGTTTTTCCATTTTTCTTTTTTTCTGTGCTTACCCTCTCTTCTCTTCGCATCGTTGGTTCCAGTCTGATGTTGCAGAGCCCATCAGGAGCAGCTAGATTCCTCTCCCGGGTTTCTACAATTCCATGTAAGCAAGCAATCATAACAGAGCTGCTGGTGGTGGTGTCAGTGCCAGGGAGAATGGGGAGGCTGTGTCTTTGGTCCCTTCCTAGATCTAAAACATGGGCTAGTATTACCATGACTTCTGCTTACCTGTGACTTTGTGGGTTTCCCCCCCACTACTTTTACTCCAGGGAAATGTTTATCATGGCTTAGGCTCTAGCTAAGACCTTTTGTTTGCTTGTTTTCTCATTTTAGTTTCCATACCACAGCTCCGAATTTGAAATAGAGGCTCAACGAGGGGACCTTTTGTGTCTTCTTGCCAGGTGGCCTTTCCAGAGCCTAGAGAGCTATCAAAAATATTTTAGGGGTGCCTGGGTGGCTCAGATGGTTAAGCGTCTGCCTTCAGTTTAAGTCATGATCTCAGGGTCCTGGGATTGAGCGCCGCACCAGGCTCCCGGCTCAGTGCAGAGCCTGCTTTTCCCTCTCCCTCTGCTATTCCCTCCACTTGTGCTCTCTGGCTCTATCTCTCTGTCAAATAAATAAATAAAATCTTTAAAAATATATATTTTAGGCTACACTATTTCATATTGCAATTGAGTAGAAATTAACCAAATGAATGTAACCTGGTTACTTACCTGGTCCTACTCCCATCTGTCCCATCTATTATCCTTCACCATACATGCCAGATTTGTTTGCTTCTCTCCATCTCTATTTCCACTGTTCCCACCATACTTCAAGCCCTGATCACCTTACATCCGGAATGCTGCCTAAATCCCATCATGTCAGCCCTTTGAGATTTCATTGTTCAGTAGAATAAGAGCAGGCCTCCCTTAAAGTGGCCTAGACAGCACTCTAGATCTAGTTCCCATCCTCCTCCTGACATCATGTCATCCTGCAGTCCCCCAAGTTTATCATATTTCAATGTGTTATTCCTAAAACACACTAGGAATGTTTCCAATTCAGAGCTTTTGTATTTTCTAGTTCCTCTGTCAGGCTACTAAACTGGCTGGCTGCTTTTCCTAAATCTGGCCTCATTCGTTGTCCTCCCCTGACCCCCACCCATCAGCAGTCCTATTGGCTCTGCCTCCAGCATATTTTCCAAATCCTGCCACTTCTTTCCATCTTCACCATTACCATCTTGGGCATAAAACCTTCTAACTGGTTAAGGCTTATTGACTATTAACAAACTCCCCAGTGCCTCTGAAGTTACGTGCAGTCATGTCACTAATTATGGCCAATGGAAATGTAAATGACATCTGTCACTTTTGGATTCAAGCTCTATTTTTCTTTCCATGCCTGGGCAACCACAGGACATTGGCTATGTTTTTACATTATTCACTACTTGTAGGGGGCTGTGCAGGAGTTGCCTTGTAGGGAGGGTCACGGTAACCGTGTTGGAATTTGTGTGCCTTGATTGTGTCCCTGAAATTTTCGTAAGTTGTATTTTCATTTTTACACGGTTCTAGTATTTCCTCATTTCCCTCAAGACTTCCCTTTTGACCCATGGGTTACTTAAAAGTGTGTTGTTTCCAAGTATTTGGATGTTTTTCCTCTTACCTTTCTGTTACTGATTTCCAGGTTCATTGTAATATGGTCAGAGAACATACTTTATATAATTTAAATTCTTTTATAATTGCAAATATTTTAAATTGGTTAAGGTTTGTTCTATGATGTAGAATATGGTTTACCTTGGTGAATGTTCCATGTGCACCTAAAGAGAATGTGTATTGGGTAGAGTGTTCTATAAATCAATTAGATTCAGTTGGCTGATGAACAATTCTTCTATTGATTTTCCTTGCTGATTTTCTGTCTACTCATTCTAGTTATTACTGAGAGAGGAATGTTGATGTCTCCAACTACAACTGGAATTTGTTTCTTTCGCCTTTCAGATCTGCTAGTATTTTGCTTCAGTTATTTTGAAGCTCTGCTGTTAAGTGCCTATCATTTTGGATAGTTAATCTTCTCATTGAATCAATCCTGATCCTTTTTTTTTTTTTTAAGATTTTATTTATTTTTTATTTGACAGAGAGGGAGAGATCACAAGCAGACAGAGAGGCAGCCAGAGACAGAAAGGGAAGCAGGCTTCCCGCCGAGCAGAGAGCCTGACGTGGGGCTCTATCCCAGGACCCTGAGATCATGACCCAAGCTGAAGGCAGAGTCTTTAACCCTCTGAGCCACCCAGGTGCCCTGATCCTGTTCCTTTTATTATTATATAATGTCCCTCTTTATCTCTGATAATTTTGTTTTGCTTTGAATTCTATTTTGTTTGATATTAGTCATTCTAGCATTCTTTCTTTTTTAATGTGTGTTTGTTTCCACAGCTGTGCAGAGATCTAGTACATTTTTTAAAAAATTGTGGTAACAAATGGATAGCAAAATTAGCCCATTAACCACTTTTATGCATACCTTTAGTACAAGTATATTCACATTGCTGTGCAATAGAACTTTATCATAATGTACAATTGAAACAATAGCTCCCAATTTCTTCTTTCCTCAATCCCCTGGGGATCACCATTCTACTTTGGTTCTATAGGTTTGACTACTTTAGATACCAGTGTTCTTTAGCTTTAGTGTCTACATGATAAATATTTTTCCATCTCTTTACTTTTTTTGTTTGTTTGTTTGTTTGTTTGTTTAAGGAGAGAGAGAGAGAGTGCATACACATGAGCAGAGGTGGGAGGGGCAGGGGTAGAGAGTGTGGGACTTGATCTCATGACCCCGTGATCATGACCTGACCTGAAATCAAGAGTCAGGCACTTAACCCACTGAGCCACCCAGCTCCATCCCTCCATCCCTCTACTTTTTTTTTTTTTTTAAGATTTTATTTATTTATTTGACAGACAGAGATCACAACTAGGCAAGAGGCAAGCAGAGAGGGGGGTAGGAAGCAGGCTCCCCACTGAGCAGAGAGCCCGATGCGGGGCTCGATCCTAGGACCCTGGGATCATGACCTGAGCCTAAGGCAGAGGTTTTAACCCACTGAGCCACCCGGGCATCCCTCCATCCCTCTACTTTAAAAAAAAAAAAAAAGAAGTTTATTGAGTTATAATTGATATGATTTACCCATTTAAAGTGTACAATTAAATATTTTTAAGTACATTCATAGATACGTGCAACCATTACCACTACCTAATGTAAGAATAGTTTCATTATCCTCAAAAGAAACGCCATACACATTAGGAGTCACTCCCTATTCTTCCTTATGCCCAGCCCCGAATACTACTAACCTTCTTGCCTGTATAGATTTACCTATCTTGGTCATTTCACATAAATGGAGGCATACAATTTTGTGATCAGTTTCTTTCACTTAACATAATCTTCTTCAAAGTTCATTCATGTTGTGGCATGTATCAGTACTTTATTCCTTTTTTAAAAGATTTTATTTATTTGAGAGAGAATGAGAGAAAGCTCCCTGCCCTCCTGCCCCCCCCAGCACAAGTAGAGGAAGGAGCAGAAGGAGAGGGAGAAGCAGACTCTCCATTGAGCAGGGAGCCCAATGAGGGCCTCAATCCCTGGACCCCAGGATCATGACCTGAGCCAAAGGCAGACAGACGCTTAACTGATTGAGCCACCTAGGTGTCCCACTTTGTTCCTTTTTTATAGTCAAATAATATTTTATTGTATGGATCTAACACAGTTTATACACTTACACTCTTATTGACAGACACCTGAATTGTTTCTCCTTTGACTATTAAGAACATATAATAACTAGGAACGTCTGTGTAACAGGATTTTGTGTGAAAATGCTCTCAATTCTCTTAACTGGAGAGGAATTGCTGGGTCATATAGTAACTCTATATTTAAACACTTTGATGTTTGTTTTCTAAAATGGCTGTGCCATTTTACAGTCCCAATAGTATTATGTGAGAGTTCCCATTTCTCCATATCCTCATCAACTCTTGCTATTGGTCATCCTGATTATAGCCATCCAAGTGGGTATGAGGTGGCATCTCACTGAGTTTTTGAGTTGCATATCTCTAATGGCTAATGATAATGGAGTATCTTTCTATGTACTTACTGGTCATTTATATAAATTCTTTGGGAAAATGCCTATTCATATTCTTTGCTAATTTTTAAAATTGGGTTGTCTTTTTATTTGTGAGTTATATACACACACACATACACACATACACACCATCTGGATACGAGTCCCATATCAAATATATGATTTGCGTTTTTTCTCATTCTATGTATTGTCTTTTCATTTTCTTGATGGTGTCCTTTGGAGTATAAAAATTTTTAAATTTTTATGAAATCCAGTTTAATTTTTTTTCTGTACGTGTACTTTTGGTGTTGTATCTAAGAAGGCTTTACTGAACCCAACAATAAGAAGATTTACTACTCTTTTCTTCTATGAGTTTCATAGTTTCAGATTTTATAGTTAGGTCTATGATCCAACTTGAGTTAAGTTTATGTGTGGTCTAAGGAAAGGGTCCAATTTCATTCTTTTGCACGTGATTATCCAGTTGTCCCAGCATCATTCGTTGAAGTGACTACCTTTGTCCCATTGAATTGTCTTGGCATGCTCATTGAAATTAATTGACCATATGTAAAGTTCATCATACCATGTAGAGAGCTTATACTTGATTCATGTTATTTCTTTTATTATCCATGTTGACATTATCTGTCATTTAATTATTTTTTTATAACATTTACGTTTAATTTAGTTGTTTCTATGCTTGGATTTAAATGTAAGGATATAATTTAGATATGAGATCTGGATATCTAGATATCTAAATCTATAATTTAGATATAAGATCTGGAAAATAATAGTAAAGTCCTATGATTTGTGTTTTTATAAGAACTTCACAAGAAATCTTTTTAAAGACATTGACTATTAGAATTTCACTTAATTTAGAAAGTTTATTTTGAAGAGTTTACCCATTGCTATAAAACATATTATATTATCATTAGTTTCATATAATCAAATCAGAAAACATAGAGCTTTCCCTAATTTAAAATTTTTATTGAGATATAACTGACATACATTGTATTAGTTGTAGGTGTACAATGATTTGATACATGTATGTATTATAAAATGATTATAAGTTTAGTTAACATCCATCACCACACAGTTACACTTTTTTTTCTTGCGATGAGGACTTTTAATATCCATTCTTTTTTTTTTTAAAGATTTTATTTATTTATTTGACAGAGAGGGAGATCACAAGTAGGCAGAGAGGCAGGCAGAGAGAGAGGGGGAAGCAGGCTCCCCGCTGAGCAGAGAGCCCAATGAGAGCCAGAGATCATGACCTGAGCCGAAGGCAGAGCCTTAACCCACTGAGCCACTCAGGCACCCTAAAAGGAGCTTTTTTTTTTTTTTTTTTTTTAAAGATTTTATTCACTTGACAGACAGAGATCACAAGTAGGCAGAGAGGCAGGCAAAGAGAGGAAGGGAAGCAGGTTCCCTGCTGAGCAGAGAAGCCAGGATGGGCTCAATCCCAGGACCCTGAGATCATAACCTGAGCTGAAGGCAGAGGATTTAACCCACTGAGCCACCCAGGTGCCCCTAATAGTCATTCTTTTAGGGGTGCCTAGGTGGCTCAGTTGATTGGGTGTCTGCCTCTGGCTGGGGTCATGACCTCAGTGTCCTGGGATCAAGCCCCCACTTGGGCTCCCTGCTCAGCCAGAGCCTCCTTCTCCCTCTCCCCTGCTTGTTCACTCACTCTCTCAAATAAATACATAAAACCTTAAAAAAAAAAAAAAAAAACCGTTCCTTTAGCAACTTTCAGTATACAATATAGTATTGTTAACTACAGTCTCCATGTTGTACATTACGTCCACAGGACTTGTAACTGGCCGTTTGTTTGAAACTTTTGACCACCTTCACCCATCCCCCCTTTCCCACTTTTGGCAACCACCAATTTGTTCTCTGTATCCATGAGTTTTTTTAGATTCCATACAAAGTGAGATCCTACAGTATTTATCTTTCTCTGACTGACTTACTTCACTTGGTATTAATTCACACAAGGTCCATCCATGTTGTTGCAAATGGAAGGATTTCCTTCTTTTTTTTTTTTATGGCTAAGTAATAGTTCTCCGTGTGTGTGCACACTTGTGTGCATGTGTGCCACATTTTCTTTCACCATTCATCCATTAATGGACACTTAGGTTGTTTCCATGTCTTGTAAGTCATGGTGCAATGAACATGGGTGTGGACAAAGAGCAATTTTAAAAATCAAGTATTCATTCCAACTGTCCAAAGATACATCTGCTTATCATAAATATTACATGAACGTTTTATTCAACACTCATTTTTATACTTATTGGTAAACTAGTAAGTTTGCATTTGACCATAAACACAGAAAAGCATTACTGTTTAACCCCAGCTAAAACGTCACTGGGGTATGGCATGCACTTTGGATTGTGTTGGGGACGCCAGAGGAAATGGTCTTGAACAAACTTAACGGTAGAGTAACTTGAATCTCATCTTCTTCAAGTTCCCATCTCTCTTGCTGAATTTCCTCTGATGAACGCAAGATGCAAGATCTGTTCTAACGGGTACCACTCCCCCCGCCCCCCCCCACCGCCCCGCCCGGGCTGACGTGGGCTACACTCCCCAGAGCGCCTTGCTCTCTTAGCTGCTGTGGCTCCCCGGTTTCTTCTTCACAGAATCTTCCAGAATTGCTCTCTTTCCTGAGCACGCTGGCCCGCGATGGGGGGTGGGGTGGGGTGGGGGCGTCCCAGGCTTCCAAGCCATTCTCCGGGGCCTTAGGTCACTAAGGGACTTCTCGGCTGTCACTGAAATGCTTCGAGCTCCATCGGCAACTGCTACTCCACCGAACTCCGGCCTCTGGCCGTTCTTGCGCACTTTTCCCTGGAGTCTCTGCTCCTTCCGAGACGCTCGACTGGAGGTAGCAGGCTCTGTACAGCTGCTCACCCGACCATTCCGAGGCCCGCACTCCAGGCGCGCGGGCTTCCTGGGAGAAGGAAGCTTGGCCCTTTCACCGCGGACGCTGCGGCTTCACCCTCCTCCGTGAACAGCGCACCGGAAAAACCTACTCCCAGCTAACCTACCGCTCCGGGAGCGACCCGAAAAGGCACCCGCCGCCTGCGCATGCGGACTCGGCAGCCGCCACACAGGCGCCCGGGCCTCCTCCCTCCGACCCGCCGCGGCCGTTTGGAGCTCCCTGACAGCTCCACGACCAGCGGACGCAGCCTCGTCTCGTGCCTCCACGTTGTCCTATCAGAGATGGGGCGGGGCAGCGGTCCCCGCAGCCTATCAGCGCGAACCACGACCCCGGCGAACCCAGTAGGAGAGCGGCCGGGAAGAAGGCGATTGGGCGGTGCCGGCGCGTGGGGCGTAGCGTCCCCGGGCCCCGCCCACCGCTTGCCTTCCTCTGCTGGGCGCCAGCTGCTGCTTAGGCCTGAGCGAGAGCCGACGGCGGGCCGGCGCAGCTGCAGCCTGAGCGCCGGCGGGGCTGGTGGGCCCCGCACCCTCTCTCCTCCTCACTGCCCGCGCCCTCGGACATGGTGGCCCCCGGCTCTGTGACCAGCCGGCTGGGCTCGGTGTTCCCCTTCCTGCTGGTCCTGGTGGACCTGCAGTACGAAGGTGAGTCCTGCCCTGCCCTGGCTGGGGGAGCGGGCGCCCGGCCCAGGCCCCCTGGCGCTTCCCCGCCTGCATCCGGGCGCGAGTCTCGGGGCGGCCCGGGCGGCCGGGCGGGAGCCGGGGAGTCCGCGCGGCCCGACTGGGCCTCAGCCCGCCCCTGGGCGGGGGTCGGCGCCCGGTTCCGGGTTCGTTTGGGGAAGAGGTGGTGGGACCGGCGGGCCGCCCGGCTGGGACGGGCGGGTTCGGAGGGAGGAGCGGGGTCATGGGGGGTGGGGGGGGGGTGCGGGGGGGCGCGGGGTACCCGGCAGCGACTCCTGGAGTGTCCTGGGACGCGGAGGCCGGAGCAGCCGTCGGGTCCCAGCCTTGCTCGGGACCCGCGCTAGGCGCCTGGGGACACTGGGTCGGTGGTGGTGGGAGGCAGTGAAGGTGGACGAAGGGGAGGCTTCTTTCGCTCCGGAGTTCCGGGGGAGGGGGGAGCGTGTCGGGCTGCGCTTAGTGGAGGGTCAGCCGTGTTGACTGTTAAAAGTTGAGTAATCCTCGCGTTACTGGGTGTCGCGGATAGAAGTTGTTAGGTTGGTGCGTTAAGGAGCCGATGCTGGAATTAAAGCTCCCGGAGGGCAAGGCGCGAAGTTTGTGGTTTTACTACTCGCAGCGTGGTGTCCTTGAACTTAGGGCTGACTTTCCTCTTCCGAGTTCTCTGGAAAAAGGTCCCCTGAAAAAGTTCGGAACGCTTGAATTGTGCTGGAGTCCCGCATATTGCATTGCTGGCTCCTCTAACAGAATAGCAAAAGCAGAGGGCTGTCCCATCTCAGATGTCCCCGGGAGCCGTAGGAATGAGAGCTTAAAGTGCCACCTGAACTAATGTTCCCAGCCTAATGACTGCAAGAAATATTCGAGTGTGATGATAGATCACATGCACTGATCTACTTTCATTCCTATGAAAAGGGCTCGTTAGTCAAGGAGGTCACACATTTCAGTATGAGGTTTAATGTTAGATGTGGAGGGAGTGAGGAACCACAGTTGGGAATTGTTGATGGTAAAATCCCCTCGAAATTCTCAACTTAAAAAAAAAAAAGTAATATGCTTCACATTTTGGGTCTCATTCATGGCATTGTTAATATTGGTGTTCTCCTGATTACCCCATATTTTCTTTTCTTTTTTTTTTTTTTTAAGATTTTATTTATTTACTTGACAGAGATCACAAGTAGGCAGAGAGGCAGGCAGAGAGAGAGAGGAGGAAGCAGTCTCCCCGCCGAGCAGAGTCCGATGCGGGGCTCCATCCCAGGACCCTGGGATCACGACCCGAGCGGAAGGCAGAGGCTTTAACCCACTGAGCCACCCAGGTGCCCCCAGTTATTTGACTCTTAAGGTCATCTTGTGTGCAGGTGGGAGGCAGAAATGAACTGGTTGATAGTATGATATGGGCCCCAGCATTTGTAGCAGTGGCCGCTGAGGGGTTAAAAAAAAAATCGGCTTTTTTTTCTTTCTTTCTTTCTTTTTTTTTTTTTTTTTTTGGTTTGTTTGCCACTGGCAATAATGAGGTGATTTCCTGGCATGTTTAATACAGTGGTTCTCAAACTTGAGTGTGTATCAGAATCTTAACTGGAGGGCTTTTTAAGACAGAGTGCGCTTTAAAACAGCCGTTTCTGATTCAGTAGGTGTGGGTGGGACCTGAAATTTCGCATTTCTAAAAAGTGATCACTGGTGAGAATCACTGGTCTAATAAGTCATATAGAGGAGTAAAATTAGGTGTCTGCATGTACTAGACACTAAATTTGGTGATGCGGATATAAAGGTAAGAAAGAACCTTTGACCTGAATTGACAAACTGTTAACTTCTGTTTTCCAAAATAAGTTGTGTTTGGTTTCAGGAACCTCCCAGTCCTCTAGGGGGATATAGGTCTGAGGTTCAGAGGGAAGGGAAATGAAGAAGGGTGTGAGAATAATGAGTGTGAAACACAGAGTTGCATGTGACGGAGAGGGTCACCAGCAATTAGCTTAGTTGGCCTGGTTTTTTTCTGATTTAAAAATATTCGTCTTTGGTTGTCTTCCCCCCCCAGGCTTTTCTGTTAATTGTGATCCAGACAAAGAGACTATGTAATAGTCTTATGAATTGAAAGACTACATCTTTTAGCACCCTCTTTCAAAAAGGCCTTTGGAAGAAGTCCAAAGCACTAGGTTAGGAATAGAATTTTTGGAGCAGAAAGACAACTTTAGTAGTATCTAGTATTCTCGTGTTACAGATAACGTAGCTATTTTAATTCTTTGTTAATGGTTTGTTCTGTTTGGTGCTATAAGTAGGAGCACAGCCTGGGAACCAGACCTCCTTTTATCTTTTTTTTTTCTTCCTTAACATGCTTCCTGGACCCAGTTTTTCTTTATTTCACTGAACTGACCTGACTAAACCATTTGTTTGGCCACAGGTAAAGGATAGTTGGAAATCTTTAGGTATAAATGATATTGATCATTTTTATGTTCATCTAACCTACTGAAAGTTTCTTTTTTCTTCTCTGGGATTTTTCTGGCATTATTTAAATTTGTAAAGAAAAAATAAAGTAGGAAAAATGAATGACTTTCTGTAATTTATACACACAGTGTTTTAGCAGATGGTTAGATAACTCTTGGGGTTCTTTTAATGTGTTAGGCTATAGTTAGTAGTATAAATGTTCCAGTTCACTTGACTACCTAGCATTTGCTGAACAAGGGCCTGAAATGCAGTAATTTTGATTCTGTGGGACAGGTTGTTGTTCTGCGAAGTGAACTAATTGTGGTTAAGATTAATTTCTTTTGTCATGGTTTTCCTTTGATTAATGTCCTGTGGTCTATCTTTGTTTATATAGAAATATGGGAACCCAGTCATCTGCTCTTTAGAACTAAGACATTTCTTTCTTTCTTTTTCCTTTCTTCCTTCCTTCCTTCCTTCCTTTCTTTCTTTCTAAAGATCTTATTTATTTATTTGAAAGCGAGAGAGAGGGAGAGCACGAGAAGGGGAGAGTCAGAGGAAGAGGCAGACTTCCTACTGAGCAAGGAGCCAGATGCAGCATTAGATCCCAGGACCGCAGGATCATGACCTGAGCGGAAGGCAGTTGCTTAACCAACTGAGCCACCCAGGCGCCCCGAACTAAGACATTTCAACTGCAGATTTATTTTTCTTTCAAGGTCTTTAGAAAGCTGGTTTTAAAAGATGGTTAATTTTTTTGTTTTGTACATCTGATAAGTTTGTGTCATTTGGAGTTCTGGAATATGAGAATCAGTAGTAGAGTCTTACTCTACAGTGCTTTCTGGTGAGATGTAGTACAGAACTCATGGTTTTTCAAGGAGTTTACAGACCTCTTAGCGATGTAAGACATGCTTTGCGAGGCACGCATGTCCTCTCCCCTCTTGCCTCAGTTTAGATTTATGGGTCCACCCTGTAGTCTCGCCACTGCAAACGCCCTTTAATTTCCTCGCCCCTGTATGCTTTTGTTTTACTCACGTGGCACAATTCGACATCCGTGAAACCCAACTTGGCCAACTTGCTTGTTATACCTCAGAGTTGAACATGGCTGGAGAAAATCGCAGATAACCTTGCTGACTGAGCACATCGTGAGCACATCATCTCAATTTCAAATGCACATTCAATACTGCCAGCATTCTTATAATTCCCTAGTATGTCTGTTCCTGAAAATCAGCATTTCAGACCTCTTCTCTCCTTAAATCTCCAATGTAACCCCCTTTCCTCTCTCTCTACCTCATTCTTTTAGACCTTGTCTTTATTCGAGAGAATGAAAGCCACCACTGGGCAGTTTCCTTTTCTTTCTTCCACTGAGGTCCCTAGTCTACCTATATTCATACCCAGTCTGCTAGTTTTCTTATATTAAAATAGATAAAGCATCTCTATTCCTGGCAAAATCCAGTACCTCTACTTATGTCCTGGATTCCATTTTCTCTCATCTCTTGAAAATATTGTTCCTATAGTTATCATTTCTCTCCTGTGTCATCACTTTGTTTCTCTCTGTGGGATCGTTGGCATCAGCATTCCAGCGTGCTGTAGGGTTTCCATCCTAAACTACTTTGATGTCATGTGTCCCTTCAGCTACTGAACTGTGTCTTTGCTTCTCTAGAGAGCAGGACTTTGAAGAGTTGATAGTCTCTATTTCCTCATCTCTGTTCTCTTTTCATCACGTACTGCACTGATAACTGCAAAGCCTTACTATCTGATTCCTACCTACTTACACCTCTTACCTTAGTCTTCCTCTCACCCACCACTTCCCACTGCACCAACTTCTTTATTATTATTATTGTTATTTTTTAGAGAGGGAGAGAGCAGGGGTGGTGTGGGTTGGTTGGGGAGGGGCAGAGAGAGGGAGAGAGAGAATCTCAAGCAGGCTCCATGCCTAGCGTAGAACCTTTTGTGGGGCTCTTGACCCCAAGATCATGACCTGAGCCAAAATCGAGAGTCTGATGCTTAACCAGGTGAGCCATCCAGGTGCCCCCACACCAATTTCTTTTACTTCCAAATGCCAACCTCATTTCTGACTGATTCTTGCTGTCCCCACAGTCTGGAAAGTTTCACCTGATGTCTTCAAATGAATAGTCATATTTCAGAGAGGCCTTTCCCGACACACTGTGTAAAAAGGACTCTCTCCTTCGTTAATAGTCTGTTTACCTTTTTGAATTTACTTATTACATCTTCACATTGTCTGAATTATCTCATTTACTTTTCTTTCCTGTTCTCTCTAGAATATAAGATTTGTGGAAAGAGCTCTTGTCTTTGTACCTGAAACACATTGACATGAAGTGGATATGCATAAATATTTTTTAAATGAGTGAGTGAAGTTGACTGTTTAAGCTGTTTTTTTTCCACATGGACTCTTCTAAATTTATTTTCTATGTTGAAACTCAAGGGATCCCCTCACAACATTTATGCGTTCACAGTTAATTGAAGCAAAGACAAGTAATGCCCACTGAAATTGAGCAAACCTGGTTATAATAGGTTTTATTTTCCTACTTCACCCGGGAAGATTTCAGTGCAGACATTTAGTTCAGATGTACCACGCAACTGCTCAGCCTTTTCTTCCTTGCAGTTTGGCTCAGCCGCTTTTTGGGTCATAGTGACTAGAAAGAGATACTTAGGGTTTCCAGCTCAGTGTATTTTTCTTGAAACGGTTTTGTCATCGGTCCTTGGTAGACTATGGAATTACTAAGATAATGTACTTCTTGCTCTTTCTGTGGCTAATTTCCACTTTTTCCACTTCTTTTACGCTCTACCCCATCTTGCTTGAATCTTGGATTCGGATCAGATCTTTTATGGACAGTATTTTGTCTTTTTTGTCTTATATGCCTTTGTAGGATGATCTTTGGGTTCTCCTCATCCATCACAATCTTCCTTTTTTTTTTTTTTTTTTTTTTAAGATTTTATTTTTAGTAATCTCTACACCCAACATGGGGCTCAAACGCCAACCCCAAGATCAAGAGTCGCACACTCTACCTACTGAGCCAGCCAGGAGCCCCTCCTGCCCTTCACATTCTAAGTGCTCCAATCTGAATAACGCCCCTGGGCTTGCTACTTGCTGTATCACCTGGCCTTAGCTTGAGCCTTAGTATCTTTGACCACTGGTTCCTGCCTTTTTCATTCTTGTTCTTTGACTCTTGATTGTGACTCTCACCACATCATATTCTTAACCCCTCAACTTTACATTTCTTTTCTTTTTTTTTTTTTTTTAAGATTTTATTTATATGCAGAGAGAGAGAGAGAGAGCGAGCGAGCACACAAACTGGGGGGGTGGCAGGTAGAGGGAGAATGCAGGACCCGATCCCAGGATGCTGGGATCATGACTTGACTGGAAAGCAGATGCTTAAACAACTGAGCCACGCAGGCATTCCTCAACTTTACATTTCTTTAAATTATTTATTCTTGCTTGCCAAAATGTGGTGGATTCTCGTATACTAACTTCATAAAAAGACTTAGCTATTCCACTTTTTTCCTTACACTTCCTGTATATTTTGTTGATCTATGGTCATGCTCATCTAAGGAGAAACGTACTGTTCAATGCTGATTAGGTATGATGTTTGGTTTCTTTAGCTCTTAGAAAGTAGGAGATAGCTCTTGCCACTGTCTCCCAGCATGTGGCAAAGGAATAAAAAAGTATCCATGACTCAGAATAAGGTTGAGATACTATAACAGCCACCACAACTTACAAATAATTTTTTCTTTTTATATATTAATGTCTTATGAATCTTTGGTAGTATGTTTGATTTGATAATTGTTATTATGTATCTTGGATTCTATTCTTTTTTGTAAACTTGTATTTTATTGTATGTTGCTCTCAGTGTATGTAAGATAATTACCCTTGTGAAACAGAAATTTATGAGAATTCAGAGAGGTAGATATAAGGACTGACAAAAGAAGTTTCATGTGGCACCTGTTTAGGGATAAGCTTTTATACAGGCTTTAAATTTAGTTCTCCTTTGAATATTCACCGGTTCATGAAAAGTGGTTTAGAAAACCATCCAAAGATTCATTTTACTACAAAAAGAGACTTTTCGGGGCCTGAAGGGATTCCTACTTGAAGTTACTCCAGTCAATAAGGGGTTGTATTGAATAATCTGCAGACAGAATTGTTTCAGATCTGCAGCTGCCTGGGAAACCTTCAGGTAGTTGAGCCCTTGCTGGAGGAACCAGAACAACCAGACATCCGTTCTGATATTCGGATGACTGGTGATACTTTTAAGTAAGAAGGAAGATAGTTATATTCGTTCAGTGACTATTGAATGTCCACCTTGTGCAGGGTACTGAACTGGGTGATACCAAGAAGAAAAGATGATTTCTAATCTCACACTCATTTTTTGTCTGGATTGGGGTGTCAGGAATTGCGAGAGGCTGGCAAACTGTGAAGGTCAGTATGTTGAGGTGGAGTCATGTGCTTGTGAGTGTGGAGATGTCATTGGAGCCCAGAAGGCGCTTCCCCACCCTCTCACTGCAGTAGTTAGGGGAGGTCTCACAGAGGAACCAGCATTTGAGAGCAGAATCCTGATGGAGGAGTAGAAATTTCCCAGGGGGACAAGAATGGGGAAGGTCTTTTCATGGAACAGCAAATGCAAAGTGATGTGGCGTGAGCATATAGTCTGTTTAGGGAAGTACAACCAGGTCATGATGGTCTAGGAGTGCAGAGTAAGGGGTGGAGGAGTGAGGGGTGATGAGGTTGGACCCACATGAGATCTGATCACGAAGGGTGTTGTTTGCCCTTAGATCTAGACTGAGTGTAGCCAGTGATGTGAAAATACTGCCTAATTTTTATTCCGAGTGCATTTTGGGAGATTTGCTCTGGCAGCAGCGTGGGTGCTGGATTTGCAGGGACGTGGGGGAGCTCCCAGTTAGGAGGCGCACCGTCTCTTGCCGGGAGAAAGGAGCCTGGACGACAACACTTACACTGTGGCAGAATCTGTTGTGGACATGTGATCTGAAGGAATAATTCTTGCTGGATGATTCCTGGGGATGGGGTAGGCCGTGGAAAATTTTCTTAGAGGAGGTTTTATTTACTTATCACATTAAACGGAAGTTATATTGGATACAATTGTAATGTAATAAAGATCTGAGTTTTATTCGGAAGGGACAGAAACGCTGGATACCTCTTTTAATCCTAGAAGGTAAGAGAAATTTAGTTTGAAGAGTAATTTAACTTTTGGGGTGACAGTATGACATAACATTTTTGGGGATCATACCAAATTTTATTTGAAGGAATAATACAAATGAAATACCTTTAAGTGCATGTTTTGGTACAATTTAGAGAAAAGTTAAAAGTCACCCCAGCGTGCATGCCTGGCCTTGATGACCAGAGAAGTCCACCCCATGGCTGATTCCTGTCTGATCCATGGCCGCCGATTGTCCTATCTCCCAGGATAAGCTTATCAAAGAGATATACTCTGCCATACCGGATTCCGGGGTCCCCATTCTTTATGGATTTTACCTGCTGATTCAAGTAATGAATGCCAATGAATGTGACAAACGGGGTCATATTTGTCAGTGACCAGTTGGTGCGGTTCTAGTAGTGACAGACTGATGCTTTTTTCCAGTGGTAACACTTGCACCCACCATTGCATTTAGCCTGCTCTCCCAGTTACCATGTTTGGTTTCTTGATATCCTGAAGAATTTGGGATTTGGCCACCTTGTTGGTCTGCAGCTTCCTCACTTTCTCAAGCATGTCCCCTCTCTTGAGATTGGTCAAGAAAATATTTGGCAAAGTTCTTCAAAGCTACACCACTGGGGGTCATAGCAGCAAGACATGGAGAGGTAGACGTAGGAGGCATAGACCTCCAGGTTGATCTGGCAGTTGATGGTGTCTCTGATTCCTGGTTACAGTTTTGGTGCATCTGCGAGAGGAATGTGTGATTGTGATGGGTGGCTAAGGAGGGGTCCTCTGAGGGAGCTGTGAGGAGGTGGTGGAGAGCCAGTGGGTTGAGCTCTGGTTCCTTCCAAGCATTGTGAAAACAGGAAACCACGATGACTCTCAGTGAGGAATGTCTGTCTTGAAATAGCTTGATCTGACAGTTCAAAGAACTTGGCAAATGCTTTCTTCCCTCCCACTAGACTTAGGTTCAAATGAACCTCAGAGGTTGCAAACCATTCTGCTAGAATGTTCTATTAAATGATGGGTTGAATGAGAGAAGCATACACGGCTTAGTAACTTAAGCAGCTAGCCTGGATTATAGGGGAAAGATCATGGGCTGTGCTGAAAACAAAGTTGGGCTTTGGAATTGAATCTTGTTTTGGCAGTTACCATGAGTGTGCTAGCGGGATGGGCTGGAGTCTTAGTTTCCTGAGTTACAAGAGTGTGGAAGATGCTTATTTCTATGGTTATTGTGAAAATTAAGTGAAATTATGACACTGAAAGTATCTAGCACATAATAGATTCTTAATTTCTTCTGTGTTACATTTTTCCTGGCCGACATTTTCATAGTTAGATAATGAAAGCATTTTGACTAATAGTTTATCTCATACCAAAATTTCTTCCTTCTTCAGGCAATCTGGACTCCTCTATTCAGTGCATTGATCTGATGTTTCCTTTGAGAAAATGTAATAGGGAAATGTTTGAAAGCTTCATGCTATTTTGAACACTATTCCCTTCCTACCCCCTGAATTTTGAGAATACACAGAATCCCATCAACATGCCCCTGTGATTACTTGTACTCCCTGTAATAGGCTGAATTGTTCCAGAGATCATATACAATGCTTTCATCATTCTTACTTGATTCTTAGTCATTCTCTAGTGTAATTTACCATAGTTGCCATACACGTTTCTCTCAACATGAGTAATACACAGATTTTTGTTTTTATACTAGGAACTATAAATGTTTATGGATGGATAGTTCATATTAGAAATTATCTTTAAAAAATAAAAATGAGCTATCTTTAACTCTTTTAATACCCCCACCCTTAGTTCCTTAAGGAGATTTAATATAATTTTATTATGGAAAATGTCACACATTTACAAAAGGAGGGAATGGTATATGAACCCCCAGGTCCCATCCCATCTCCTAACTTTAACAATTACTGAATCGACTGATCTTATTTTATCTATACCCTTGAATTATTTTGAAACTATCATACATGTTGTCAATTTATTCATAAATATTTTAGAATCTCAAAGGATAAGTATTGTTTATCACCCATATTCTCTGCAGTATCTGATTATAATGCTGTCCCATTGAACTATAGTTTAACAAAAACATTTGAGTCAGGGTTTTGTTGTTTTAGGGGGATAAAGCCATTTTATCAGGATGCTTTGGAGAAAGTTCAAAGGGTAGGAGGCAATGACATCTGGGCCCGAATCTCCCCAGCTTCACAGTTGCTGAAAGGAGAAGAGGTTATTTTGCTTGTCTTTCCTGACTTAATTGCCTGATTAATTGTAAAATATGTTATGTCTGTAGTGTTTACAAATATTAAGAGTTTTTAATTGCAAGTGATTTTTCAATCAGGAACATCGTTAACAAACACATTCCTCAGTTTGCTTTATTAAATTTTTACTGTATTAGTAGCACGTTGATACATTTTTGTGGAAAAAGTTAATATAGAATTACACCATATGTGTATATATAGTTAAAGCGTAAAGTCAGAGTGCGCATACTGTTAGGCCACTTGCTACGCTTAGTTCACACCCCCACCCTTCTTTCCATCCTGGCCTGCTTTGAATCTCTTCCCCCCTGTGGCCACACAGCCCCATGGGATCTTTTTAAAATGTAAATCACATAGTGAGTTCCTTGATAAAACCCATTCTAATGATGTCTCTTTTTACTTAGAATAAACTGTAAGTTTCTTACTAGGGCCTGAAAGGCCCAGTGTGATCTACCTTGCCCGTATCCTCTATCTTTCCTAACATGCTGGAGGCTCTTTTTGATTCCTTGAAGATGAGCTTGCTTTGCACTTGCTTTGTGCTCTTTGCCTGGTCGTATTTTGGGTTGCTGGAGGTACGGGTCCTTCAGGATCCTTCCGCCGCCACCATCCGGACCTCCCACGTCCCCCTCCAGCTCTGTTGTCTTTTAACTCAAACATTATCTTCTCAGGGGAGACTTGTTTGACCCTCTGTCTATATTAGTCCTCCTCCTCCTTTCCTCTGGCAGCTTGTCAAGGCATTTAGAAATTACCTTTTAACCACTGCAGGAGCAGTAAGTGCGTAAATACTAGGTCTGGTTTTTATGAGTGCTACATTGTTTGAAGTTGTAAGAATGTCGGTTATATTCATTTTTAGAATTTTTTTTAACGATTTGTCCCACGAATTTTTCCCCCTTAATTCTCTTATTTGGTGTTAGTTTCTTAAAGATTGATTTTGTCATCTTTGTAAATTTCAGAATTGCCCATTGCCAATCTGTGAATACTGGTTGTGGGAGAAGACCGATTGCCTGGCTGGAGGCTGGGAAATCCAAGGGTCTCTTCCTTTTCCTTGTATCTGAGTTTGGAGCACTTGGAGAACTGCATCCACCTCCATGGCATGCTTCCCCCAGGAAGGTGTTTGGATGGGATTTTGCCCACTAACCCTATCCAGTCCTTTCTGTGTGTGTTCGCCACCCCACCCCCCAACCTGAAATTTCTGTTTTTCTGATGGCCCTCCTCTTTTGGAAGTCATCCCCCGCTCTCTCCTATGAGGTTATGAATTTATTCTTTAAATAACTTCTGTCATTTCTGGAATTTGAGCACATTGGGAGGTAGGCTCATGTTCTCAGTTGGCTGTCCTGATCTAGTCCCTGTGGTCTACTTCAAAACATTTTTTTTAATGTATGAGATTTTTATCTGCTGGTTTTCTCTTAATTGAAGGGATTTGAATTTTTAAAAAAATCTTGATTTGGGAAAATCTTAAAAATATATCAAACTAGGGAGAATAACCTTGTGTACCTTGGGATACTGTCGCCAAGCTTCAAAAATTATCAACGTATGGCTGATCTCGTTTCACCTACACTTTCATTTTCCTTTTGAGATTACTTTGAAGTCAGTCCCATTCTTCATATTATGTATTCTGTAAAGACTTCAGTGTGCTGCGGAGAGGTCAGTATAATGCTCAGAAACAGCCTGTCTTCCTCCGATCACTCCTGGGAACCCCGCTTCCTAGAACATTCTCATAAATGGCTAAAGCCTGGTGGATTCTCCTCATTGCCTCTTTGGAAAAGACCACCCTATTCATCTCTGTTATGGCCACAGTTTTACACATAGTGTATATTCAGTATCTTTTGTTTAATGAAATCCATGGGTTTCCATAATCTCCATTATGAAAAGCAGGTTATATTTTTGGATGGTATGGAATTAGGTGGGACTACAGGGGACCTATCAGAATATAACTGGTTTCTGAATCTTTCTTGCATAGTGAAATTTCAGAGCAAGAGCCTATATTCGCATTTTAAACCCATTGAAAATTCCAGCTAGTTTCTCTAAATGTTACCCATACAGTCTTAAATAGGTTAGTTGTCTTTATGCTGTTGCCCCAAACAGGACCCTAAGTTTTTGGGGCCATCAAGTTAAGGTTCCCTCCTTGCCTCCCCCACTCTTCCTCCCTTTCTTCCATGTATGGAAGGGTCCATCCTTGGTCCATCCACCCAAGGAAATAAAACATGGTACAGAAATTAGGAACACTGAAAGCTGAAAAAGCTACTTTGTTTAGTAGGACAAATAGCAAGATAAAGTAAATTTCTTTCAGCTCCTTGCTGTAGTAGATTGGTGACTAGAAGGGCAGGTCCCCTTCGGTGCTCACATCACTGCCATGGGCATCCTGGACTCCTGTTCTTCACTTGGTTCCACATCCAGACGGTCGCCGTAAGCCGTGTGTAGTCTTCTTTCTCTCTCCTGTTTCTCTGAGCAGTCTGTTCTGTGTTTCCGTAGTCACTCCACAGTCAGATCACCTTCATGTCACCTGGCTCTGGTGACTGTGGATGCCTTATGGTTCCCCTCTCCCTCCGGTTGTTTATGAGACTCACCTAATGCCTGAAGCGACCCACTCCAGAAAAGTGAAATCATGACAGAGAGGAGAGCTACCTGAGATGTAGGACTTCAATTTCTCTGAAAGCCTCATTAATGCTCTTACTACTGGGCATTTAAATGTGATGTTCTTTGTGTTTGGAATGTTGTTTTTTTCCCCCTGTTAAGACCTTTTCACGTTGGCTGTATTCCCTTTTTTCCTTCAGGTTTCGGAGAGACCTCAGGAAACCCCCTCACTGTTGTCCAGTAGAACTTTCTGTGATGACAAGAAATATTCTGTGTTGTTTGCCGTGTGTCCTGTACTATCACTAGCTTTCCAGCACTTAAACTGTGACTAGTGTGACTGAGAAATTGCATTTTAAGTGTTATTTAACTATAGGTGTTAGGTGCCCTAACTTGTGTTCTTACAGCATCCTCTGTGTGTTGCCCCATCATAACACTATATTATATATCTTCCTACATTTTTATTATTATTATTTTTTTTAATTTATTTTATTTTTTTTAATTTTCAGCATAACAGTATTCCTTGTTTTTGTACCACACCCAGTGCTCCCTGCAGTCTGTGCCCTCTCCAATACCCACCACCTGGATCCCGCAACCTCCCACCCCCCCACCTCTTCAAACCCTTCAGATTGTTTTTCAGAGTCCATAGTCTCTCATGGTTCACCTCCCCTTCCAATTTCCCCCAACTCCCTTCTCCTAACTCCCCATGTCCTCCATGCTATTTGTTATGCTCCACAAATAAGTGAAACCATATGATAATTGACTCTCTCTGCTTGACTTATTTCACTCAGCATAATCTCTTCCAGTCCCGTCCATGTTGCTACAAAAGTTGGGTATTCATCCTTTCTGATGGAGGCATAAAACTCCATAGTGTATATGGACCACATCTTCCTTATCCATTCGTCCGTTGAAGGGCATCTTGGTTCTTTCCACAGTTTGGCAACCGTGGCCATTGCTGCTATAAACATTGGGGTACAGATGGCCCTTCTTTTCATTACATCTGTATCTTTGGGGTAAATACCCAGTAGTGCAATGGCAGGGTCATAGGGAAGCTCTATTTTTAATTTCTTGAGGAATCTCCACACTGTTCTCTAAAGAGGCTGCACCAACTTGCATTCCCACCAACAGTGTAAGAGGGTTCCCCTTTCTCCACATCCCCTCCAACACATGTTGTTTCCTGTCTTGCTAATTTTGGCCATTCTAACTGGTGTACGGTGATATCTCAATGTGGTACATTTTTATTATTAAACATTTCACAAAGTTGAAAGAATTTTTAAGTGTACATTCCTGCATCTGTCACCTGGATTCTGCCATGAATACAATTACCATACTTGGTTTTAACACATATCCATCTAGGTCTTCTCTGTCCATCCATTAATTCTTTTCTAAAAATACATTTCAAAATAATACCAATACTCATTCCCCTAAATATGTTAACATGCCTGTCATCAACAGCTTTTTTAAATGTAAAATTTATGTATAATTATCCATATTTTTAAATATCTGTTTGCTAAGTTTTGATACTTGCACATCCCAGTGTGCGCCGTATCTCTGTCAAGATTAGCGCATTATCATCACCCCAGGAAGTTCTCTCTTGCCCCTTCCCGGGCTGTCCTTTCTCCCACCTCCCCAAGAGATGACTGTTCTGATTTTTTTGTCCGGCAGTGTTGTTTAGCAACCGGAATAGCTTAATATCATGCTCACTGTAAAAGAGAGATGTTTTGCCTTCTTCATTTCCATATGCATCCTTCTATACACATTAAATTAAACTTTGTGTTTGATTTTCAGCTAGATCAGCTCTTTGGCTACCCAAAATAGGAGATTGTGTTAGGGCTGCTGTGGAAGCTCACAGAGGGAAACTTGAGTGGAGTGTTCACGCTAGTTGGTTTTGTCCCTCTGTAAGTGTTCTAGTGCACTTCAAAGAATCCCCCACACCACAGTCCTTACCTTCATCACTACTTTCACTGGGGTCATGTGCAACATCCTTGGTTTTCCAGTTAGCTTGGTTTTCCAATTAGCAAGTGACTACTGTCAAGCACAAATGGTCTCTTGATTAACTCTGATATTAATACCTGCTATGGATTACTGACCTCTTACTTCTCATTGACAGTGAGCTCGGACTGCACTCAAGCTCAAGGGCATGACTAAACCAGTCCTCAAAACCTACCTTTGTCTGTCTGCTAGGACCACTCCCTAGTGTCAACAGTATATAAGTCTGGGTCCATTCAGGAAACAGAGACCACAGAATAATTTAAAAGAGGAAAGTTAAATATAAAGAATTGTTAAGTTATGATAGGAGAATACCTATAAAGATGTAAAGAAAGGTCTATAGGATATTCTGTGATTAACAGATGGTCCCCCAAAAAAGGCCAGCTGAGAGGGGAGCCCCTACTCAAGTCTGGGGTTTGGGTCTTATTGAGAAGGTGTAGGTGCAACCTAAAGCGCTGATGGGGAAATTGACCGAGTTGCTGGGACTAGAGCCGGTCCGCGCTAGATGAGCAAGCAGGAAATTACTTTCTCAGGTATGGGTCCGCCCAGATTGGCTGTGTGTGCGGGAAGTTGGGGTGCTCTTGTAGGCATGCAGCCCGGAGTGCATAAGGTCCTCCTTGGGAGATAGTGCTCAGTCAAGGCTGCCAGGGTGCTGAGGGACTGGACCTGCAGGCATATGGCTAGGATAGGGCACCACTGGATATCCTCCCCATATGCACCATGCAGCAGGAGCCAGAAAAAAATAGAGAGAGCAACAAGATCCGGAAAGTGTCCTTCCTGCAGTGCCCCTTTGGTACATTTTACTGTGACAGAGTGTAATATTGTGCACAGTATGAAGAAGATATGCTTAAAAACCAGTCCTTTTTTTTTTTTTTAAAGATTGTATTTATGTATTTGACAGAGGAGACACAGCCAGAGGGAACACAAGCAGGGAAGAGTGGGAGAGGGAGAAGCGGCCTTCCTGCTGAGCAGGGAGCCTGATGTGGGGCTCGATTCTAGGACCCCGGGATCATGACCAGAGCCAAAGGCAGATGCTTAACAACTGAGCCACCCGGGCATCCCCAAAACCAGTCCATTTTTAAAGCCAGATACTGAAGGATGAATTCAGAGCAGAGAGGTAGTACACCGATAATTGGCATAGACGGTCAGATCATGTTATTCTACTCAGAATTCCTCATTAGCCCCCTGTTTTACCCAGAGTGAAACCAGAGCCGCACACAGTCAGGCCCTCTACTTCTTTGACCTCCTCTTACAGGACTGTCTTCCTTGGTGCTCTGGGGTAGCCATCCTGGCCTCCCTGCTCTTTTTGGAATGTAACCTGCCATGCTCCTGACTTACGAACCCTGCACTAGCTGGTCCTTCTTGGAAAGCTCTTTTTTCTACCTATCTGCATGTGAGTTCCTCACTTTGCTTGGAGTAAGTCTTTGCTCAGATGTCAGTTTCTCAGTGAGACCCACCCTTGACCACCTTGTTTAATATTGAGAACCCCAGCACTCCTGATGACCTCACATGGCTTGACTCTTTCCATGACACTTTTTACCTACCATACTCTATAATTTATGTATTTCTTAAGTCTGTCTCCTCCCTCCATAATGTCCAGCGCCATGAGTGGCAGAGGTTTTTGTTTGTTTTACTCACTTGCCCCAAATACCTAGATTAGTGCCTGGCGCATTGTAGATGCTCAGTAAGTACTTGGATATTAGACTGCACTTGATAATGCTCATTAAAATGAAATTCTGGGGGCACGTGGGAGGCTCAGTTGGTTCAGTGTCTACCTTCGGTTCTGGTCATCCCGGAGTCCTGGGATCGAGCCCCACGTCTGGCTGTCTGCTCATGGGGAGCCTGCTTCTCCCTCTCCCTCTGCCTGCCACTCCCCCTACTTGTGCTCTCTCTTTCTGTCAAATAAATAAATCTTTAAAAAAAAATGAAATTCTAGTTTAACAAAGCAATTATGATTTTGTTGTTTGACATATTTTTACTACTACTGTGGTGGGCAGTTCCCTTCTATTTTGGAGACTGGTTCCATTCTTCTGATTGACCAGGCTGATAATGCGCATGTTTTGGGGTGGCTTGCACTCTGTAAAACGAAGCACTGGGCTTTGTTGTTACCTTTTCTGTGTCACTCTTTAGCTTCTGTGACTCATCTGACCAGATTCCTGAAGCAGATAACTATATATATATTTTAAAGATTTTATTTATTTGAGAGAGAGGGAGAGAGAGAGCGCATGTTTGCACCTGCGCCTGCGAAATGAGGGGTGAGGCAGCGGGAGAGGAAGAAGCAGACCTTCCGCTGAGCAGGGAGCCCACCACAGGGTGATCCGAGGACCCTGGGATCATTGACCTGAGCCAAAGGCAGGTGTGTAACCAACTGAGCCACGCAGGTGCCCCATATTTTTAACATTTTATTTTTCAGAATTAAATCTTGGTCATGGAAAGTTAACTTATTTTTGTTGTTGTTGTTTTTAGGTGCTGAATGTGGAGTAAATGCAGATGTTGAGAAACATCTTGAATTGGGCAAGAAGTTACTTGCAGCTGGACAGCTAGCTGATGCTTTATCCCAGTTTCATGCTGCAGTAGGTTTGTATCTTGGAACCAAAACCCTCAGGGGCCATTCTTTGGATACCTCCTTTGGATAACATTGAAAATAAACACTTTAATGTTTAAAGAAAACGGTTAAAATATTTGCAGGATTCTGGGTGAAATAGATTAATAAACACATAACACTTAAATATGTATGTGTCTAACACGAGAAAATTTTCCAGATAACTTGGACTTTCTACTGTACGTACCAAGAATAATTCAAGGTAATTTTGACAGAAAGCTTTCCTCACTGTATTATGTAGTTTTTTGCCCCCCTTAAAGATTTCACTGATGATGGTTTAATGATGACTTGAGAACATTGGTACGATTATTTTACTTTGAGGCCTTTGGGGGTTCCTGCCGTCCATTGCCTCTTCTGTGTTGGTCAAACTTCCTCCATCTCTTAGGCTGTTCTGTTGCTCATTTGTTTTTGTGTGTAGTGTCAGCGGTCTTTGCACCTTTCAGTCTGTTGGGACTGAGAGAAACAAGGTGGCCACAATAAAGAGGTTCTAAATGAGGACTTAAAGGATTTTCTTATGAGTCACTGTATATGCTTTTGTGTTAGGACTTTCTGACATTGACTTTTCTGAATCCTTTTTAAAATTAATTTATACATTCTTACCTATATTTGGGATGGTTAAGAGTGGCAAGGTAACTGCGAGTTAATAATGTGGTGGGGTTCTTTTTTGTATATTTTTAATAAGATAATTATTAATTATCTGGTTTTGCTCACCAGAAAAATTATCATCTTACTCTTAAAATTTACTTTGTAAACAGTACATGATTAGATTTTGGTTTGGCAATATTTTTCTTCATGCTTTTTTGAAAACTCAGATTTTCATTACTGATGCTATTAGCTCTCTAGAATAATAAGAAACCTAGATTTTAATCTTGGCTCTGCCACTTGATAATGCTATATTATTGGTCAAGTTATGTAAGTAAATTTTGGCTTAAACAAGTTGCCTGCATATTCTTAGCAGTTTTCACTGTGCTACCCAAAAAGGGATTTCTTTGTGAAGGTTAGGTGGGAATAATGTTTATAAAGATTTTTTTGAAAATAGGGTACAATTACACATGTAAGGTATGTAGAAATACGATTTTTGTGTCTCTGAAAATTAACACTTTGAAAAAACAGACTTGATGTGTTAATAGGATTTTCTTAACTATGTGAAGTTTCTGTTGGGAAATTTTTTCATTTTTGCGATTAGCTTACCTTGGGAAGTGGTGGGTAATTGGCACAATAATTCGCACAAGTTACTTCTCAACAGAGACCGAATACTGTGTGACCATGTCATTACTGAGGCCACACTTCTCTGGTGATTTGAACTGTCTTCAGTGCTGCAGCATGATAATGAAAAAAAAAATTTCCATTATTGTCTTAGATAAAGCATGTCTTAAAAAAAATACTGATTCTTCCCTAGTAGTGCAAGAGTATTTGCAGAAACGTAGACCTCCTACCCACTTTATACTTTATTATTTGCTTCCTTTAATCTCAATTTAGCAGAACCATTAGGGCCATGTAATATTGTTACAGTAGTTTAAAATGACTGCCCATTTTTCTTTTGCTTCACTGTCGTGCAAGAATTGTTGAGATGGCTCTTTCCCAGAATACCCAATAATATACTACTGTATTCACCGAAATATGTAAATTAGGAAAGCTAGAACGTGGTAATTGATTTGTGGAATTCAGTGAAGGGAGAAAGCGAAGCCCTACTGTGCATTCGGAACTCACGGTGTCCTTCTGTCTATCATGATTTGGTTGGGTACAGCAATTCTCGGATGGCGCCCACGTCATAATTTCTGAGGGGGAACTGTGTAGTTTGGGACATTTCATCGTTTTAGTTTGTGTAAAGCACTGGTCATAACTAACCGTAGAAAATAAAGTTTAAATTGTCTATGATGGCAGTACGGTAGTGACGGGAGGGGTGATGTCATGGTCCATCGAATCTCTTGGGAGATGTGTACGTGTGTTTATCAGAAAAGAGCTTTAGAGCCTCCTTTTCGATGGCCACACTGGCTGCTTAGGGCAGCCCAGTGAATTAGGGGGTGCCCCTCCCTAGCAGTGACCACATCCGGGTCTCCTGACTGGTGGACTGGCGTGTTGTGTGCCTACTGCTGCGGGCCGTGGAGTTCTGCTGCGCTGGGGGATGGCTTTAATACATTGCTTTACCCTGACTGCGTAAAGAGCTCATTGTTTACTCACTTACTGTACTTTCCAGCTTCCCAGTTTTGTGATGTACTTTATGTCTTTAACTTCTGTGGTTAGAAATTGATGTTAGGGTTTGCAGTAGAATTTGACTAGCAGTATTGGGAGTTATCAACAGATTGTTTTTATTATAATGCTATGCTGACATTATTTATGGTTGTGGCACCCTTCTATTTTCATTTTTGAAAAATTGCTAGGTGCATTTTAAAAATTACTTGGGCTTGGTATGTTTTATGATTACATTTTTAACACAGTAAAAGGTTTATTAAAATTCAGTAGCAACACAAATTGTTTCTACAGTATGGTACAGCTCTGTCAGTGATTTGAAGTTTTTTTTATATCAGGCATATGAATATTTTTTGGCAGAAGTTTTAAGATTTACGGACTGATGAAAAAATTCTTGATCTGTTGGAAACTGATTTGAGGAAGAATGTTGATTACCATTTTCCAATAGTCTTCTGAAACAGTTGCATTTACTGTAGTGTTATGAAGCAGTCAGACACAAGTTTTGTTTAGCGATTTATCGTTAGAGAAACTGCAGTGCAGTGTGAAAATGCACTGACTCTTATTCCCACAACATGATCTTATGGAGATAATGAATTCTGGGATCTGAAATCACTTTTTTGATAGATTTAACAGAATGTCTTAGCTATCTATATCTGGCAGGAATGAATGTCTAATCCGGTAGGTTAAATGGTGGGCATTTCTGAAATGATAGGTATCCCCACTCACTTGGTAAGAAAATTAGTATCCCATTTATAGTTTTCCGAAATCAAAAAACAAAATCCATGTCTACATTTGTCACTTAAACATATCATGATGTTTTCTCATCAAATTTGTACCTCATATATGAGATGGGAATGGGCGTTACTCTTCACGTTTAGACAGAAGGGAACAAGGAGTACTTTAGTAACTTTCCAAATGCCACATTCTAACTTAAAACATTGTGAGCTTCTTAGGGATGGGTAGAGTATTATTATTATTGTTAGTATCATTATTATTATTTGTGTTGAAGTATAATCAGCACACATGTTACATTAGTTTCCTATGGGACTAAAGGAATTAGTTTCATTTGATTCCTCATTTTTGTAGGTTTATTGTTAAAAATTGGGGTTCTAATTCCACTTCTTGTCTTAAAAAATACCTAAAAACTGAAGAATAAAGCAACTGAAAGTAAATGACCCAGAATTATTTTAAAGATTTATTTATTTATGTCACAAGTAGGCAGAGAGGCAGGCAGAGAGAGAGGAGGAAGTAGGCTCCCCGCTGAGTGGAGAGCCCGATGCAGGACTCGATCCCAGGACCCTGGGATCATGACCTGAGCCGAAGGCAGAGGCTTTAACCCACTGAACCACCCAGGTGCCCCAATTCCGAATTATTTTATATAGACATTTTTAATATATGTGTAATCCAGTACTTAATACAAAAGCTATATCATATATAATCCTCCTTGGAGGTTTTTTTTTGCATAGCCGAAATGGTCAGTTTTTTTCCCAAATTGAGGTCTAATGGAATTTTTAGTGAAACTGCTGCCCTGATAAAATGCCGGACATTAGCACTAAGCATTCTTCTTTTCTTGAAAGAATTAGATGCAGAGTTCAAAAGAAGCAGCATCTGTGTTTGCAGATACCATTGCTAATTTCATATGAGAGAATGATCTAAGTATCCTGTGAGGCACATCTCTTTAAGAGCTATGTCCATTCTCTGGAATCCCTGCGTGGGGCGGCTGGCAGGGAAAAAGGGGACTGTGTGACCACATGTTTGCTTTGCCTCCTGGGTGGGAAGAACTCCAAATTCAGACCGGCGAGGTCAGAATCTCCGAGCAGCTTCTCTTCCAAAAGCAGGAGATGGTAGCATCTGCCAGACCCTCTGTGCCACCTCGGGCGGACTGCTCGGACCAGAGGACAGGACCAGCAGAGACCTCAGCCCTCTTCCTCTTTGGTACCCTTTGACAGAAACCTCTTCTGGGCTGAACAGAATGTGGCAACAAACCATTTGCTCCCCAGGTTTCCAGACCTGGCTCTGGAAGGAAGACCCATGGAAAGGGAGCCACATTCATCTGGAGGTTAGAAAATGTTTTCCTTGGTCTGTGGCTGGGCTGATGTTGGCATGGTTCCTTCTTGTCCACAACAAGGTGACACTAGGGAAAGGAAACAAAATAGAAGCCTTTCTCGATGAGAAGGACCCAAGAATCAAGACCAGAAGCAAGGGAGGAGCTCCTGGGGTAGGGTAGGGTAGAAGAGACCCTGTGGGAAAGCTGGCTAGCTCCAGGGACCAAGTATTAGGGTGTCTTATGGAAATGAAAGAAAGACCAAACAAGCTGTATGTGTTCTGACTTTGTAGTCCCTTGCTTGTCCTAGGCAGGTCTCAGTGTTGGCCTTGATTGTGGTGATCATTCCGTTTCCTTTTATTTGAGTCCCTGTGGGCCAGGTGATACAGAGACACAAAAGTGAATTTACTCAAGGAATTTGTTTTCTCTAGACTGAGGTGTGTGTATAAATAATAACAGAGGGAGTGGTAAGTGTTCTGGGCCCAGTAAGAGGTATAGTATATTACAGAATGCTATGGAAATTGAGGGAAGGTATATTTTCACATGTGTAATCAAATAGGTCATTTAAGCTGTGCCTCAGAGGTCAAGTAGGATTTGGATATATGAAGTGGGTAGTGTGTGATGTAAACTCCAGGCCTTAAATCATGTCATTTGTAGTATTTACTTTTTTGCTTAGTGTAAATAAATCATGGAAAATATGTTTTGTTTTTTTTTAATTAATGAATATAGAAGCACTTCATGTTCATTGTGACACATTTGGGAGTATGTATATATAGTATAAAGAAGAAAACCCGACCTGTCTGCCCCAGTAACTGCTGTTGACCTGTGGTGAATTTCCTTTTACGTTTAAAGGCAGTCACTTAAGTGTCAGAAATCCATAGGTTTCAAATCATTCTCACGGCCACTTACGCTCACCTGACCCACATATTTAATTCATTGCACATTCTAAGTTGAATATGAACTAAACCTAAAAATGTATCATGTATGCTCTAAATGTAGTTACTC
Organism: Enhydra lutris kenyoni; assembly: GCF_002288905.1. Lineage (NCBI taxonomy): Eukaryota > Metazoa > Chordata > Mammalia > Carnivora > Mustelidae > Enhydra > Enhydra lutris. The sequence goes on from NW_019154099.1 coordinate 48,658,116, forward strand.
TGTTTCTTAGTTTTTCTTCAGGCTAATTACAGTCTTTTGTAGGACATACCCTGTATGCAGGCTGCTAACTGCTCTTTTTCCCATGTCTTCTAAGCAGAATTGACTAGGAAAGAAATTTCAGTGATGCTTACCTGGGTTTTATGGATTGTTTCTGGTTTTTTGTTTTAGATTTGAGAAAAAATTAAGTTTTTTTTTTTAATTGTTAAAATGCCCAGTTCTCTTGGTTTTTCAAAAATATAACTATAATAAAATATGTAGTACAATAAAATGCATATTACAAAAATTTACCATTTTGACCATTTGTGAGTATATGAAGTTGGTGGCATTAATCACATTCACATTGTTGTTTGTACAACCCACACCAGCGTTTGTCTCTGGAGCTTTGTCTTCTGCACCCATCAAGCAGTTCTTTCCCATTTATCTGTCTCTGCATTTCTCTCCTTTCCTCTTTTTTCCTTTCTTTTTATCATAGCCATCCTAATGGATGTGAAGTGGTGTCTCAGTGTGGTTTTGATTTGCATTTCCCCAGTGATTAGTGATGTAATCATCTTTTCAGGTGCTTTTGGCTATTTGTACCTCTTTCATATATGGTTTCATAGCCTGCTCTGTCCTCCGGCTCTACCCTTGCCCAGCAGTACTTCAGGTAGTTCAGTGCCATTAACAACTGCTCAAAACCATGATTTTCAATGATTATATACCATCCTGCCATACAGGTTCCCATTTGCCATGTTTTTCAAATAATAAGACCTTCAGGGGTAGAACTTTCAGAGAGTTTTAGTTGTAAATCTTATAATGATGGAACATCTCTGTGCATAAATGTTTGTTTGTTTAAGACACGTGGCTGGGTTTGGTCAAGAACATATATGTTTCAAAATTGCTTTCTAGGAGGACTGTTTGACAGCACAAGGTTTGCTTCTAACTGTAGGCACTGAGTAGAGTGGAGTTAGCTCAAAACCTAACATATCCATCTGTATTCCTTCTTTCTAATATTGTTAACTTAATTAGTCCTGCTCTCATTTCCACTCTTCTCCTTTGTCCTAAGAGTTGTACCTTTATTTCTTCACTGCCATTTTGATTGGAATTTGTGAGGGAGCAGAGATTGCACATTTCTTACGTCAGTTTAACTGGAAGTCTGTGATTTTCTAAAATCCTGTGCATAGTCACATTCTTGGTATTTTACTTAAGGAAGTTTCAGCAAAGACAAAGACTGAATTGGATACTTATAGAAATTATGAGTTGCATATAGTTACTATTTTAACCAAGAGGTTGGCAAGCTTTTTCTTTAAAGAGCCAGATAATGAATTTTTAAGCTTTGTAGCCATACAGTCTCTGTGTTCATATTTTTTTAATTTTTATTTTTTGGCAACTCTTTAAAAATATAAAAGATATTCTTGATTTGAAGTCTGTGGGTTGGATTTGGCTCAGAGACCCTAGTTTGCCAATCCTGTGCTGGCTTTTTTTTCCCTTAAAGATTGTATTTATTTGTCAGAGAGGGAGAGGGAGAAATACAGAACACAAGCAGGGGCGCTGCAGGCAGAGGGAGAAGCAGACTGCCCGCTGAGCAGGGAGCCCCATGCAGGATTGGATTCCAGGACCCTGGGATCAGGACCTGAGTTGAAGACAGAAGCTTAACCAAGACTAAGTCACCCAGGCATCCCAGTCCTGTTCTGCCTTTATTTGCAGTGATCTTGCTAGTCAACGTGACACATTATTGATGAAGAAATGCTTTTCTTAAGGCCTTTCTTTCTTTTTTTAAAAAGATTTTATTTATTTATTTATTAGAGAGAGCTCAAACAGGTGCAAGAGAAGGAGCAAGTGGGAGGAGGGGCAGAGGGAGAGGGAGGGAGGGAGAAGGGAGAGAATCTCAAGCAGACTCTGTGCCGAGCGCAGGGCCCAGTTTGGGGCTCAGTCCTACCACCCGAGATCATGACTAGAGCTGCCGCCAGGGGTCAGATGCTTAACCGACTGAGCATACCTTTCTTAAGGGAATTGCAAATTCTAGTACTATTTAGGTTATTTGGTTTTTGAATAAATTACCAAGAGCTAATATTTGTTATTTCAATTTTCAGATGGTGACCCAGAGAACTATATTGCTTACTATCGGAGAGCTACTGTCTTTTTAGCTATGGGCAAGTCAAAAGCGGCACTTCCTGATTTAACTAAAGTAATTGAATTGAAGATGGATTTCACTGCAGTAAGTGCATCTAAACTTTCTTTAAGGGAGAACTTTATGGGAATTTGGAAGAGTTAATTTGTCTTTTAAGGTGAGGACCAGCCTGCGTAGCTGGAGGACGGAGAAAGCCGCCGTGGTGTAGCGGACTGGGCAGCAAGAGAAAGCCAGAGTTTCTGGAATCAAAGGTCTGTGTGGAACAGGAACAGTGGGCGCCGCCTCTGATTTTGAAAAGCGTGCCAGTGGTGTTAGCTTCGTGGTTTCGGAAGACCTCTGGAGGGCGGAGTGTAGGACAAGACGTGAGGCTGAGTAACCAGCTCATCGAGAAGCTGAGCTCGCTGAAGCTGAAGTTCAATGAAAAGGCTGGCAGGGGACGGACAGTAGTTCCCATTAAGGCTGTAGCAGGAAGAACAAAGAACAGGAGATGGTCGGTTAAGCCGTGGTTTGTGGTGAGGACACAATCGTGAATTAGACTGATCCTCCCCTGCAGCCAGCCCAGAAGCCTCAGAAATGGAGGAATTTACAGTCCTGATGGGATGTCCTGGTGACTGGCAGGTCAGCGTGATGGCTTAGAATAAATGGATAAGTTAGATAGTTTCCAAAATTAATTTGGTAACTCATTTATTGTTTATATCCTACCATATTCCAAAAAGGACTAGGGATAACTGAAAGGTATGGGTGAATGTTTGGCGTGAAATATTATTATTATTTTAGGATGGAATTCCCAAATGTCAGATTTTTTTCTTTAATCTGTTACTTTACCTAGCTGAGCACAACCTATCAGAAGGTTAAGTAGTTCATTTTCCTAGGATTATAGTAGCTATTAGGTAGCTGAAGTGGCTTTCATCTTGCTATTTATGTGTGTTGATGCACTTAACAGAGGATTAGGGGCATTTTTACATATTGTAAAAGTAATATATAAGTTCTAGCGGACTATCACTGTGGTTTCTGTCTTATGGTCACATTGGTCATCAGAGCGTTGGTGTTCTTGGAAGAGCTGGGATCACGCACATGTAGAGGAATATCAAATGAGGGGGGAGTGACGCACGTGGGAAGGGAAGACGTGTTGTTACTCAGTTATGGTAGAGTGCGTATGTCCACTGAGAATTAATAAAAACAAAATAATTTCTAGAACTTTGATTGGTAAAGTCCCAAATTACACAGCTTTGTTTATAGTGACAAAAAGTTATTACAATGGCAAAAAAATTTTTTTAATTGAGATATAATTCACATACCATCAAATTCATCCTTTTTTCAATTGTATAATTCACTGGTGTCTTAGTATATTCACAAGGTTGTGCAAACATCACCACTGTCTAGTTCCAGAACACTTTTGATATCCCCAAAAGATATCTTGTCCCTTATAGCAGCCCCTCCCCATTTATGCCGTGGCCTTTGGCCACCACGTATCTTTCTGTCTGTATGGATTTGCTTATTTGGACATTTCATGTAAATGAAGTCATACAGTACATGGCCTTTTGTGTCTGACTCTTTTCACAATGCATATTGTTCTCAAGATCCGTCCATGTTGTAGCGTGTGTCAACACTTCATTCCTTTTTATGGTTGGATGATATTCCATTGTATGGAGAGACCACATTTGCTTATTGACATTATAGTTGGTGGGAGTTTACAATTTGGGGGGATATAGCGCAAAAATTATTTTTAAGGAAGCATACTTTAATAAAAGTAATACACATTCAGTGGTTCCAGGAATTGTTCTTAAGAGTGCCAAGTCAAATAAATGGACATTGGAAAAATACATATTTCATTAATGCTTCATCAGCGTATTTGGTTTTATTCTTCGTGTTTAAAGAAAATTTGGAAATGCATGGTACTCAGAACACCTTTCCTTTTTTCTTTTTCTTTTTTTTTTTTTTACCTTTCCTTTTTTCTAGGCAAGATTACAGAGAGGTCACTTATTACTCAAACAAGGAAAACTTGATGAAGCAGAAGATGATTTTAAAAAAGTGGTAAGTTCAATATGTATTTGGCTTTATGAAGATGTTGAACATCTTTATGAAGATGAGTGAATATATTGGACTTTTTTATATTTAGACATTTAGTAATAACTTTATAGCTAAAAGGGACAATCATTTGTGTATATAAAAGTCACAGTTTCTGAATTAATACATAGTGATTGACATGAGAGAATCACCTTAATAGTCGAAAGATAAAGTATGTGGAAAGAATATATGATTGTTTTTAAAGATTTTATTTATTTGAGAGAGAGGGAGTGAGAGAGAGCATGAGAGGGGAGAGGGTCAGAGAGAGAAGCAGACTTCCTGCTGAGCAGGTAGCCTGATATGAGTCGAAAGCCATTCTTAACCAACTGAGCCACCCAGGTGCCCAAGAAAAAATAATTTTAATTCAGTTTATATAGCTCACATGTTCTGCTTTGTTTTGCATGAGCATCTAGAGATGTCACCTGAACTATTCTAAAACTCCTTGGGAAACCCTTCATTTGATTTAAAAGGAAAAATGAGACATTTTTAAAAGGGAATTTTATAATTACCCATATGGCTATTTTACAGTGTATAAAGTGTTTTGGATTTGTTGGGGGATGGTACAGGTTACATGTAATTGAAAAATGATTTAGAGAGACGGCCAATGTCTTTATGTCCTCATGAAGCTGGTTTTAAGACCTGCATTTTTATTCTGTCTGGATTTGTTTCTGAATGGTCTAGAAAGAGCATACATACAGTGGACCTTTGAACAACAGGGGTTTGAACTGCATGGGTCCACTTCTATGTGGACTGTGTAAATATTGTAAACATATTTTTTCTTCCTTATGATTTTCTTAATAAAATCTTCTTTTCTCTAGCTTACTTTATTGTAAGAATACAGTAGGTAATACATATACAAAAATATGTTAATTGACTATTTGTTAACGATAAGGCTTCTGGTCAATAGTAGGCTACTAGTAGTTAAGTTTTGGAGGAGTCAAGTTATACATGGATTTGACTGGGTGGGAGGTGCCGGTTCCCCAACCCTGTGTTGTTCAAGGGTCAAGTGTATAAACCTCATTGTTCATTATTTGCATTTTTGTAGTTTGTAAAAATGCTTAGTTATGATAACCACTATGAAAATAAAACTGAAATTTCTAATATTTTCATAACCTTTGTCACAATGCTCAGTCATATACAGAGAAATCCAAAAAACTTTAGACTTAATTATAATCTAATCAGTGGTTGTCTCATGGTCTCAGTAAAACTGGGTGTTCCTTTATGTTTACCTGATTTTCCTTACTGTTTGGGAAGAAGCTTGAGAGCAGGCTGAAGGACAGGTGGTGGGGAGGCCATGGTGTTAGGGTTACCTTTCCCCAGCCCAGTTCTTGTACACAGAAAGTGTTGTGAGAAATTCATTGAATGGATCGATGAATGATAAAGCATAAAAATGGGTTTCCTTCTTTCTAACAGATGGTTAAATCTACTACTTAGAATTTTTTTCCAATCACAATATTAGTGTAACCTTTTAGAAATAACACAATTTAGAATAAAAGCTTTAGCAAAAATTAATTCTAACTAGGCAGTGGGTGTATCCTTTTGGAAAAGTGAGTTATTGGAACTCTTGGTATGTCTTGATTAATGTCTTTTCTGTGATCGATATTAAAACCTCTCAGAAACAAGAAGGGGAACTTTCATGACACTTACCACTTTTAGATTGTTTTCTAACAGTCATAACTTCTGCTAGTGTGTTCTTAAAACCAGGCTTGCTATTACAGGATTCGTTACATTCTGCACATGAGAATGTGCAGCTGTACTGAATGATTTTTTTTTTTAGCTCAAATTTTTATTGAGATAATTGTAGATTCACATACAGTTGTAATTAATGATACAGAGAAGTCTTGTGTATCCTTTACCCAGTACCTACTTTCCCCCAATGATAATGTCTCCTAAGCCTGCAGTACGGTGTTACAGACAGGATACTGACATTGATACAGTCTACCCGTCTATTCAGATTTCCTCAGTTCTAGTGACTGTGTTCACTTCTGTGTGTGTGTGTGTGTGTGTGTAATTCGATACCCTTTTTCTTTACACCCAGTTCACATACTGAGTGCTTCTCTTGCCAGAAGGCTCCCTCCTGTTGCGCCTTTATAACCACACCCACTTCCCTCACGTACTGTTCCGGCCCCTCATCCATAACTTTGGGCAACCACTAGTTTGTGAGTCATTTCTTAAATTGTGACATTTCAACAATGTTGCATACGTGGACTTAAACACTGTATAAACTTTTGGCATTGACTTTTTTACTCAGTAGAATTCCCTGAAGATTCATCGGATTGCTGCGTGTATCACTTTGCTTATTTAATTGCTAAGTATGCCAGGGAGTGTGTGTGACATGTTTGACTTGTCTGGTCATCATTCGATGGACCGTTCGGTTGTTTCCACTTTTTAAGTATTACCAATAAAACTGCTACGAACATTCTTTTTTTCTTTTTCTTTTCTTTTTTCTTTCTTACTTTCTTTCTTTCTTTTTTTTTTTTTTTTGCTACAAAAATTCTTATACATTTAGTGTGAACAGAAGTTTTCATTTTCCTGGGATAAATGCCTCAAAGTGCAGTCTCTGGGTTGTATCATAATTGCCTGTTTAGTTTTAGAAGGAACTTCCAAATGGCTTTTTAGAGTGACTGTGCCATTTTATGTTCCTCTGCATCCTTGCCAGTATGTGGTTTTGTCACTGTTTTTTATTTTAGTCATTCAGAGAACTTTGTAGTGACTGCTCATTGTTTTTTTAGTTTATATTTCCCTAACGTTTAATGATCTTTTCTTGGGCTTATTTGTCATCCTTTTTGGTGTAAAGCTGGTTCATGTCTTTTGCCCATGTTCTAATTGGATTGTTTACTTTTTCACTCTTGTGTTTTGGGCGTTCTTTATGTATTTTAAATACTTTATCACACATGTGGTCTGCAAATGTGCTCGCCCAGACCATGGCTTGTCTTTTCCTCTTCACAGGGTATGTCAGAGAGTGAAAATTTTTAATTTTAATTTTGATGATGTCCAGTTTATTGGTTTTCTGTTTTCTCCTATGTATAGTGTTTTTGGTGTCATGTCTGAGAATTATTCACCAGTCCCTAGCTTCCAAAGATTTTCTACTGTTTTTTTTTTTTTTAATTAAATTAAATTTTATTTAATTTAGAGAGAGAGAGAAGGAGAGAGAATGCATGCAAATGGTGGGCAGAGGCAGAGTGAGAGAGTGAGAGAGAAATCCCAAACCCAGGTGGCTCAGTTGGTTAAGTGTCTGCCTTTAGCTCAGGTCACGATCCCAGGGTCCTGGGATCGAACCCCACATCAGGCTCCCTGCTCAGCAGGAAGCCTGCTTCTCCCTCTCTTCCCTCTTTACACTCTCGTTCTTGCTAACTCTGTCTCTCTTTCTCAAATAGATGCAATATTTAAAAAATTAAAGTCTGATATCATAAAATAGATGATTTCTGGGTCTGGTTTAAAAAGACAAATTTTGTGTTGTGACTGTATTTTATCTTTACCAATCAAAGAATTTTTACACTTTTTAGAGATTTGTGAATATAGATGATATATAATAACCTGTTTGCTTTATGTGTTTTTAGTTACATGGGCTTTTTTGTGGTATTTAAGAGCATTTACCAGCCTATTAGATACAGAAAGATTTAATCTTACTAATGAAGTGCTCTGTGTACAACCAGGTGGGGATACTCAGCTATGTTTTACGTAATGGAACGGAAGTTTGCATATGCTTAATCTCTTTTGGGGCTGCGGTGCGAATCTTGTTCTTTGTTATGTGCACAGTTACTCTGCTGCTGGAGGGTCTCCTGTAAACAAGCCTCACCTCAGGTCCCCACCAGCTCTCCTGATCCTACACAGTATCTTATGTGGTTTGGTTTGTCTTTGAGCCGTCACTGCTGTCACCAGCGCGTGTGGTCACTTACAGTTCAGCGCAGTGTAGTTCCGTGCGGCTTCTTTGCAAGGTAGATTGGTAGATGTTAGAGGGTTGCTGATGAAGAAAACTAGTCTCTGCCTTTGGAAAGATTATACTAGGGTAAGAAATAATCGGGCAGATGTGATAGCGTATGACTGAGGTGGTGTGATTGAGCCCTGCAGGCACAGGCGGAACGGTCACCTAACTTAACCGGGGGTCTGGTCAAGAAGAGCTTTCTTAAAGGAGGGAATGTACTAGAAATCTGAATGTTAAGAGGCTGAATGAATCTGTGTTAGCAAAGTGGCTGGGAGGGCATCCTGGCAGAAGGTGAGCGTCCTTGTCGCTTAAGAAAATGACCTCGAGTTGAAACCCATTTTTCCCAACACCATTTGTTGAAGTGACTGTCTTTTCCCTGTTGGACTTCTTTTATGCTTTGTTGAAGATTAATTGACCATACGATTGTGGGTGTATTTCTGGATTTTTGTGTCCTGTTCCCTTGATCTGTGTGTCTGTGTTTGTGCCATTACCATACGGGCTTGATTACTACAGCTTTGTAATATAACTTGAAGTCTGGAATTGTGATATCTCCAGCTTTGCTTTTCTTTTTCAAGATTGCCTTGGCTGTTTGTGGTCTTCTGTGTTGGCCTTGTTACTGAGATGCTCTTACGTGGCAGGTAGGCCGCTTGCATCTTCGGCATCGTTGTACACATAAGAGGGAACAGTTAGGAAGTGACTTTGAGCTAGAGATTCCTCCTGTGTGTAAAAGGGAGATAATTTAAAATGTCCGTTAGGTTTTTTTGGTTTGGCTTAGAATAGTGCCTGAAATATAGAAAGCTCTTAGTAAATATTTTCTCCTGTCATGATTGGTTTTCATCATTACCATCATCCAAAGCAAGACTTCTGGCAAGTTCATTCAATTTCTTTATCTAAAAATCATTCAATTTCTTTATCTAAAATTAGAGACAGTACAACCTAGCTCACAGGTAACAGTATTAACTGAAAAAGAAAAATGGGCATGTGATGTAGGCATTAAGACATATATCCTGTTCCTCAGCAGTTTACCCTTTAGTTGGAAGAAATAAGCCCTACATGTGTGAAAAGCTAGTAGTACAGAGAGATTTATAAGAAGTGACATATAAGCTTCTCTAGATAACAAGATCAAGAATGACACATGACTAGAAGTTGGGAAACCCACCCCACTTTTCTCCTGATAAGCTGTGTGATGTTGGGCGAGTTACCATTTGTGAGACTCAGTATTTTCATTTACAGAGTGGGAGTTGGTTGGGCAAGATGATTTCTTAGATTACTTCCTTGTTAAAAGAGTTTCTTACGTGATTTAAACATTTAGAGAGAAGCGAAGGCGACCTTAGTATGGAGTAGTTAGGGAAGCTTGGTGGGATGAGACTTGAGAAGGGTGTTGGCTTGATTAGAACTGAGGGAATGAGGGAGTTTTGGAACCTCAAGGATATCTTTTTTGTGTGTTACAATTGCGGGAAATTAGCTATAGCCTCACAGTTTCATGTTTCGTTTCTGTAGGTTTTATTTATGAATCTAACAAATCTTTGAGTCTACATACCGCTAGGCTCAGTGACGTTCTGGCTTATTCACCTGCTGACGCTGAAGCCCTTCAGGGCAGTAGTTCGGAGGTTGTTCTCGGGACCATCTCGCTGGTGAGCACTGAGGACTCCAGAGAGCTGAGTTTGTATCAGTATTCGCAGTACTGGGAGTTGATTTTAGAAATTGAAAAAATATTTACTGATCTAAAAGTAACAAACCCATTATATGTTAATACAGATTTTTTTGCATGCAACCCAACTATATTTTCAAAAACAACAAATATTTAATAATAAGACCACTTATTTACATTTTCGCAAGTCTCTTTACTATCTGGCTTATTGAAGACAATCAGGTTCCCAGATCTATCTTATATTTTTGTGGAAGTGTTACTGAAGAAAAGGTGGCTCACACATTTAAGTGGTTGGAAAAGGAAGAATGTTTTAATAGTCATTTTATATTTAGTTTTGCAGATTCTTTGATGTCATAGCAAACTCCAGGAGTTGTTACTGGTTAGGTACAGTGTGGACTCTGCAATCTCATGAGTGAACTTTTAGGACTCTGTCATGATGAAATCCACTGGTTTATGCTGTACTTCGAATGCGTTGTCTTTTATCCGTATATACTTTGTCCCCGCTGACCTCTGAAAGGGTATTAAGGACTCCAGGTGTCCCTGGATCACCCTCTGATCGCTGCTGTTGGGTATATACCTACGAGCATAATTGCGGCTTTGAAAGTTATGGGCATTTTTAACCTGGCCAGACAGTTAGACACTTTCCTGTTAAGTGGTTATCCAAATGGACATTCCCACCAGCGGCCTAGGAGGGTTCCATGTGCCCCATATCTTCAGCAACACTTAGTATGAACAATGTAGTTTTTGCTGGCTTGGTTGGTATAAGAAATACAACTTGATGTCTCTTGTCTCTATTTCCATTAGGTTCTGTTTATCCAGCTGTTTGTTTTCTGTCAGCCTACCCTTCTCTTCCTTCCCTCCTACAATTGACTTAGATTTTTCTTCCTTATTCTGTTCTTTCTGTACTGTTATGCATACTGTGTCTTTTTCTTTTAGTCATTACTCAGGAATTTTAACATGCTTGCTTTTAATAAGGTTTACAGGTAATCACTATCTTTAGCTTCCTCTAGAAAATTACAAGAACCTTAGAACACTTTAACTCAAATCACTCCCCCCTTGACTTGGATACAATTGCTTTTCAAAAATTAGTTGGTATTATTTTTGTATAGTTTCCTTAACAAAGACTGCAGAAACAATTTGTGAAGGCGAATTTTAGAAGTCATTGGGGAATGTTGCAATATACCTCAAATATTACATATTTTTATATGTTATCAATTAGTATCAAATGAAAAATGTAAATTTGTGCTACTTACCTCTTAAAACCATAATTAAATTTAATAGGGTTGGAAAGATTAATTTCTTGAGAAACAAGCAGTTTGGTGACTGTATTTTCTGCCAGAATCTAATTTTATTTTGACCTTGAGTCAAATTAAGGTTTTATTATTCTGGGACTTTTTTTTTTTTTTTTTTAAGATTTTATCTATTTATTTGAGAGAGAGAGAGAGTGCACGGGGTGGAGAAGGGGGGTGGAGGAACAGAGGGAGAGGGACAAGCAGACTCTGCAGGCGGGGCTCAGTCTCACGACCCTGAGATCACACCTGAGCCAAAACCATTAGAGTCAGATGCTCAACCCACTGAGCCACCCAGGTGCTATTCTGGGACTTTAATTATGCTAACTTTCATAGAGGACACCCAGTTTAAGTTGGCTGATATTAATGCAATGGGAAATAAATTGAATAACCATTTAAAGTATTGCATTCTGTCCTCATTGTCAATTTATATACTACAGAAAGTTCAGAAAAGGAGCTTGGAATTTTTATTAGCATTTTTTTGAGTACTTGCTGTGTGTTGCATAAAGCATCTTTTTAATTTCTCAATGACTGTTCCTCAGGGTGTAAGCATTATTGATGTAGGAAATGTTGGGGTTCAGAGGCAGTGGCCAAGAAAGAATTCTTGAGACATCTTTGGTCCAAAAAACGTGGTTATTATTAAAGCATGGCGATAGGACCTTGGGCAGAAAGAGCTGCAGAAAGAGCTGCGCTGGGGTTGTGATGGGTGATGGGTGTTAGGGACAGTTTCCAGGACCTTGAGGGGGCTTGCCATTATTAGGAAAAAGTCATTTATTACTGTCTAATAAAATCTTAGTCATGAGACCCTTTAGATATGTATGATGGGCCATATGCTTGCTAATATATATCTTGGCAGGGAAGGGGTTTAGGTAGGGATAAAAGAGGTTTCCAAAGGAATTTTTATATGTTAAAGTAGACTCACAGGATCCTGGGCGTTGGGCTAAGATTGCCTTTTGCCCTTAGCAAAGTATCGACATTGAAGTAGTTGGGTTCCTAGAGGAAAAGGTCACTATGCCTGTTTCACGGACTTGCCAGTGGGCTGTAAGTGGGAAGGAAATTGAATTTTTTTCTTTTGCCTTTGTTTCCCACATCATTTTTATCCCCCTTTGTTTTGGTGAAGAAAATGTAAATAATATATGGATAATAAGTGACAAAGGTTTGGGCATAGGTGTTTTTTTCCCCCCCATTTGGACTTTATTTTAAAACATTAATAATATAAAATCTCTTGGGCAATATTCACAATCTGGCCATTGAAAAAATGGTAAAACTACTCTATTATCTATTGCTGCTTAACAAATTACCCAAAGTTAGCAGCTTAAAGCAACACACAGTTCATGGGGTCAGGAACCGGGGCAGGTTTAGCTGCGTCCTCTGCTTCGGGGTCTCTCACAGGCCACCGTCAGGCATCAGGTGAGCTTGCGGTATTATCTGAAGGTTTGGCTGGTGAAAGAACTGCTTCCAAACTCATCTTATGAGTCATCGCACAGCAGCCAGAGGGAAGTCACCGTGTTTGTACCTAACTGAGGAAGTGACATCCTGTCACCTCTGTCGTATTATGTGTGTTAAAAGGAGTTCCCACTCCATGCTAGGGGAGGGGATCACACAAAGGTATGAGTTCCAGGAGGTGGGGGTCTTTTGGGGCCATCTTAGAAGTCTGTCCACCACAATTATCAACCCCTTGTCCCAGAAATAGGGGTGTATTTAGATGAGAGAGCAGCCCGCCCCTTTTAACCACCCCCCACCCCATAGCTATTATGGGTGATCACAGTAAGTGATAAGAAATAAAATATTGTCTTCGGGAGAAGTTTGTCTGAGAGGGATAGAAATATGAAACACAAAAGAAGGGTTATGAAGAAACCTGAAGAAAGGGAGGGAAGTGCTAACAGGGTCCAGGCTCCACCTGCACATATCCCGGGAGGAGTCCCCAGCCAGCGGTAAGAGTGAAAATGTTCATCTCACTCAGCTTACTTTGAAACTCCTCAGGGTTATAAGTCCTTAGTTTGTTTTTTCAAACTCCTTTCCTACCTCCTTGCAAGAATCCCCTCCCTCTCCTCCCGGCTCCCTCCATCCTCTAAGAGGTGCAGATGACCTCACCTCACCATACTCCCTCTTTCCCATTCCCACTGGGTACTGAGCACGGCTGAGCCCTCCATCCTCAACCTCAAGATTTAGGGCTTCTCCTGCTCTCACCTTCCAACAAGGAAAATCATGCGGTAGACATCAGACTCTATGAAGTTTGAGAAAAAAAAAAAAGAATGTAAATTCCATCCAGAAGAGGCAGTCTCTGTGTAAGGCCATGACATGCTAATCTACGGCTGTTTTATCATCCTCAGGACGGTCCTGAGCACTTCTGGCAGAGCACGCTGGAAGGAGGATGTATGTGTATCACTTTGCTCTGGGTAAAAGTCATTTATTAACTTGTTTCCTATATGTACACTACCGTCCCTTTTTCAATAGGATATCCTATTCAGAAATTGGAATTGGATGTCAATATTCAAAAATTCAAAGTACTCAAAAATTCAAAAATACAGAATAGGATATCCTCTTCCAAAAGGGGCAGCAGTGTACATATAGGAAACAAGTTAATAAATTACTTTTATCCAGAGCAAAGTGATACACATATATCTTTCTTCCAGCGTGAACTGCCAGAAGTGCTCAGGACCGTCCTGAGGATGATAAAACAGCCGTAGATTAGCATGTCATGGCCTTACAGTAACTCCCTTCAGCTGGGTAGTTCGGTCCTTCAGGGACAGTCCTCCTCAGAGCAAGCTGAGGTGGTTCATTTCTAGTTACCTCTGAATACTTGGGAGTTCTGTCCGTCCCGTCAAAAGCCAATGGTTAAACAGACAAAACAATACCTAAAGTATCCAAAAAGCAAAATGGAGACAGATAGAGCCTCTACTCAGAAATAGTATTCTTGAGGTTTTGCATCTGGAGTGTTCTCTACCAGGTAGCTGGTGGTGGGTGTTTTTTACCTAAAAGAGGGAGCAGTATGATTGGTCAATTGAAAGAGAGACATTTCTAGAAATAATCTACCTTGGGTACACCTCACCCCAGATTGGATCCTATCAACTACAGTTCCCATCTTAGTAAGAATGTTAGATTTCAGGAATTATTACATATAAACTAGGAAAAGTCAGGGAAAATGTCCCCCCGACTTGCCCAAGTCAGAGCTTTTTAATGTAGGCACTCAGTTTTTCTAAGCCATTAAGCTTAAGATTTTCCATTTTGAGGAAGAAATTGTTGAGTCGCTTTTTCTGAGGCCAGGCTGGGAGTAGGAGTGAACTATAAGCAGACACAAGGGATCTTAAAAGATTGACAGAAATGGTCTAAAACTGGGGTAGTGGGTACATACTTGCTAAATATGTTAAAAGTCAGAATTGCTCACTCAAAATGGATGAATTCTATCATATGGATTATACCTTGATAAGTTTATTTATTTATTTGACAGACACAGATCACAAGTAGGCAGAGAGGCAGGTAGAGAGAGGAAGGGAAGCAGGCTCCCCGCTGAGCAGAGAGCCCGATGCGGGACTCGATCCCAGGACCCTGGGATCACGACCTGAGTTGAAGGCAGAGGCTTTAACCCACTGAGCCACCCAGGCACCCCGATAAGGTTATTTAAAAAGAGAAAATATGTAGACCTCTTAAAACTCTGAGTCTTTTAATATAAGGTGTTATTCTCTCATTTTTCCCCATAAATTCTTTCTCATTATACCTTAGCCTCTCTGGTATCAAATCTTCATCCTATAACCTCTTAAAAAACATGCCCTCTCCTCAGTTTCCCTGGTTTTCATTATTTTATACTTAAAATATAATAAAATTAAAATTATTTTATAAATATAATTTTATACTTAAAAATTATTTTTAAGTTAAAAATAATTTTATACTTAAAAGTATATTTTATATAAAAATTTAAAAATTTACTTAGAAATTATTTTTAAGTAAAAATAATTTTATACTTAAAATTATTTATATTATACGTAAAATTATTTTATACTTAAAAATACACATTTAGCGGGCGCCTGGGTGGCTCAGTGGGTTAAAGCCTCTGCCTTTGGCTGGGATCATAGTCCCAGGGTCCTGGGATCGAGCCCCCCATCGGGCTCTCTGCTGAGCAAGGGAGCCTGCTTCCTCCTCTCTCTCTGCCGGCCTCTCTCCTTGCTTGTGGTCTCTGTCAAATGGATGAATAGAATCTTTAAAAAAAAAAAAAAAAATACACATTTAGGAAGTAGAGCTGGAAGGCAGAATACACGGAACTCCCATGAGTGTGCAGAGCTGTACCCGAGAGGGAGGCGAGTGCTCGCCGTCCTTCCTTCTTTGTCCTGTCACATTCCCAAATGTGTTTGCTTCCTGGTAAGGTTCGGGGACCCAGGTCTGTTGCCCCCAGCTTCCAGCTTGCATCTGTGTCCTGTCCCGAGTCGGGGTGATGTTTCCCTCCCTCTTGTCAGCCCCGGGGCACGTGCTCGGATGGGCCGGCGTCTCTTCCCTTCGCCCCCGGTGAACTTAAGGGTGTAAAGTGGTCAGATCTGGGTGTGTACTGTGGGTATTAGGTTTAAGAGATTAAACATTTCTCATTAATTTCTCATTCTGATAGCTCAAATCTGGCCCAAGTGAAAGCGAAGAAAAGGAAGCCCAGTTGCAGCTTGGGAAGTCTGACGAGATGCAGCGTTTGCGTTCCCAAGCGCTCGCCGCCTTCGAGAGCGCAGACTACGGCGCCGCTATAACCTTCCTTGATAAGATTTTAGAGGTGAGTTTCCCGGGCGGTGCAGCTGGCAGGCCTGGCGCGGGCTGCTTTGCACTATAAGGCACGTTTATAGACTTTGACACGTTATGCATTACAAGAAACCAAGATAGGATAGCATCAGGTGGGTCTTCGGGCTTTTAGCTCTGAAGTGAAAAGCTGGTGTTGGTACAGAACGGAATTTGGACTGAGGTTTTCAGTAAATGTGCTGGAAGTGCCGTGGAGGGGGAGTTACCTATCATTATATATCGCTTGCTTTGGTATTTCTGTCTCATTTTACATTCTGTGTTGGGGGTAGAGAACTTGAGAGGTTCGATAATGGGATTAAAGATGAAAGAATTGGTTGAAGGAAAAGGAAGAATCACGTTTGTGGCCAAGAGGAGTGGTTAGAATGGGAAGCTTCTAGGGAAGAAGCAGATGAAGGGTTGACAAGATCCGGAGTTCTAGATGGGAAACCTGAGTCTGTAGTCTTCTCGCCGCTGACGGACTGAATGGCAGAGGGTTTCAAGGAGGAAGTCGACTAAAATCCTCAAGTAGGAGCAATCACAATTCATGTGTATTTATCATTTTCATAGCACCTTGGGATGTATATGGAGTCGGTGCTTCTTTGATGATTTTGTAGAGGAGATCACGTGGTGTGGTCCAGCAGAATTCGTGTTTTATTATAGCGTTTTCCTAATGCTTTATTAAGGAAATACAAAGTTAAAATTTTTTACCTTCCAGTAGTTAGACTATCCATTTTGACCTAGTTTATTATTCAAGGTATTTTATTAATGTACGGTGTTGATTTTGATATCTTAATACATGCGAAAATTTGATACGACTTTAGAAAGAACAACTCAGAAATATATAAAAGATACTTCCCCAGGTTTTTTTGTTGGACTTTTGGGCTTAAGTTTTGAAGAATACTAGTCCATTTATGAATATCGTCGACTTCTTCATAAAGTAGAAATGGTGAAGCCTCAGCGTTCCCACATTGTTTTCCTCTTTTCTTTCTTTTTGTAATACGAGGATTTAAGCTTTGCGCAGTGGCAGTATCGTAGCCAATGAGGTTTATCCGAGGCGCGATTATTGCTAATTGTAATACGAGGATTTAATTTCAAAGAGACAACAATTTATAAAAGAGAATTCTATTTAGTTATTAGTAGAACAGAAATATTTTACAGGTGTAGAACCTAGATTTTATTTATTTATTTTTTGAGACTAGATTATGGAAAATTCTTTTCAAAATCAGATATGCTTCACTGGGAACAACTTTTTAATAGTAATGCCATATATTCTTATTTTCAGAGTTTTAAAATTATATAATTGAAGGAAGTAGGAAAGGGGCCTCATTAGTATATACAAGATATTCCTTCCCCCATTTAAGATGTCCTTGGAGAAATTATTTTGTCACATCTAAATTGTATCAGACTTTTTAGTACTATTTATAATATAGAAATCACATTACGTGAAGGTGGTTTCACATCGATAAATATGCAGGCAAAATGTGTGGGAGGGAGTGTGTGTAGTTTGCTGTTTCGTAAAGTCTAATTCTCTTGTTTCTCAAGGTTTGTGTTTGGGATGCAGAACTACGGGAACTTCGAGCTGAATGTTTCATTAAAGAAGGGGAACCTAGGAAAGCGATAAGTGACTTAAAAGCTGCATCAAAATTGAAGAATGATAATACTGAGGCTTTTTATAAAATTAGCACACTGTACTATCAACTAGGAGACCATGAACTGTCTCTCAGGTCAGTTCCATTGACATTCACATCTCATCTTTTTCTTGTTGGCAGTAAGATAATCATCCCATTTTCTTTTTAATTTTAAGTTAAAACTGTGGTTAAGGCTGTTTTTATGTTCTTCATTTATATATTTTGTGTTATCCCTAAGTTATTCTATTTCCACATAGTTTATTTTCATGAGCTGTGCTTATGAAAGTAGAGATACTATATTTGCAGAAGCAAAGTGGGGTGTTTCATGTATAACCTACTTAAGTCATTTTAATTTGAATTAATACATGTGTGTGCAAGAATGCCATATGTAAAAGTGTATGGTGAATTGTTCGGCCTGTGTGTTTTGTTTAATTGTTACCAAAAAAATATTGTGATTTCTGTATTTGGTATGGAAAACTAGTCATTGCTTATTTTGACTTGGAGTATTTTCCTCTTTTTAAATACATGAGCAGTGAAGTTCGTGAATGTCTAAAACTTGACCAGGATCATAAAAGGTGTTTTGCACACTATAAACAAGTAAAGAAACTGAATAAGCTGATTGAGTCAGCCGAAGAGCTCATCAGAGATGGCAGGTAAGAATACGCTGTTTTACACTGTGCGGCCTCCCTTGTATGTCTTTTCTGGGCACAGAAGAACAGTTGAACTGCTTGCTCTTTTACTTGTTAGTCCTTGAGGATAGAATATCCTAGAAAGCACTGGGCCTTGGCAAAACTACTACAACTCTACATTTTTTTAATATAGCAGAATTTAAATAATAGTAACTGCATAGTATTCTTACCAGCAGTTTTACTTATATTTCACCAAATATTTATTGAACATGTCCTGTGTCAGGTACTGACAATGTACTGGGGGTGTAGAAATGAATATGACATGGTTTTTGGTCTTAAGAATCTTCTAGATTAGGGTGGGAGACAGACATATTAATTGACTATTAAAAAATAATGTGGTATCTAGAGTGATAGAGATGTCTGCAGAGTATATAGAGATTTTCTTGTGGTATAGGATTCTGGGTTAACAGTCCTTTTGTTATAGCACCTGAAAAATATTGTACCACTTTTTTGTGGCCTCCATGGTTTCTGAAGAGGAATCCATTGTCATTCTAATGGTCTTCTCCCTAAAAATGAGGCATTTTCCTCTGACTGCTTTCAAGATTTTTTTTTTTAAGATTTTATTGACAGAGACACAGCGAGAGAGGGAACACAAACAGGGGGCATGGGAGAGGGAGAAGGAAGCAGGCTTCCCATGGAGCAGGGATCCCCATGTGGGGCTCGATCCCAGGGTCCTGGGATCATGACCTGAGCTGAAGGCAGACGCTTAACCGAGTGAGCCAAGATTTTTTTTTGTTTCTTTTATATATTTTGTGCCCCTCAAGATTTTTTTTTTTGTCTTGAGTATTCAGAAGTTTAATTGTGATGTGTCTTGGTGTGGCTATCTTTGTTTTTATCCTATTTGGAGTTTACTTAGCTTCTAGAATATGTAGGTTTGTGTCTTGTCAAATTTGGGAAGTTTCAGCCATTATTTCTTGAAGTACTTTTTCAGGCTCCTCTTTTCCTTCTTAGATTCTTTTTTTTTTTTTTTTAAAGATTTTATTTATTTATTTGACAGACAGAGATCACAAGCAGGCAGAGAGGCAGGCAGAGAGAGAGGAGGAAGCAGGCTCCCCGCTGAGCAGAGAGCCCGATGCGGGGCTCGATCCCAGGACCCTGAGATCACGACCTGAGCCGAAGGCAGCGGCCCAACCCACTGAGCCACCCAGGCGCCCCTCCTTCTTAGATTCTAATTGACATAAATGTTAGCTCTTCTGTTATAGCACCTCAGGTCCCTGAGGCTCTCCTCATTTTTCTTAGCTCTCTTTCTTTCTGACCAGATTTGCTCACTTTTTGTCATTCCAATTCAGTGATTCTTTTCTCTGTCACCTCCATTCTACTGTTGAAGCACATTCAATGAACTTGTTTTTTGTTTTTTTCTGTTTTTCAGTTCTAATAAACAAATTCCATGTGATTATTCTTGTATCTCTTCCGTTACTTTGCCAAGGCTGTCTGTTATTTTCATTTGCTTTAAGCATGTTTGTCACTGCTGCCGTTTCCATGGCTGCTTTAAGATCTTTATCAGATAATTCTAACATCTCTGTCCTTTTGGGGTTGAAATTGTCTTTTCTCATTCAGTTTTGGATCTTGTTTCTTGGTAGGCTGAATTGTTTTTAATTGAAACCTGCACACTTTGATTTTGTAAGACTGTTTTCTTTAATTTAAATCTTCTGTTTTGGCTGTTTTTTTCTGACGCTGTTCCAGCGAAGCAACGGTGGGCATTGTGTTGTTACTGTCAGGGAGGCAGACGTTTCCCAGTTGGCCCTTGTTGATACTTGAGGTGTGGGGCTTCTCACTATTGCTTGGAGCAGGTGAGAGTTTTGGGAACTATTTCCAGCATGGATGAAAGTCCTGGCTTCCCACTTGGCCTTCTCTGTACCACCTTGGTACAGGTGTGGGCACACCTTGTCACAGCCTCGGCAGGAAGTTGAGACTGTCCACTTGACCTACTGGCATTGGAAGGGGTGGGGCTTTTACTTTCTTTTTCTTTTTTTTTTTTTTTTTTCCTTTTACTTTCTTTTGGTGGTGGTTGGCTGTACTAGAGCCAAAGTTTCCCATCTTGCCAGGCTACCCTTCCCAGGTCTTTTGACTTGAGAGAGCAGGCTCTTGCTGGGTTTTGACTTTATTGTCTGCGCCCATTAGCATTTCTGGGTTGCTGGCTGCTTCAGCTCCAAGTCTGGGGTATAGGAAGCAAAAAGAAAAAAAAAATCCTGGAAGTTTACCGTATTATGTTTCCCTCAGGTCCCAAGGTTCCTCGGTGTTTTGTTTTGTTTTGTTAAGATTTTATTTATTCATTTGACAGAAAGAGAGAGATCACAAGCAGGCAGGCAGAGAGAGAGGGGGAAGCAGGCTCCCTGCCAAGCAGAGAGCCCAATGCAGGACTCAATCCCAGGACCCTGAGATCATGACCTGAGCCGAGGCAGAGGCTTAACCCTCTAAGCCACCCGGGTGCCCCTGGGTTTTTTTGTTTGTTTCTGTTTTTTTCAAGTTTACTATTGTTTTAATTAGTGAAACAAAATCAAAGTCAAATATATGTTGAATTATGTGCAACAATGTTTTTAACAGATGTAAGAGGTAAATATAAATTTTATATGACAAAATGTCATACTAGTATTACTATAACACATTTCCAATAATTTAACAATTATCTTTCAAAAATTTTCCCCCAAATTCTAAGCAAAGTATGCAAATTGGAAGTTAACTCTGCACATTCATATCTATGTTCTTACCCAGTTTTGTGTGAACAGACTGAAGTATTCAGGTCTGACCAAACTACTGATGGTGAACTTGAGAATTCTCTCCTCCCCACCTCTAAGCTTCCAGCCCCAGAACTACAGCTACTGGCCTAGACAGGTCAAAAAGAGCCACACAAGTGCCCAGTGTAGAATTAACAATTATATTGGATTTGTATTATCATCAGTAGAACTTTATGATTTGTATGCATAAAACGAAAGCATATCAGCACTAACAAGAACACTAGCATTTGGGATTAGTTCAGTCTACATGTGCCATCCTCAAATGGTCTACCTGCTTCTCTCCTCTTTCGGAGTCTTTTCATATTTTTATAAATATGTAATGTCTAGGGTATTTTAATTGTACCTAATTGGAGGAACTGGGGAAAGTTCTTTTGCTTCACTTTTTCAGAAGCTAGTTGGTTTTTTTAAAGTGAATTGCAGTTATTTTCTAATTGAATAATGGGAATAATGTGCCACATTTCAACCCAGAAATGCTAAACCCAAAACCCATCATATATATATGATGATATATAAAAATATATCTTTTAGTCTGCCATTACTAAGGAAAGTAACTTAGTGTATAATGTGACTAATACTTTCCACTAGTTTTTTTTAAAAATGCTGAAATAGCTTTTATTGTTCTTGGAAGCTGGGGATTTAAGCAGTTTCCTTCTGCAAGGAACTACATTATACTTAGCTGTGAATATTGACATTCATTATATAAGATGTTGTGTAGTTAAATGGGTTCTGTTATTTCATGAAGGTGTGTAGTGACCAAAAAACAAAACCTGATCTGTTTCGCTGAAAATGCTCTGTGTAAGTCAGACTTAATGAAATGTTTTACTCATTTTCAAAATCATGAGTATTTTTCTGAAGAAATTCTTCACCTTGTTTGGTATTCACAGGTATACTCTGCTTTGTACACACACATTTTCTGTGGTCATGTGTTTTACCTCCTAACTTTTGCTGGCAGAGGTACCTTCTTTGCCACTGTAGACTAATAAGGTAAAAACAGTGCTTGAAGGCACCTGCTCATTCAGGTGAATTGATTAAGTAACCTATGGTGAAGAGTAGGGGTCCTTCCTTAGCTCTAGAAATAGAATGTCATTGTTACTCATCGTGGTTTGCTCATCCGTAGGTACACGGATGCAACCAGCAAATACGAATCTGTCATGAAAACAGAGCCAAGTGTTTCTGAATATACGATTCGTTCAAAAGAAAGGATTTGCCACTGCTTTTCTAAGGTAACAGTTGATTGGTTCCCAGAAGTGTAAAAACTTAATATATGGAATAAAAACCATAAATCCTTTTCTCATATTTGTTTGTAGGATGAGAAGCCTGTTGAAGCTATTCGAGTATGTTCTGAAGTTTTGCAGTTGGAGCCTGACAATGTGAATGCTCTGAAAGACCGAGCAGAGGCCTATTTGATAGAGGAAATGTATGATGAAGGTAAATCTTTAAGGAATTTGATTTGCAGTACCTAGAAGTTGATGTATAGGAAATTAGCACACGTTTAACATCCTTTGTTTAGAACAAGTTGACCAGAATAGCTGGAAACGTTGATGACTATAGGAAGATGGCAGAGAACTGGAAGATTCTTCCTTAGTGGAACTTGGAAGATATACCGCATGAGGAGAGCATTCTGCCGCTGAAACCAGTTCAGACATTTTAGCCTTTATTTGTTGTAGACAAGTTAGAATAGTTAAATAGCAACATAGAAAATTTAAGTGTTAGATTTCATATCATTCAGAGTTAATCACTGTTCATCTGGGATTTCTATCTTTGAGACTTTTCTGTGCATATATATTAGTCTATGCTTTATACATCTATATATATTTTATAAAAATATATTTTTATATATTAATATATATTCCATGCATATGCATGGTATACATATTACACCTACAACATATATATATACACACATATATGTCATATGTGCCTAAATATGAAATGATCATCTGTGACCACTGAGCTGTTGAATGACATTAGGATAGTTGTGTATCCTACTTTGTTCAGGTTGAAGTACCAGAGTTTCCTGTTAGATGTTGTAAGGGCCTCGAATAAATTAATAAATAGTTCTCTTTTGGAAGAAAACTAAGATATTTACAGTAATATATATTAAAAAAGAATCCTTTCACATTTATTGTTTTGTGACTTTTTCATGTGACTGTATGCTATGAACATTTAAGTGTGATGGTTTTTAAAAGAACCTGAGCCCTGTAGCCCTTACTGCAAAGTTTTCATTTCAAATCAGTAAAGCATTTTAAGTTGAAAATGGCAAGAGTATTTTTCTGGTGAAACTTGGCTTGTGCTACTCTATTTTCCCCTCCATTTAAGCACTGAATATTTATATAGTAAAATGTACGACTGCTAATATGTATTAATGTCATATTAAAATAATTATATTATGGGAAGTGGTAATCCTGGATAACATTTTAAATGCACTGAGAATGCATCTGCAGCAGTGATAATTTAGGTAGGTTTGTGGAACTTTTTTTTTTGAGAGAGCGAGCGAGCGAGCGAGCGAGCATGCATGTAGGGAGCAGAAGAGGCAGACGGAGAGAGTGGGAATCCTAAGCAGGCTCCACGCCCAGCGGGGCTTGTTCTCATGTTTCTGAGGTTGTGACCTAAGCGGAAATCAAGAGTTGGGATGTGTAACTGCCTGAGCCACCCAGGTGCCTCTCATTTTATTATATTTTAAGACACACTGAACGTTTACTTTTTTCCTGCTTTTCACAGCTTGACAAGAATCTTGCTCCTAAGCAGTTTCCTGTGAGTGATGACAACTCTAGGTACTGCTATTTGTGGGACATTTTATAGTATAGTCCTTGGTTTGAGTGAGGCTTGAAATGTATGTAATCAAAATGATCTTCAAGGAGACCCTGTTAGCATCCTTTTCTCTTCACTTTTGAGCTACTCTGTGTACTCGGTGAGATGGGCCATATTCTAGAAGTTTGCATTCCATTAGTTTTGGGGAGTTCATCACAGGTACTTCTGTCATCTGTATTTAAATTCTCTGTTCTAATTGTGAAATTAGAGAAGTTGCAGAAGAATATAAAAAGCTTAGCTGTTCAAAGGAGGTTAAGTCTTGTAGCTAAAGATAATTTGAAGATGCTTTTGTAACTTGAATGCTAAACTGACTTGTTTTTTAGGGAAACTGGACAGCTTCATTCTTGAAGAAAAAGATGCTTAGCACTGATTTAATAGAATAGATCTGTCTTTGTAGTCTGTTTTTCCCTTTAAAATATCTTTTAAATAGGAGTTTATTCTTTGTCTTTGTTGATATGTTTGGATTGTATACTGGGGAATCTTTCTGAATTATGTTTTAGAATAAAAATGGTTGAGTCCAAAGTATGGCAATCAAGCAACCTCACGGAGAGGTTGAGAATGGGATTGCTAGGTCTCTCAGTTTGGGGGTGGGGTGCCGTGCCAAGGGGGCCTCTATAATTCAAACTGAAGTATATTACTTGCATTGTTTAGATTTGAGTTGGAGGCTTAACAAATGATGTGGATGAGTGGTACTCTTATTAACTAGGCTAAATCGCATTTTGAAATATGAGGCTTTCTATATTCTGTTTACTGGTTTTATCTTTTTTTAAATAAGCAATTTAAAGTGATAAGAATGTAATGGATAAAGAAAAACAAGGTTTAGGGTAGTGAATAATGGAACATGGAGATTTATTAATTTGGGGATTATGACAATTATCTGGAAAGGTATTAGGGGATTCCACTCACAAGAAAGTAAGTAAAGTAAGATTGTTGTTTGCGGATGCCTCTGAGGTCATGAAAAATGAAGGCGGCTCTTTGGAACTATATGCGTAATTCTTTTCATAGCTTTTGAGAGGAGCAAACGGACATTGATTCAGGCCTTACTAAACGGTAGATAAAGTTCCTTTGAATATAGGGATGATTCAAGTGTCCTTATGAGGTAAGCAGTTGTATTGGCTAGAACGTAAGCAGCGTGAGGACCTGCGTCTGTTTTATTAGCTGATCCGTCTCTGCTACTTGTGCCTAGCACGTAGCTGGCCACCATACTGGCTGGACGAATGAGCGTAGTTTATCGATAAGGTCATAGTGAAAAGAGTATGGGATTTAGAATTAGTCCTGAATTTGAGTCTGACTATACCACTTTATTTTTTATTTTTACTTGTAGGAAAATTCATATAACATAGAATTGGCCATCTTAGCCATTTTTTAAAGTTTTTATTTCAGTCACTGGGTGCTCGTCATAACAAGCACACTCCTTAATCTCCATCGCCCATTTCACCCATCCCCTCCCCACCCCCACTCTGGGAACCATCAGTTTGTTCTCTAGAGTTAAGAGCCTGAAGGGCATCTGGCTGGCTTATTCGGTAAAGCATGTGACTCTTAATCTTGGGGTTGTGAATTTGAGCCCCACTCTGGACGTAGAGATTACTTTAAAAAAAAAGTGTCGGTTCCTTGATTTGTGTCTTTTTCCTTTTGCTTGTTTTGTTGTTTCTTAAATTTCACAGTGAATGAAATCACATGGTATTGGTCTTTCACTGACTGACTTATTTCACTTAGCATTATACTCTCCAGCTCTATCCATGTCATTGCAGTGGCAAGATTTCAGTCTTTATTATATTCTGTTGTAGATAAATACCACATCTTTAAAAATATATATATTTATTTATTTGACAGAGAGAGAGATCACAAGTAGGCAGAGAGGCAGGCAGAGAGAAGGAGGGAAGCAGGCTTCCCGCTGAGCAGGGAACCTGATGCAGGGCTCGATCCCAGGACCCTGAGAGCATGACTTGGGCTGAAGGCAGATGCTCAACCATTTGAGCCACCGAGGCGCCCCTAAATAACCACATCTTTATCTTTTCATCTATCCAGGGACACTTGGGGGGCTTCCATATCTTGGCTGTTGTGAATAATGCTGCTATACACATAGTAGTGCTTGTATCCCTTTGAATTAGTATTTTTGTATTCTTTGGGTAAATACCCAGTAATGCAATTCCTAGGTTGTAGGGTAGTTCTAGTTTTAACTTTTTGAGGAACCTCTGTACTGTTTTGCAGAGTGGCCGCACCAGCTTGCATTCCCACCAACAGTGGTAAGAGGGTTCCTTTTTCTGCACATCCTCGCCAACATCTGTTGCTTCTTGTGTTGATTTTAGCCATTCTGACAACTTTGAGCCGATAACTCATTATAGTTTTGACATGCATTTCCCTAATGAGAGTGAGGATGAGCATCTTACCAGGTGTCTGTTGACCGTCTGGATGTCTTCTTTGAAGCAATGTCAGTTCATGTCTTCTGCCTATTTTAAAATTGGATTATTTGGTTTTTTGGGGTGTTGAGTTTTATAAGTTCTTTATATATTTTGGATACTATTCCTTTACTGGATATGTCTCCTGCAGGGATCTTCTCCCATTTAGTAGGTTACCTTTTAGTTTTGTTCATCCTTTCCTTCGTTGTGCAGAAGCTTTTTATTTTGACGTAGCGCCTGGAATTGTGATGCCTCCAGCTTTGCTTTTCAAGATTGCTGTGGCTGTTTGTGGTCTAACATGGTTCCATACAAATGTTAGGATAGTTTTTTTCCAGCCTGTGAAAGATGCTGTTGGTGTTTTGAGAGCGAGTGCATTAAATGTATAGATTGTTTTGGGTAGTGTAGACATTTTAACAATATTTATTCTTCCAATCTGTGAGCGTAGAATGTCTTTCCATTTCTTTGTGTCATTTTCAGTTTCTTTCATCAGTGTTTTATAGTTTTCAGAGTACAGGACTTTCACCTCTTTGGCTAGGTTTATCCCTGGGTATCTTATTTTTGGGTGCAACTGTAAATGGGATTGTTTTTCATGTCTCTTTCTGCTGCTTCATTATTGGTGGAATGCAACAGATTTCTGTGGATTGATTTTGTATCCTGTGACTTTAATTAATTTCTTGATCTGTTCTAGCTGTTTCTCAATGGAGTCTTTGGGTTTTCTGTGTATAGTATCATGACATCTGTAAATAGTGAAAGTTTTATTTCTTCTTTACTGATTTGGATGCCTTCTATTTCTTTCTGTTGTCTGATTGCTGTGGCTAGGATTTCCCGTGCTCTGTTGAATAGAAGTGGTGAGAATGGACATCCTTATCTTGTTCCTGACCTTAGAGGAAAGGCTCTCAGTTTTTCCTCATTGAGGACCATGTTTGCTGTGGGGATTTTATATATGGCCCTTATTATGTTGAGGTGTGTTCCCTCTAAACCTACTTTGCTGAGGGTTTTTTGTTTTTTGTTTTTAATCATGAATGGATGTTGTACCTTGTGCAATGCTTTTTCTGCATCTACTGGAATGATTATATGGTTTTTATCCTTCCTCTTACTGATGTGATGTATCATGCTGTGGTTGGTTTGCAAATACTGAACCACACTTGCACCCAGGAATAAATCCCACTTGATGGTGTTGAATGATCTTTTTAATATATTGTTGTATTTGGTTTGCTAGTATCTTTTTTTTTTCTTCAGCTAAGACAGTAGAAGAGATTATTTATTGTATGTATTCCATTCAGCCACAAATGAAAAGAGAATTAGTCCCGAAAGTCACAAGTCCAAGGCAAAAGACCAAAAGGCACTGTTTTGATATGAATAATGTGGGTCTCTCAAAGGTGGTCGTGGCGATCAGATGGCGATGGGTGGTCTTTCCATAGGTGTGTTTCTCATTTTGTTTATTGGGCCCTTTATTTCTGCTGTGTTATTCCTTATCTCTGTGTTAATCATCTCACTGATGTCCTCTACTCTTTCTGAAGTCCACGGAGCGTCCCTATGACCGATCAGTCATTGCTGTAAATTCTCTATCCGGCATGTTACTTAGGTCTTTCTCACTTAGATCTGTGGCTATGGCCTTGTCTTCTTCTTTCATTTGGGATAAATTCTTCCGTCTTCTCATTTGTCGAGGTCTCTGTGCCTGTTTCTTTGTGTGAGGAAGTCAGCTCTGTCTCCTGTTCTCGAGGGGGATGGCCTTCTGAAGAAGAGGCGCTATAGTCCCCTGCCACGTAGTATCCCCTGTGCCCCAGGGCCTGCCGCTCCGGGGAGTGTGTCCAGGGTGTGCCCTCCTGTGTCCTGGCCTTTTTATCCTTCACGCCATCGTCTGCAGAGGCTCTGTTTGCCAGTTGTGGGCAGTGTTTGGTCCCTGGCCTGACTGTGCTGAGTTTTAACCAGATGTGCTCTGGTCGGCTTGTGAGATGTGACCTGTTGCTGCTGGAACCAGGGCCTCACACGACTCCCAGACGGGGAGCCGCGGTGCCGGCAGGAGTCGGTGCGGGTCTCAGGGAGGCCGCCCACCTGCTGGGACTGAGGCAGGCACGCCCGTGGTGGGCGCGTCTTCTGCAGCACAGTGTTGGTGGCGCTTGGTGTAAACAATTTAGGTGGCGAGTGTTGGCACTGCCCTGGTTCCTGCCGGTGGCTCTGTACTTACCCTGAGCCAGGGGGCAGGGAAATGGCATTGGCCACCAGTTCCTTTGTCCCCAGAGGGGTCTCTCTGTGAATGCTGCCTCTCCGGGACCCACTCTGAAATGGGCGAGTAACCCGCCTGCCGTGTGTCAGCGTGTTCTTCAGGCAGCTGTTTCCACGCCGTGTGTCCGCGGGCTGTCGGCTCTGCCTTCTCTCAGAGCGAGGTCGTGTCCTCGGAGCTCTCCCAGAGCCAGGCGCGCTGACCCCTGAAATCCCAGGCTTGAAGCCCCACTGGTTGTAAGAACTCAGAAAATTTGGGCCCTCTCGCTTTCCTAGCGAGTTGTCATGTAAAGCTGCCATTTTTTTCTCTAGTCCTTTTAAACTCCTTATTTCCATTTCATTATGTCCTTATTTTTTTTCCATTTGCTTCTGCTTCCTGGGCTGCTGCTCATTTCATCTGTACTTCTGTGATAGTTTCGATCTTTTTGAGTATTGACTACTCAATTTTTATCTTCTCTTTGTCTTTTTGCTAAGGTGGTTTGTTTTTTTTTTTTTAAGATTTTATTTATTCATTTGAGAGAGCAGAAGCAGGGGGGGAAGCAGAGGAGAGGGAGAAGCAGCCTTCCCACCAAGCAGGGAGCCTGATGTGGGGCTCGATCCCAGGGCCCTGAGATCATGACCTGAGCCGAAGGCAGACGCCCAACCATCTGAGCTACTCAGGTGCCCCTCTTTGTTGAGTTCTTATTCTGCTTTGTGAGTACCCTTAAAAGAGGTGATTGGATTTTTTAAAAAATTCAAGCCATAATGTCTGCTCAGAATTTTCATGTACTTGGCTGTTGTTCTGATGTATGTTCATCAGGCAAGTTTAGGTGCTCTCTTCCTGTTTCAGTTTAAAAACTGTCTTTGGATTGATGCTGTACTGTTTAAAACAAGATGGTCATAAAAGGACTTGGCTTACCTGCCCTCTTTGTCGGAAAGTGCCTTGGCTGTGTGTGTGTGTGTGTGTGCGCGTGCAACGGAGCACCAGGGGCGGGGCAGCCTTCTGTATGTAACAGTTGCCCTAGTCTCCGCTTCAGGTCGCACAGACATCCTGCCTCCTGCTAGAAGGGCCTCTCTACGGCCCCGCCCTCTCTGCTGCTCTGAGCCACACCGTGTCCAGGTCATCTGCTACCAGCCCGGCTGCTCCTTTGCTACCAAAGGGGTAGATCTTTTTGCACGGAGGGTGAGCCCCTCACCTTCAGAGCGCGCAGGGTTGCAGGGGGCTGGTTGCGGGGGCTCCTGACATCTGCTGCCCAAGACGATTTGCTCTTCTCTTTGTTTCCGTCTTTTCCCCAGTAAGGCCTCTGCTTTAACTCACCGCCCGGCTCTGGATTTCATGGTTCTTACAATATGCAAAGGATAGAAGCTGTCACTGTAGGGTGAACCCATACACCCAGAAAGTGTATTTTCTGGCACTTTCTGTGATTTCTTTTTGCCATTGAGCTTTCTCACGGTTTGCTTCCCCCTCATCTTGGATTCAGCTGACACGAGCTCATTTTAGCAGACCTGGTGTGGACTGTTTTGCAGGGTGCTCAGGAGGAGGAGATTGGTATTCTGTGGGCATATTATACTGGGGTCTGATGTGCTCTTTAAAAGGCCCCGAGTCCCTGTCCTGAGAGCAGACTTCGCGGGGAAGGAGGATGGGAGCAGGGAGCAGCTGTTCCGAAGCTGTGACAGCTGCTCGGGTTTACTGATGTCAGACTGCGGCGCTGCGGGCTCCGAGGCTATGGTGCGCGGCCGTGCGATTCCAGGTATGTTTTGAAGGGAAGCTGATCTGGGATATGCTAATGGACTGTGGAGTGGAAGGGGGCAGTCATTTGCAGCCGTGCACATCTGTCTTTGAAATGCCGCTTCTGCCCTGGGGAGCTGCAGGCAGGCTTGAAGTGGGGAGGACTGGTTCACGGGAAGACTTGCCTGTGGGCCTCGCTGTTCCACTAGTTGCCAGAGTGAGCGGCGCTTTACTCGCCGGACTCTCCTGCTCGGGTCCTTCCGTGTGTTTACATTCCGGGTGGAACCGCTTTTCCTTGGTGAGTTCCAGGTCTGCCGCAGAGATCTCCAGTGCCCGGGGGCTGGGCTCTGCATCTCTTCGTGGACCCCGCAGCCTCTGCTTGGGCACAGTTGCCACTCAGCTTCGAGGCTGGTTCTCGGCCCCGTGGGGTGTGGCTGCTGTGCCGCTCGCCCCCGAGGGGGACTTCGCCATCTCACAGACCCTCGGTGGTTGGCCAAAAAGAATGGCTCCCCAGTCTGCTGGGGCTTCTACTTGGATGGTGGTTTTCTCTGCTTAGGTTTATTAATTATTAATATCCCATTTGCTTCCTCTCTTTCAGAAATTTAGGAAAATTTCTGGTCTGTTTTTAGTGCTGCCACGGTTCCATAATCATCTTGTCCTTTCGGTGGGGGAGTGGGATGGAAGGGAGGCGCACTCCTGTGCTTCCTTGTTTGCACTGTTCCTTAGGAAGAACTGAGCGGGGGAATATGGAAGAAAAAGGATTTGGGAAGTTTTTTTTAGGTTCAGAGGATAGAAAATGAATTGGCTAATATGTAATAGATTTTTTTTTTCAGGGTCTTAATATTTCTAACTTATTCTACTTTGTGTGGTTGCTTAATTACAGTATAGGAGAAACATAATTGGATGTTACTTACTTTTTCTTTAAAGATGACTCCTTGGAGGGTAGAATCTGAGAAAATATAATTAAAAATGATCTATCTCATTTATGTCTATGGGAAGTTTTAACATCACCCATACTAAGTTTCTAATTAAATTACCTACCTGTAATGATGTGAATGTAGGAAACAACCTTATATTTTTTTCTGGATTGGGAAAAATGTGTCCACTTTAAGTTTTAATAAAAGAATAGGATATAGAAGCCTGCTTTGAAGGAGATACTCTGAACATTTAAGAATGAAAATATGTTTTAAATGTAGAGTTTGCATAAATAGCAAAATTGCATATATTGAAACATTTTCCTCTTGTATCGAATTCCTTCAAAGTACATTTCCTTACTAGCTTGCGATACTGAGTGCTATGGGTAGTAGTTGTTAATTTAAACCTCACTGCTATGACAGTTTTGTGTACTAAATTGGAAGGGTATTTTAAGCTGTCACTGTGAGTTGGAGGGCTGTAGTAATGTTTCATATTTTTATTATTAATGCATTGAGGCAGGACTTAGAATAAAAGCTTGAAATGTGTGTCACTCCCCCTCCCCACCCTCCAGCCATGGACCAGAGGTAGTATTGGTTCACTTTTCTCTGTAGTTCAGGCAAATTTCAGTCATTCTCCCTTAATCTGCGGGGGATCCCTTTCAAGACCCCCAGTGGATGCCTAAAACTGCAGATCATATCCAACCTGAAATATACTGTTTTTTTCTTACCCATATATACCCATGATAAAGTTTAACTTATAAATTAGGCATAGTAAGAGATTAATAGTACTAGAATAATTATACTGTACTAAAAGTTATGTGAAGGTGGTCTCTCTCAAAATATCTTATTGTCCTGTACTCATCCTTGTTCTTGTGATGATGGGAAACGGCTGATGTCTGTGTGATGAGATAAAGTGAGGGGAAGGACTAGGCATTGTGACGTGGTATTAGGCCGCTATTGACCTTCTCGCAGTTTGTCAGGAGGACCATGTGCCTCCCTGAATCCCTTCCAGGATGAGCCGTGGCCAGTACGAATCCTCAGACATGTTATCCAGAGAGATATTTTCCCTATAGTGAAATGCACTCACATAAAAACTAGAATTCGGACCTAACAGTCCCTTATTTGAGATGTCTGCTCCTCAAGACCACTCCCAGATTTGGGGACTTAGTAGGACTCGTGGGACTCAGCACACAGTTGGACTCAGGCTGAGATTTATTCTACTGAAAGGACACAGAGTAACATCAGGAAAGGGAAAAGACACATGGCACAAACTCCAGAGAAAAGCAGTAGAGGATTCCAAGAGTCTTTCTCTTTGAAATGATAGGACAAGCTGTAATTCCTCCAGACGTGCAAGGTGCTGTCTGCCGGGGAAGCTCGCTGGAGCGCCAGTGCCCGGGACATTCATGAGGGGTCAGTCAGCCGGGTACCTCCTGCCGTGCCAGCACCCAGATTCCCAGAAGGAAAGACGATGTTTCACATAAACGACATTATCTGTACAAACATTGAGGCCTTTCTTGAGGCCTTTTTTCATTGAGCCATTCTTACCAGGAAATGGTGGGAACGCTCCTGAAGGCCATCTTCTGAGATGCCGGCCAGGACCAACCTTGCCAGCAGGCCTTTCGAAGGGTAACAGTCTCAGGCTTGCTATGTTGACTCTTTTCTACGTGACTTAGATCTCCTGATGCCTTGTGTTCTAGATATTCAGGTATTCTGAAAAAGGCAAAAGCTGTGATGTGGATTGTTATCAGACATCCCACACCAGGACAGTGCCATCTGCTTTGATCAGGAGCTTAAAAACAGCATGTTTGTAATAGTTCCTGTTGAAATCCCTAGGACTTAGACATTCTGATTGCTGGTGGTTCTCCTTGCCCCCTTTCTAAGCCTCTGATTCTTCTGAATTGTGGACCTGTAGCTGATAGTGCAGATTTCCTTTCCATGGTCTTATTTTCCTATGTAATGATCAGTTCAGTCACAGTGATGGAAAGGCTGCCTTGTGTCAAGTATGGATATGAAGGTGTGCTGCAGGGAAGGTGGGCGAGTAAACAACAGTGAGTTTTATTGAATGGGAGGAAAAGGCTACCTAAATTCAGCCTTAATTATGCCTTTTATAAGTTGCCTAACAAAATCGTCACCATCTCTTAGGCTCTTAGCAGTAATGGCGAGAGTGAGGAGGCTGGGACCGTGACTTGAGTATCAGCCTGACAGGAGAAGTAGAGGTTGTAAGTTACGGTTCCTTTAACAGCGTTATCTTAAACCTTGTGACAGCTATTCAGGATTACGAAACTGCACAGGAACACAATGAAAATGACCAGCAGATTCGGGAAGGTCTAGAGAAGGCACAGAGGCTATTGAAGCAGTCACAGAAACGAGATTATTATAAAATCTTGGGAGTAAAAAGGTGAGTTATTTAAAATTTACATTGTTGTTTTCTTTTTTCCTCCTCTGATTGAATTCCTTACTTTATGTAATTTCGGTCCGGGATTAAACCTAACCATCTTTCACATCGTAACCATCAGACAGCTGTTTTGTTACAGGTAGATTTCTTTAAAGAGACCAGGACTGCAAGGATGGGGGAATTAGTAGTTGGTGACAGAGGGATGACACTGTAGCATGAGTAGGCCCTAGCCTAGATTTTTTGGGAAGGGTGAAAAGGAGTGAGCTTTCTTTTGGTGGGACAGGAGAGGGAAAAGCAAACTTCTTCAGGCCTAAGAATAAAGTGGCACTTCGAGAATTAACTTAGAGGCACGGAGAGACAAAAGCAAGGTAAATGGTACAAGATCCACCTTCTCTGAGCAAGGGAACCACCAGTCTTTCAATCAAAGGTCCGACCAGAACGAAGGAAACCAGAAGCAAAACAGGAGTGTGGTTCAGAGTCACAGTTAGCTCTTAATGCCAGGAATTGTTACCAGGTAGGTTGGACATTCAGAAAGTTTAAAAATGGGTCTGTGAGATTTATTTTTTTAAGAGAAAACTGCAAAGATCAAAAGTAATTTCTTCCCATTGAGATTCTGAAGCAGCTTGAATGATCCCCCAGAAGCGCACATTAGGCACTCGGCCGTGGTCACACTGGCGCGGCCGGGAAGAGCAGGCCGCGGGGCTGCGCGCGGGATCGTGACTGTCTGAGTCTCGGGGGCGGTGAGGTGGCACTTCTTGACTAATGAGCGTTAATCTTAATACTGCTCAGAAACGCCAAAAAGCAAGAAATCATTAAAGCATACCGAAAATTAGCTCTGCAGTGGCACCCAGATAACTTCCAGAATGAGGAGGAAAAGAAAAAAGCGGAGAAGAAGTTCATTGACATAGCGGCTGCTAAAGAAGTTCTCTCGGATCCAGGTACGGGTCTCTGCAGGCGGCCGAGTCCCCCAGCGGTGACTTACTAGCTCTGCTCTTCGCTGAGCTGGGGCGGAGGCAGATGCGGGCGCCGGGCGGGCGCTCCCCCGCCTCGCAGCTCCGGGAGTCCAGCCCCAGGCCCGCCCCCGCCACACTCCGGCCCTCGCCCTCGTGGGCCCCGCGCGGTGGGGGAGCGGCAGACACGGAAGCAGGAGGCCCGGTTTGACGCCCCCCTTCCTGCACAAGCGACCAGAGACGAGTCTCCGCGCTCCCACCTGCGACAGGAAAGCACCACAGTGAGGGAGAGGTTCTAGGTTCCCTCCACCTCCCCAGACCGATGACGAATTCTTCCTCGGGAACCTGGAGGAGCTTGAGTAGGGAGCCGGGATGCCAGGCTGGAACGTACCCCCAGCCCGGGTGGGGGCTGCCTGTCCTCTGTGTTCCCTGGGGATCTTGCCCCAAGTCCGGTGTTCGTTAGCTTTCCTGGTTGCTGGAAATGCTGTTATCGTGTGCTGAAAGGGCCTGGAAATGAGAGAGAAGGCGAAGAAATTAGGTAATACTGAACAATGTTTAGACATTTCCAGGGGGAATTTAAGGTAAACTAATAACTACTCCTTTTTTATGTCTTTCGGTGTCAGCAGGAGCTAGGACTTGAGCTAGACAAATTCATCAGAAATAGAAGGAAATCACATCTTATACCCATTTGGCAAATCTTTTTTGAACATCTGCTTAAGCTCTGGAATCGAAGCTCTGTGGTCCTCTGCTCTCCCGCATAACCCCACAAGAGAGGCAGACACGCACTTAGGGAGCCCGGCGGGATGGTCCGTTCTCGAGCTCAGCAGAGGCTTGTCCCTGCCATCCTCTGTCTGTCCCCTGAGCTCGGGGGACGGACGGTCACAGAAGCTTCAAGAACTGCCCTTGCAGTCGCTACGAGTTCTTTTGTGTTGTCACTTTTTCTGAGCCCCTGTTTCTGCTTTAAGGAGGAAATCGTTCTCTTGGTCTCTGAGGATTAGTCTCCCTCCTGCCCCCGCCGCAGCGTTCCTCTGTCCCATTTGTCAGCCTTAGTCTTGGTCTCATCAGGGACCTTCCTCGGGACTGCCGCACAGGCGGCCTCCTGAGCTGTGGCCGGGAACCTTACCCCTGCTTGGATCCAAGACCGAGGCCCAGGAAGCCAGTCAGACGCTTGGAGGGCTGGTGAGGTTGGGACTGCATTGCTGGGGCCAGGATGGGGACGTGGCTCTTTGATCCTAAGCCTGGGACTTCTGGAGCGCTCCTCCTCCGCAGTTATTTTTTTCCCAGAGCAGATTTTCCTTGGGTAGATGCTTGTGAGGCGAGAAGATTCAGGGGGCCCGAATCTGTGACTTGGCGCTGCCGGCCCTGAACGTGGCCCCTTCTCCGGGATGGGCCTCCTCTAGGCTTTCTCCTGAGACCACCACTGGGAGCTGGCTGGGGGTGGGAGAGCCCAGATGTGTGTGTCAGGCCCAGCCCCTTGTGGTGAGAGGAGAGGCGGGAGTCCTCCCCCAGCCCAGTGCTTAACGAACACCTGCGTTCTGATGCGCGCATTTCTTTCCTAGAAATGAGGAAGAAGTTCGACGACGGAGAAGACCCGCTGGACGCGGAGAGCCAGCAAGGAGGCGGCGGCAACCCTTTCCACAGGAGCTGGAACTCATGGCAGGGCTTCAATCCCTTCAGCTCAGGCGGACCTTTTAGATTCAAATTCCACTTCAATTAAACCAGCTGTTTTTCTGCTCATCTTCCTTAATTTTTTTAAAGATTAAACACAAAGAAACCTTGTTCCAGGATCCTAATGAAAAAAAAAAAAGAAAATTCAAATCTTTTAATTTGTCCATGACCAAAGAGTTATTTTAATAGGAAAGATCGTTTTATCCATTTTAGACTGGAGGCTGGTAGGTGCTTGGAGGCAGGGAGGCGGAGGCCGGTTCTGTGTCAGGCAGAGCAGACCCTGTGAACCGCGGAGGGTCTGGAAGGGTCTGTGGTGGGCGCGCCTGTGGCGGGGCCATGGCACAGGCCGCGGGGGAGCCGCCCGGCAGAGGACAGCAGTGCCGACGTGGGTGCAGAGCCCCAAGCTCGTGTTTTAGGATTCGCAAAGAGAATGCCATCATTTTGAGTCGTACGTTCTTAGGGACGCCTTCGCCTTAGCTTCCGGTCGTGCAGTCACTCGCAAATACCTGTTAAGTGACAGAGCCTCGCGGCCACACGCATTTCTATCTCCGCCGGCCTGAGCGCGGTGGCCGCAGGAGGAGGGACGGAGCCTTTGAGAAAACCTGCTGCCAGGTGGTAGTGGCGCTGCGGGTGTAGACTCTGGGTGGACGTGCAGCGTGTCTTCTGTGTCGGGCACCTGCGAGAGAACACGAAGACCGCGGGCGCAGACATGACGTAGGTCCAGATCAGAAAGCAGTGCTGTCACCTGAAACAGGCTTGCGGCGCAGAGTGAAATGCTCCAGCCCTTGTCGTGAGTCGCGCGGAAGTGCCCGCAACAGGACTGCCTGAGAAACGGAAAGTGGCCCAGTTGACAGAGAAAACGCGACGCTCCCCACTTTTAATAAAGGCGGCGGGGCGGCTTCTCGGCCGTCCCGGCCGACCCTCTCGGACCGCAGTCCCCTACTGTGGCTGTCTGAGGCCCGTGTTAGACAGGAGGCCCGCCCCGACCCGCCCCCGATGCCTCTGGTGGTCCCTAGAAAAAAATCCACGTTTACAAATGCGGTCCGCTCCGGCTGCATTTCCACCATCAAGAAGGCATCTCTTCCGGAGAGCCCTTCTTTTAAGAGACGAACTTATTCAGTCTTTGGATACTGGATAATTTTTTTCCCTAAAAACTGAGTGTTAACTTTAATCAAGAACATTAAATATTTACAGAACTACTGATGCTGCATTTAAACTCTAAGAGAATTACTTTAGTCAAGAATTACTACTTTCATTCTGGAAAGGTTTCTTGTTTTGGCCTCAGAGCATTCTGATGAGTATGGGTCTAATATTGTTTTTCTGAAATCAAGCATTTTAATTTCCGTGGCGGGAGGGGTCCTGGCCACAGCAGCAAGCACAGAGCCTTTCCTTCCACAGTCCTTCTGAAATATACGTGGAGAAATTTCTCTAAACGGAGGGAAAAAAGTCACATAGTTGAACTGAGCAAAACGCCTGTGTGCTTTCTGCATCCTATTTAGAAGTCTGTTTCGTACCAATAAACTTAATGCATTTTGAAAATTAGTGAATAGTTTGCAGCTTTCCTTTTAAGGTCTCAAAATTCAAGCCAGTGGTGAAAGGATCTCTGAGGGAAATTCCGTTTTGTTTCTTTTATCCTAGCAATCTCATGACTCCATTACATCAGCAATGTTGTTTGCCAGCCTGGTTCTTTGGCACATGATGTCACTGTGACCGTTTTGCAGTCTAGCAGTGGCCTCTACCTACTTTTAAAGTAAGAATTTTCACACAGAATCCGAACAGTAATAGGAAATCACTTGCCTTTCCATTCAGAGAAGACGACGAGAAGTCACCGCAAGGAGCCGGGGGGAGGACGGTGGTGGGCTGGCCGGTGGGAGCTGCGTCCTGGGTGCTGGTTACGTCGCTTACTGTCAGGCGCTGCCCAGACGGCTGCTGGCGTGACTTTGTCCGTACCGGTAATAAACCGGCAATAAACCTGTGATTCCCATCCCTGAAATTGTACCGCGGACTCAGATTAGTCACCGTAACTGAAATGTGTGGTTACTCGCTGGTCCTCAGTGCAGAGAGGAGCTATGTGCCAAGTGCCAGCGCCACAGAGAGACTTGAGGACAGTTGCCGGCCTGGAAGTCTGGCCCTGCCGTGCCCCGGCCCTGAGAGAGGCTCCGGGAGCGGAGGGCCAGGCCTTTGTGCCGCCGTCCTGCTGGGACAGGTCGTCCAACGGTGGACCGCACGGGACTGACAGGCATTTGACTTGCTTTTGGGTTCCTTCCACTTGCCAGTCTCCTGGCTCTTGTTTCTGGGGCCTGCAGCTGCCCAGTAAATGGCTCTTTCTGGAAAAGTGAAATCACAGGGGTACCTAGCCTTAGCTGTAGGAGATTCCTTTCTTAAACTCCTTCCTTGCTTTTTGGAAAGCTTCTGAAATGGAGTATCACTTGTCTGGACATTGTGGATATTTTCCACAGCAGCACGTATTAAACACATCAGCCTAAAAACACGAGAACGTTCTAAAAGGAGAATAAATTTATTGCCCATTTTTGAAACTCTTTCTTGGCATGGATAAATGAAAACTTGAAAACGAAAACAACTGTAATAGTTTACTACTGTGAACTGGAGGGACGTAATGCTAACTTTAAAACATCTTTCTCTTCGGTCAGTATTAAAAATGTATCTTTAATCAGTATGAAAACAACTTTTTTGGACTCTGATAATGGAATGTAAAAACTACCCATATATATTTTTTTTTTAAAGGGGAAAATAACCAAGTAGGAAAAAAGTTAACAGAATTAACAATTTGAAATTGGCATCATTTCCTATTCATGATGGAAAATGGAAGATTTCACTTCAAAGGCATGAAAACGGTCAGAAGTTGTGACATTTGCCATGAAAAAAATGCGTAAGATGCTTGAGTTAAAAACGCTTCCTCAGTCAGGCTGGGTTGGAGCTGCCTCCCTTTAAGCACAGGGCGCTGGCAAGGGCCTCGCGAAAGCTGAGTGCCAACCGTGCTGTGACCTAGCGAACTCCATGCAACTTAATTGAATGTAGTGACTTTCCCGTACTTATAAAGGAAGGAGGAAGGCAAATGCTAATATGTCGGCAAATAATATCCTTATTCTAAATCAGATCATTCCTTTTGTTAGTAGCAGAGTCTGTTCTGCAATTGCAAATGATATTAATAGGTGGATTTCTTTTTTAAATGGATGATCTCATTTGCTGAATGATTTAAGAGTACAGTTAGCCACCGCGTGGCTTTATGTATAGTGACAGGTTTTGCACTGGTCTGCGGTGGCCTCTTGCCTGCAGTGGAAAGCAGAGTGTGGAGGAAGAAAACATGGAGATGTTTGGGAAGTTAAACTACTACTCCGACTGTAAGGCCTATTGCTGGTTCTGAATGAGACAAGACTAATTTAATCCATCTCAATTTAGTGTTTTAATAGAGAAAATTGAAATGGGTCTGATATGTCTGCAAATATGGGTACTATTTTTATGCCTGTGTATTTTCACATTTAATAAAAATATTTATGGTCAAATCAGTATTTTCTTGCTTTCGATTCATGAGAAGTCTACCTTCCAACTTTGCTTTGCATGTGGTCCGGAGCTGGGGTGACAGGAGGGCGGCTCCTGTGTGTGGAGCTGAAGGAAGGTCTGAGCACAAAAAGAAATGGTTAAAACCTCTTGACCCCAATGTCCTAGGATAGTTAGGACTTTAAGTGGACAGTTCTTTGGTTTCAATACTATTAAAATCTAATATTTAAATTGGCTTTGTTTGAAGCCTTTGGGTTTTATACCATAATTTGTACATTTCTGTAAAAGTCTTAAAAGAGGTGTGCTTGGGGGTGAGGGGAATACTGTTTATCTCAGAGTTCTTTATTTCTTTTTAAGTAATCTCTACACCTAACATGGGGCTTGAACTCACAACCCTGAGATCGGATGTCACATGCTCTACCGACTGAGCCAGCCAGGGGCCCGTCCCAGATTCCTAACTACACACCCAAGCAACTTTCTTCTCAAGTGTTCCGCACACCCTAAAATTAAAGGACTAGAACACTTACTTAGAACCTTCTCAGAAAGTGCACTGTTTCCAAATTCCTATGAAAATTCCCCAGGCGTGAGGGCTGCCAGAAGGGAGACGAAGGACAGATCCATTTTCTCTTCCCAGGTCCTCGGGACTGCGAAGGAGCTCTCCTAAGCAACATTTCACCATGGGAAGTTTTTCTTAGGATTTTACTAACTCTCCCTGTCACCTATGGCAGTGTTTTGTTTCCTGTGGTTTAATGCCTTTTATTATCTCAAGTTCCTAAGACCTCACGAAAGTGGAAATTGTACAGTTTCGGTGCAGGCAAAATAGCACGTCGTCCTCCTCCCGAAGGCGCTCTGCTACACGGACACGCGGCAGGTGGGTGGGGGCGTGGCCTCTACGTCAGGCCGCCCGCGCTTCCCGCGGGCCCACTGCACCGCAGACGACAGGATCACGAGTCCCAGACCCCACGGCGTCCGCGCGCGCTTGCCCGACAGACGGCTGTAGGACACGATGAACGGGTCGTCAGGAAACCGTGCAGGCGGACAGACCTCAGGGAGCACTTCTGCATTAAGTGTCAATGGAGGCCAAAGCCCGCCACCGTGCTCTAGGACCGGAGCCCCAAAGCCCTTTATGGGGCCTACAAACTCCCCTGCGTGACCCTGGGCCTCCCCCCACCCCCAGCCCTCCTCCTCCTCCTGGCTGGCGTGCTGCTCCCTAAGTTTCATCCCCGATGTCCCTCCCTGACACGTGGCCCTTCGTAACAGTTTCATTTGGATATTTATTGAACGCCATTTACTCTGGTCTGGTGACTTCAAACGGACACATAGTAGGTACTTAAATAGTCACTGGACTGGTCCAGTTTACGGAGGCTTCTATTTCGGCCTTCCTCGGATGAAGCCTTTTAGAAACAAACATTTGCTGGCAGCCGCGGACTGAGGGAAGACAACGGAAAAGGCTCTGCCAGGGGGCGCGTTAACAACTTCCGGACGGGAAGGCGTCTGCTCCCCCAGACCCGACTGTCCAGCGCGCGGATTAACGCGGATTAACGCTCACCTCACAATTCACCTCCCTCAGCAGGGGTGGTGCCCTGTTATTCCTTCTCCGCCTTCTCCCCCAGTTTTGAATTAAACATGAGGTAGATCTTTGTCTTTCAAATGTTTTCATTTTGAACCGGTCTTTTAAAATTTGAGTAATTCTGATTCCCTCAATTCTAATTAAAAACTTTACATTTTAAAGTGAAACCATAGCAGGTAGGAAACAAGCCTGATATAGTTGCGCGTGTCCACGAGATCAAAGCAGCTTTTAAAATTCAAGTAATTAAGAACTGGAGGGAACATTATTTCCCAAATCTGGAATCTTTGGACAACATTATTAACGGTACCTTTTAAATTACGAGGTTCCACTCTGGAATGTCCCAGCGAACAGAAGTTTACGTTTGCTGATCTGAGCTTTATGAACCCGCCGCAAGCCGGGAGCCACTGTCCCATTTCCAGGAACCTCCGGACTCCAGGGCAGTGGCAGCCTGGCCGGCACCACGACCACACACCGCTGGGCCTCACGGCTGCCTCTAAGCGGAGCCCCGGCCGTCAAGGCCTTGGGTCTTCCTGCCGCCCCTCCCTCGCTGCCACCGAAAGTAAGATTTTAACAAACCAACCGGCTCTCTCGAAGCGAATGGGCTGCCTCCATTCTGCCAAGTCAGGCGAGAGAAGCAGGCGGGGCTGGACCGTAGCCTCCGCTTCGTGGTCCTGAGCCCGACTCCTCGGCACCTTTCATCCCTGGGGCTGAGACCCGTGGGGTCCTTTGGCGAATAGTCCCACTTGTTCTAGCGGAAGTTAAATGTCATTAATTTTCTTCTGCTGCCCCCTAAATGTCACTAACTTCTTTGAGATACGGCAGCAAAGAAGAAGATGGTCTTAGCCACACTTTAGTCACTGAAGGATACTGACCAGCGTCTACCTACAAAAGCCCCTTCTGGGGCAGGGGCAGCGGGCGGGCCGCTTCCCGGGGGCCGGAGTCAGGAGCTCGCTCCCACTTGTGTCAGACCACATTTCTCCCACTAAAGAAAAGCCTGATTTTATCGGTCACTCCCGGCTGAGATGGCGCACGTGTTTTCTCTCTCTCGCTCTCGGCTCCACTGTCCTCTGAACTGGATACCGGGAGCCAAGGATGGCTACTTTTTTTTTTTAAAGATTTTATTTATTTATTTCACAGACAGAGATCACAAGTAGGCAGAGAGGCAGGCAGAGAGAGAGGAGGAAGCAGGCTCCCTGCTGAGCAGAGAGCCCAATGCGGGGCTCGATCCCAGGATCCTGGGATCATGACCTGAGCCGAAGGCAGAGGCTTTAACCCACTGAGCCACCCAGGCGCCCCAAGGATGGCTACTTTTAAAAATCTAACCTTTTGAACATAAGCTTCTGAGTGGTACAAAGACTGGATGGTCTTCAGTCTCGTAGTTTGGGTTTACTTGATGCCTAAAGCTTACAGGTCTTTCCATGATAAGTTCAAAATCTCCTACTTCTTGAATCAACTGTTGACCATTTCCTTTAAGGACCGGGCGACCTAAGTGGATTATAACTTCTCACGGAAAGTGTTTTCTTTTTCTCTCAGGATTTGAGTTTTGTTAGCGCGTGCTAGGGGGCCTGCACCTGATCCAGAACAGCCACGAATGCCCCCGGGCTACGTCTCAGCGCTTCAGCTCAGTGCCGCTGGTGGCTTTCTCTGTGAGGGCTGCAGTGCGCATCCTGGGTCCCTGACAAGGGCGGACTTTTGTATCGCACAGCAGTCTATGCGCACTTGACACACAAATTTAAAAATGAGCCATTTTATAAAAGAATCTCCCTATAAAGAAGCATCTTATTAATAAATGATTTTTAGAACTTTAAAAATGTATTCTTTTGGGACGCCTGGGTGGCTCAGTTGGTTAAGCGGCTGCCTTCGGTTCAGGTC
Organism: Enhydra lutris kenyoni; assembly: GCF_002288905.1. Classification (NCBI taxonomy): domain Eukaryota; kingdom Metazoa; phylum Chordata; class Mammalia; order Carnivora; family Mustelidae; genus Enhydra; species Enhydra lutris. Next base: position 48,700,988 of record NW_019154099.1, read on the forward strand.
ATGATCCCAGTGTCTTGGGATCGAGTCCCACATCGGGCTCCTTGCTCTGCAGGGATCCTGCTTCTCCCTCTGACACTCTGTCTGCCCGTGCTCTCTCTCTGACAAATAAATAAAATCTTTAAAAAAAAAAATGTATTCTTTTTAAGTGGGCTCCACACCCAACACGGGGCTGGAGCTCAACCCTGAGACCAAGAGTCACAGGCTCTACCGACGGCCAGCCGGGCACCCCCTCGATCTGGATTTTTAGCCACAAGCTCTCTCATCTGGAAATGAGACACGGACACTGTGCCCTTCAAATCACAACATACAAACCCGAAGGGGAGCATCAAGACCGTTTACAGTACTCTGCAGTTTCAGCTTCTGCTCCGTGAAATGCGAAGTCTGGCACAGCGGAGATGGCAGTCACAGGCATGGGGACCGGGCGCCTTCGTCTAGCCCCTCCTTCCCCCCACAAGAGTCTCACGGAAGGGAAAATCAGCTGACAATAAAGGAAAGCAAAGCGCCATCTTACCATCAGGTGGGGATTCTGCCCTAAACGCCAGAGCGCCCCTCGGTCAGCTGGGCCGCCGAGAAGGGCCGCTGCCTCTCACCAAGCCCGGAGTTGTGTGAGTCCGACAGCACCGTGGAGCCCGCCAGCCCGGGCTGCGCCACCCTCCGGCCTTCCACAGCCTCCCTCGGGATCCCTGGAGCTCACAGGAATCTTCTGGTTCCGCAGGGGAGGCCACACCTGGAACACTCCATTTTATCACAGACAGATGGGAACAAGTGACAAAGGGAGGGTGACCAGGAGAGGGAGAGCTCTTGTGACTTCCAATTAGGAATGACGGAAGCAGCTGGGAACAGGGCGGCTATTTTCAAATCCTCGACGGGCCGGGCTGTGCTGCCGCCGAACAGAGGAGGGCTAGACCCGTTCAGAAGAGCTCAGAGAACAAGAGGAGAGACTCCGTAGGCAGCTCTGGCTCACTGTGGAGCTCAGAGGGACCTGCCCGTCTTCGGAGGCAGACCGCTCCCTGTGGCCTGGCCGGGTTCCCAGGTGTCCCAGGCTCCACCGGACGGGGCCTGCGAGGGGGTCTGCCTCGGTGGCTGCGGCTAAGCTCCGTGAGACGTTTCCCACACCACACTCGGCAGCAGATCCCAGGGAGAGCCCCTTACACAACCACGACCGCCCATGCTCAGCCCAGCCCTATCGAATCAGCTTCTTCAGGGGACGGGGTTCAAAAGACACCGAGGTCTCTTCCATTCCCACGATCCAGATTCTAGAATAGATGGATAGTTTTTGTACACTGACGATTTCTATGCATCTATGATTAATACACAGCAGGAAAACAAACTTCATCTTCTTGGTTTCTATAAAAGTGACTACTTGATACTTCTTTTTATACTCCTTCTTTAAAAGCATACATACCTCATAAGCCCATGAATGTAATTTTCTCAAAGATTAGAAACACTAAGAAAATAGAAATACAGCATAGAATTGTATCATATCGCTTAAGATGAATAAATGATTATAGTATAGTACCACACTTCTTTCATTTTAAAGTAAGTTATAAATTGGCTTAATTTTTTTTTATTATTCAGAGGTAACCATGAGTCCTTTTCCTTTCTCAGAAGAAAAAAACACAAGAGATTTCTCTAATTTTAAGTGCGTTTGCTATTAAAGAAATATGGGTGCACGAAGAGGGAAAACACAGACGGAGTTGGTTTGCTACATCCCCGTGAGGACCAGCTAGTCCGCTTATGTTCTACTGGGCGATCTGGCAAAGTACCACTTTAACGGGTGAAAACCCAGTGTTTCAAGCAATAAAGAAAAAAAATCTAGTTTTAAATACTAGATGGTCATTTTTTATATAACTTAAACTTATTCAATACATTACGTACATGTATTTTTAAATAATTAATATTATTTAAATTGAAGAATATGTCACTGATCTTTAATGAAATTTCCAAAAGTCTTCGCAGTAGTTCCACACTTCCCCAGCAGGTGGCAGATTTCTTCTCATTCTGTCTTCCTCCTGGAAGCCAGTGCTAGAGCTCATCATGCGTCAAAACTGTAGAGGAGGAAAATGTACTGAGTTATTGAAATCTTGAACATCAGATTCACTCATTAGCTAACTCCCACCAAAGTAAGAGATACGGAAAAAGCACAGCTGCTGACTGAGGATCCTTTCGTTCGTTTGGTACCTATTTACTTATGGGAAAGGAAATTAGTTCCTTGTACATGATGGCACTTACTATATCGTATCACAAACGCTTAACATTTTATCACCTAGAAGGGGGTTCTCATGAGTCTAGTAGGGCAAGGACCACATCTTTTTTGATGTCTGTTATCTCTGAAACCTAGCACACTGCCTGGCCATGGAAGCCCTGAAAAATCCTGATCGTTCACTCGGTGCGCACCAAGAGCCTACTGTTAACATAACGGACCGACAGAGAGCAGAAGCCACGCGTGGTCCTCCTCGGAGGCGGCAGAGACGGAGCGCTCCAACACGGACAGATGCTGACACGGCCGTGAGAGGATCAGTCCTAGCCAAGACTCCTGGAGACCAAAAGGGTCTCGCATCACTGAGGTGTCACACACGAACTAATTTTAAAACACTGATATTTAAAGTGACATTTTCAGGCAGAAATGAATGAAAGTACAATTTAAATGCATCCTATTCCACAGTTCGAGATGTTAGACTATGTTTCTCTCTTTACTAAATTCCACTTGAGAGATAATAAAGAAATACAAAAGGGAGCAACAGTAATGAGAATGGGGGAAGTGGTTATGAGACATCATTGGAGCAGAGTTATGAATGAATTTCTAAAAATGGAAGACAGAACATAGAGCTGATACACGACCACATGGCGGGGAAGAGGAGGTGATTTTTCCAACAGAAGAGAACCTCCTGACAGCAAACACTGGTGGCACGTGAGTGAGAATGTGAAGCAGTAACTGAAACACTGTCAGGAAAATCTGTGCCTCTCAGCCTCCCACTCTCATTCTGTCCCCTGCATTTCACAGGGAATTGGTCAGGCTGTTTATTACAAGACAAAAAGGAGAAAATGACTTTTGGAAGAAAAACTCAACAACCTACTGAGAGAGCGACAGAGAGACAGAGACTGATTTTCATATGAGTGTCAATGCTCTTGAATAAAATGCCATCATTTTGGCTTTTGGCCAGGCTGGTGTGTAGCATGACCTTTATCTGTTCCATGCCGCCCGTATGTCCAGAGAGGAATCTGTCAATTCTGCACATGCTAATGTACCCAGAGCTACTGATGAACCCTCCCACTCAGGGAAGAAGCCTATTGGAAAACCAGACATTTTGACACAGAGAAGACCCTTGCCAGCTCTCTGTATTGATCAATCTAATCTTTTACTCTTAAAAATATAAAAATAGCCAAGGATCTCCACACATTTGAGGAAGACCAATAGCAAAAGAAAAAAGGCCCAAGATAAACAACATACCCAAAAGAAAGAAGATAACAAAGAGAACCGAAGAGGTACTTAAGACAATTCTAACATTTTCCAGATTATTCTGAAAATGAAATTCAATAAAACCATAAAACAAGAAACTGAAATTCAAACGTAACAAGGAGAGAAAAAGATCTGTCAAAAATTAAGATGCGATTGCCCTCTTAAAAAAAAAATCAATAGAAGTAAAAAAAAAAAAAAATTCCCTGAACAGAGGGGAAAAGTAGGAAATATAAAAAGAAAATATAACTACAGAAATACAAAGGATCATAAAAGACTATTATGAACAATAATACACCAAGAAACTGGGACAACCTAGAAGAAATGAATAAATTCCTAAAAACATTCACCTTATCATGAATATAGTGATTCATGGGGGAATAGAATACCTAAACAAACCAATTACTAGCAAGGAGACTGAACCAGTAATCAAAACCTCCTGAGACACAAAAGTCCAGGACCAGATGGCTTCACTGGTGAATTCTACCAAACATTTAAGGAATGATTATTAATACCAATCCTTCTTAAACTTTTCCAAACAATAGACAAGGAAGGAACACATCCGAACTCACTTTATAAGGCTAGCATTAACTTGACCCCCAAACCAGAAAAGGACACTACAAGAGAAGAAAATTACGGACCAATATTCTTGATAAACAAAGATGTAAAAATCTTCAACAAAATATTAGCAAACCAAATTCAACAATACATTAAAAAGATCACACACCATGATCAAGTGGGATGTGTTCTAGAGATGCAAGGATGGCTCGATATCCACAAATCAATCAACATGATACATTGACATCAACAAAATGAAAGGATAAAAATATGATCATCTCAATGGATGCAGAAGAAGCATTTGCAATACATATGAATAATAAGTCATGTTATACACCTGAAACTAATATAAAGTTGTATCTGTCAATTATATCTCAACTTTAAAAAAGGAAAAATAAAGAATAATAGGTCATGACCAAGCTGAGTTTAAACCTGGAACACAGGGATGAGTCAATATCAAGAAATACATTAATAAAATTTGTCATATTAATAAATCAAATATAAAAAACAGTCACCTCCATTGCTCTTGAGGAGGCAGTTGATCAAAGGAACCCATTCTCTTTTCTCTTTTCAAATTCTAGTTAGTTAATATGCAGTGCTAAGTGCAACTCATTATTGATAAAAACATTCATTAAAATAGGAATCAATGGCTATATCCTCCACATGATAAATTTCCGTAGTCCAAAGCAATTATTCTACTTAATAGGGAAACACAGAAGGTTGGCCAGCAAAGTGAGAAAGAGGCCTAGTGCACTACTATTGTTAACATCCTGTTAGAGATATCAACCAAAGCAATTAGATGAGAAAAAGCAATGTGAGGTATAACATTAGAAAGGAAGAGGAAAAATCATTCTTGTTCGCAAATAATCTTTGGGCGGAAAAATCAAGAGAATCAACTTAAATATTACTATAAATGAAAACTCAGTATGATCACAGAAATAAAAATTCACACACAAAAAACAATAGTTTTTCTGTGTACAAGTAACCACCAGTAAGAAGATACATTGTAAGAGAAAATCCCATTCATAATACTAACATAAAGATGAAATGTCTAGGAATGAGCTTAAAAAGATAACGTATAAAATTTAGATGACTAAAATGTTATGATTCTTGACAAACATAAAATGAACCTGAACATATAGAAAGATACAACATGCTCTTAGATGGGAAGAACAGTTTTCATGAAGATATCAGTACTTCCTAACCCAATTAACAAATCTAATGTAATCTTCCCTCCAACCCCTACCCTCCCCGCAAAAAACCTGAAAAATTTCAGCCTAGATAAGATGATTCTAAAGCTTATATGGAAAAATGAACAGGAGTACCAGGAAAACAGCAAAAACAAAATAGCAATGAGGGGAGATAAGCCCTACTCAATATTAAAACATGCTACAAATATTCAATAATTAAAGGAGTGTGAAAGAGGCACATGTACAGTCAGAGATCAATGGAACAGGATAAAAAATGTGCCACATGAGACATAAATAATACTGGGATTTAGTTTACGATAAAGGTGGCAACACAAATCTCTGGAATAAAGATCATTAGCTTCTTTCCAGTGTTGGACAACAATCCTCTAGGAAAAAATGAGCAAAAGGACAAGAATAAATGGAAAACAAAAAGAAATGACAAATGGCCCTTAAACATATGACAATATCCTCAACTCCATTCATGTTATGGATTGAACTGTTTCCCTCCAAAATTTATATGGTGGAATTCTAATTTGCAGAACTTCAGAAAGTGACCTTATTTGGAAATAGAGTCTTTACAGAGGTAATGAAGTTAAAATGACACCATTAGGTTACACCCTAGTCCAACATGAGTGGTGTCCTTGTTGGGTGAGGACATCTGCACACAGATACATGGAGAGTGAAGACAAGGTAAAGGGAGCCAGAGAGAGCACGGCCACCTACAAGTTGGGAAGAAGGCCTGGGATAGATCCTCCCTCACTGCCCTCAAAAGGAACCAACCCTAATGACACCTGGATCTTGGACTTCAAGCTGCCAGAACTGTGAGACAAAAAATTTCTTTTGTTTAAGCCACTTAGGCTGTGGTCCCTAGAAAACTAATACAGCTGCTATGAGAAATGCAAGAGTTATGAGAGGTATACCATAGCCGTAAAAATGACTGCCGCTTTGTGTCTGAGTAAAAGAGGTCTTCCAACTTTATACTGTATACTTCCATGTTGTTTCACTGTTTACAACATATCTTACATTTGTAATTCAAAATTAAGTAAAAATTGCAATAATCTTTCATAAAACTTTTTAAAACTTCTCTTATTATTATATATAAATACGTACATAAACTCAAACATGCCATTTTTCTTTAAGATGGAGTCAATCATATTACAAATATTACTTTGTTTTTAACTTAAAATATACTGTCAGCAAAATATATTTATCTCAATTCTCTTGAAAGGCTACACTATATTTCACTGTTTGTGTACAATAATGTTTATATAATTAATAGTCTCTTAATGGATAAATTATTTATTTCTTTTTTAAAAGTAGGTCACGCCCAGCATGGAGCCCAGCGCAGGGATTGAACTCATGACCTTGAGATCAAGACCTGAACTGAGTAGATCAAGAGTTGGAAGCTTAATCAACCGGTTGTAGCCACTCAGGTGCCCCAATGGAGAAATTATTTCTATCTCATTAAAAACAATAGTGTAACAATCATATGTATACATACATCATTTCTTTTTTTATTTATTTTTTAAAAGATTTATTTATTTGACAGAGAGAGAGTATGTGTGTCTGTGTGTGGGGGGAGGGGAAAGGGAGAGGGGGAAAGAGAATCTCATGGTGACTCCCTACTGAGCATCGAGCCCAATGGGGGGCTTGATCCCACAGCCCTGAGATCAAGACATGAGCTGAAATCAAAGAGTCGGCCTAACCGACTGAGCCACCTAGGCACCCCGTCATTTCTCTTTTATAACGTAAATTTGTTGAAGTGAATTGCTGGGTCAAAGGGCACACATACTTTAAATTTTTATACATATGGTAATATTTCCTTAATTTATACAGCTATTGTATGTATAAGTACATGAGAGTGCTCACTTGTCAATATACTTGCTAATACTGGATATTATTAACCCTTTAATTCTTTCCAATTTGAAAGAGAAACATTTCATCTCATGTTCTGCCCATTAAAAAATTTTTAAGTAATTATGTAAAATTTCCTTTCTTCCTTTTCCTTTTTTCCTTTCTCCCCCTTCTCTGTCTTATCTCTTTCTCTTCGAAACAGTGACATCACAACACTGACAGAATCTTCTTCTGCCCTGAAATGGTGACTTAATTAAATTATTTAATTTATTGGGATGCCTGGGTGGCTTAGTGGGTTAAACCTCTGCCTTTGGCTCAGGTCATGATCTCAGGGTCCTGGGATCAAGTCCCGCATCAGGCTCTCTGCTCAGCAGGGAGCCTGCTTCCTCCTCTCTCTCTCTCTCTGCCTGCCTCTCTGCCTACTTGTGATCTCTAATAAATAAATAAAATCTTAAAAAAAAATAAATTATTTAATTTATTAATTAAAAATACATGAGTGTGTTTTAAATACTGAACTCAGAAAATAACACACTGGTTTTGTTAAGGAATACAGAAAGTCAAGATGAACACAACTTCATGCTTATGTGAGAAAGTTTACATACAACATTTTTATGTTTATATTTAACATTTGAATGTCTTGAAAAAATAAAGTTTAATAGAATTAAGAATTTTATTCTGAACCACTAGAAAGAATTATTGTTGAGGATTAATATAACCTGTGAAAAGTCTGTACACGGCCTGGAGCTCAGTGCTATTTTTTAAAAAGAGTAAAGAAAAACAGAGAACTAGGCACTGATGAGGAAAGAGAATTATGAGACAATCAGGAAGTTTGTATCAGCTTTAAAGGAATACTCAGCACTCATTTGTTGAAGGTTTATGCAGAGTGATGAAATGTCCAGGTAACCACGGTTTAATCTTGGAAATGGAAGCACATGGAATCCTAGTCACGCTGCAGCCCTGACTAAGGCTGCTCGAACCAAGAACCCATGGGAAATCCCTATTCTGTAGGAGATTAATTTAGGAGATAGGAGGTAGTATTTCTAGTTACTATGTAAGTCTTTTACTAAAACTCAGGGCTTGGATTTTCCCATTTGGGAAATTCGGTGTAATGTTAAAGAAGGGCATTTTGCTACTTCGATTTTTTACTGCTGGTGTCAGGAGGCTGATGCCGCCGCACTGGGCTCTGTGGTGAAGTTCTCTGCACGGGGAAGAGAGTCTCTGTCCACGTTTTTAATTTGTGGGCTTAGTCCACATAAAAAGGAAATTTCTTAAAGAAATTCTGATCTCATCATTTAATAAATTCACCAAGAAATGAGTTTGTAATCTATTATACTCTCAGTTAATGCAATGCGTGGTTCCGACACCACCGCAGAAGGGTGACTTACTTGCGTTTTTCTTCTTGTTTTCCAGGTGATCTAACAGTCGTCGGATCTCCGTGTCATACTCCACCCATTCTGGGACAATCCTGGCAGCAGCCTGTAGCTTGGGCTCTTTTGTTTTGGGATTATTGCACTGAAAGTTTAAATAAAGTTGTGTTAATGAAAAACTATTGCCCTTGTATGTTCGTTATACTTCAACTAAGGAAAGAAGGAAGGAAAGAAGGAAGGGAGGGAGGAAGGAAGGACTGACCATTGTTCAGGAAACATAAAGGAAATGCTTGAGGACATTACTAAGTCACTAGAGCAAACAAAAATGCATTTTGTAAAAAGCTGAGTCCTAAGTACCAAATATTTAAAGTTCTTAAGTTAGTTGAATGGGGAAAGGATCAAGTGAAATGACAAATCATACTTTATGTGAGCAGTAAGTGTTTAATGCAAATACCTCAATCAGAAATTTTTTATTTTTTAAAGATTTTACTTATTTCTTTGTCAGAGAGAGAGAGAGAGAAAGCACACCAGGGGGAGAAGCAGGCAGAGGGAGAAGCCGGATGAGGGACTTGAGCCCAGGACCCTGGGATCATAACCCAAGCCAAAGGCATATGCTTAACCGACTGAGCCACCCAGGCGTCCCTCAACCAGAAATTTAAACAAAAATTGTTTTAAAAACATTCTGATCTTTTTTTTTTTTTTTTTAATTTTATTTATTTGACAGAGAGACACAGTGAGAGAGGGAACACAAGCAGGGGGAGTGGGAGAGGGAGAAGCAGGTTCCCCGCCAAGTGGGGAGCCTGAGGCAGGGCTCTATCCCAGGACCCCAGGATCATGACCTGAGCCACAGGCAGATGCTTAACGACCGAGCCACCCAGGCGCCCTAAACATTCTGATGGTTAACAAGTAGTTTGTCAAACAATTCTGCAAACTGTTTTGACAAAAGATCTAATTCCATGACCATTTTGTAAAAGAACATAGACTACATTAACAAATATTTTCTTATCTTTTCTTTGGGCTAATGTCTGGTTTATATGCTTTCCGTTTTCCACAGACAAAAGTATTGGTTAGCCATTAGAAATCCCATGAGTTTCTTTAGCAAAAATGACCATTCCGCTTCATATGCCTCGCTTCTATTTAGCAACTGTGATGATATTTAAAGTCAGTTAACTGGAAAAAGAAAATCAGTTAACTGGAACTCATTTGTCAAAATATTGACAGGTGTGAAATGCAGAGTAGTTTATAAATCTCATGTCTAGAAAGATTAACTAGTCTACCTGACACAGTGGAAAACCAGTGGGCGTGGCTCCGCAGTCAGGTTCCAACCGCACACTCACTAGAGGCGAGACCCAAACAGTGTGTGTGTGCGTGTGTGTGTCTATGTCTGTGTGTATGTAGAGGGGGGGTGTCTGGGCGAGACCCATACAGTGTGCGTGTGTGTGTCTATGTCTGTGTCTGTGTGTGTGTAGAGGGGGTGTCTGGCGAGACCCATACAGAAGGTGTGTGTGTGTGTGGGGGGGGGGTGTCTGGAGAGATCCATACAGTGTGTGTGTCTGTGTGTCTGTGTGTGTGTGTGGGGGGGGGTGTCTCGTGCTCCACACAGAGGAGGAAGACAGTCTCCAAGGTTCCACTGACACAGGACCCAGTTAAACTACTCAGTAAGCAACTGGTCCTACCATGGAGTTCCTCGGGAAATTAAAAGGCAAAAGTCTCGTAGGAGAAGGATCTGATTGTGGACGTAGGTGACAGTACGGAGGATGAGGTCTGCTGATGGGCTGCACAGGAGGTATGAGGAGAAAGGTCACAGGCACCCCCAGAGTGTGCGGCTGGAGCCATGTGAGGAATGGAGACGCCACTGATGGAGACACGAGGGGCGGTGGTGGGAGCACAAACGCCCCACAGTTCCACGAGCCTCCCGTTTGCTCCCTACAAGGCATTCACAGAGGCTGCATCTGGAAGCCTACTGTACGTGACATTCCCTTGTAGCTGCCTCAACGTGCTTCCTCCTTAATTCCTGTGGGAAAGCTACTGGTTATGAGCCATGAGCCTAGTGTCTTGATCCTTTCCTCACCAGATATTTTCAGTTCATTCCACTGGGGATTTTTTCCATAGTCATATATTCCTGAAGTAAGTGGGAAAAGAGGATTTTCTTTGCAGAAATTAACCTTACAGACAATACGTTCTATAAAGTGAAGATAATTGAACTATTTTTTTTCATTTTAGTTGTGTCAGAAACTGTTAAAAATACTGTTTTCCTTAATATTTTGTGCTACAATATTTCCCCCCTATAATCTGTATCAGTGGTGCTTAAATAGGGCTATTCTGCCCCTCAGGGGAGCTCTGACAAGGTCTGGACACATTTTGGGTATCAGGCCTGGGGGTGGGGTCCTACCGCCATCTAGTGGGTAAGGCCAGGGACGTGCAAAACATCCCACAGAGTGCAGGAAGGTCCCCACACGGTCCTAAACATCAGTAAGGCCCAGGTTGAAAACCTGACTGAAATGGCGCAGAGTCTCATGACATTCATAAATGCTCTCCTCACCTTCAATGCCATTAATCGTGCTTTCTTCTCTTCATTAGGCCATTTCCTCGGGGTTTTTCTGCACTCCCTTAACTTTTACCCCAAGAAGCTGGCCCAAATTAACATGTTCTCTCATTTTGAAGTGCTTCTGTGGGAGGGACAGCTAGCTGTCCACCAAAATTCATGCCACCTTTTCTCTATGTAGACCCACCCATTCCTAGGCAGTAGCTGCCCACTGGGAATGCCATTTCTCAGCCCCTCTTACATCTACACGTGGCCACACAACCAATGCCCACCCAAGGGGGCCACGGCTTTTGGGAGTCAGGAAGCATTCCTGCCACTTCTTCCCTCCCCTCCAAGATCAACACTACACAAGAGAAATAGGATGGAAACTACATATTCATCTTAAATTTTCTAGGAGCAACATATAAAAGTATAAAAAGAACAGGTGCAATAAATTTTAATACTGTATCTTACTTAACCATGTCCAAATTATCAGCCAATATGTAGTAAGTATAAAAGTTAGTAATAAGATGTTTTTACCTTATTATTGTACCGAGTCTTGAAAATCTATCTTAAACTTTATAGCCCATCTCAGTTCAGACTAGCAACATTTTAAGTGCTCAGGGGTCCACATGTGGCAAGTGGCCGCCATCCTGGGCAGATCAGCTCCAGATGGATACAGAGATGACAGGACCTCAGAGGATGAAGGAGCCCCAAGTGGACGGAGTGTGGTCCCTGAGTCATGAGGGACAGGGAAGCTACTCACGGACAGAATACTCACATAGGTCTGTATTCAGGTGAGGGAGAAACCACTGAAATTTAGGGTTATAGTTAGCTTATGCTAACCTAAGTACTAGAGACCCCCAGGAGACCCTCTGTCACCAATGTACGAGTCACAACCTTTTATGTCCCAGCACAACCTTAATCTCTTAGGAGTTTCGTTCAGTAATGTTCTTGACCTCTCTTTAGAAAATTCCCTTCTTTCTTCTTAACAGTGCTATCTTACTTATTTCTGCTACATTCTATTACCTTTGGTTGCAACCTGACATACTGGCCTGTTACGTTTTTTCTATACATTTCTACGCATACCTAGAAAAATGTCTATTTTATTGTCTTGTATTTGTTCAAAATTGTATGAATGCTAATATTTTGACAGCTTATTTTTTACTGAAGAACTTGTAAATAATTATTTAAAACTTAACTTAGCGCAAAAACCATTCTTTTTCTTTCTAAAGAAAAAGAATGTCAATATCTCATAACTATTAAAGATAATAAACTATTGGAATGTGAGTTCGAGACAGCTGGACAATAAATTAGTTTCAAATATTTCACATCTAGGAGAGTTACACTGTGTAGCATAGGATCTGCTTAAAATCAAAATGAAAATAAATTTCTCAAAAGGAAGAAAAGCAGACACGTAAAGGATAATTTAGTAGACACAGAATTATTTCCGTTGTCTTCATTCGGGAAAAATACTGGCAGGAGAACCAAACTGGTTATACATTAAGATGAAAGTTAATCCATGAGCACTTCAGGCAGCTCCTGGCCTTCCTTTCAGACGCCCCTGAAAAGTGCCCGAGAGAGTAATGCAGCGAGCCCGAGATCGCTGTCCTTCACGGCCCGCTTGCATGGATGGCCCTTGGCCGGCATCTGGGAACGTGGGTTTCAGGAGTGTCGCCATCATTCCTGCTAAGACTAGTACAACAGTGCCTGAACTGTGCCAACCCATGCTTTATACTGAACCTGCTTTCCTTTTGGATGTTGGGAATTTTCAGGGTATTTCCTTTTTAAGTGCCTGATATGCGACAGGCAGGGGGAGTGCTTGCGAGCGGCCCCCGGTAAGAATCCTGCACACTGGGTTCCTGACGAGCTGCCCTGGGACACACCACCTCACCAGTGCTATGGAATTCCTCACAACTTCAGGGCTTGAGCTGGTCCCGCGTGACTGCCCAGGGAGAGGGCTCTTGGAAGCCTGTCCCTGGCTTGCTCTGGACTTTGCCCCCCACACCTTTTCCCTGTGTGGACATGGCATGAAACCCTGCCATGAGCAGGGCGATATTCTGAGTCCTGGGAGTCCTTTTAGTGATTCCTCAACCCTGGGGGTGGTCCTGGAGGCCCCCCGACACGGCTCTGTACTTGGCCAACCTAAGTGAACACCACAGTACATGATAGACGAAGCAGCAGGGTGCCACGGGGGTGCCATCCTGGCTGTAAAAGAGAAACTATTCTCCTTGAACACGTTCATGCGTGCTTGCACGCAGATGACCGCGCACACACTCACCAGATCAATGGTTTTGGCTCTCTGTTTGGAGTCGTCGTCACACCACGTTTCACACCACAGCCAGTCTTGAGGAAGAGACTTAATGGCGACTTGGTAAATCATATTATTGGGGAGATCCTATAGAAACATGATTTAAACAAGGTACAGAAATTAGGCAGAGGGAATGAGCTTGATGATGCCAATTAGATTAAAAACAAGTTCAAAAAAACATTTGCAGATCTAAGATATCGATTTTTAAGCTACTAACATACTTACTATGACCCAATCATCTTGTGTGATGATGAACCCGGGGGCTAGAACTGCGCCCAAAGCTGTCCTGGACATCACCCCTGACATCAGGGATGCAGTGGGGAGCCCAGACACCCACCACCCCACATGCCCCCAAATGGACAGCCGCACCGCCTCCGCCCATCCTGAACCAGCGCACTGGTCACCCGCACTGGGCCGCTCTTGCCATTGCTGTCAACGTGCTGGCACCATGCCCTCTGGATTCGGAGGGGACCCTTTCTTTCTCTGTTAGGAAATAATGCTCCAGGCTTTCTAATCAAAGACTGTTGACACCTGGGTTAAAGAAAGTTTACAAGGCAAATGAGCCTCATAAGTGACAAAGACCTCACAGTCCTGCCTACAAGCCCGTGCGTGAGTGAGCCCAGTCAGGTCTTCAGAGGAGATGGCCATCCCTGGGGCCAAGACGATTTCAGCCTCATGAGCGACTGTGGAGCAGAATGCTCAGCTACGTCAGGCCCAGATTCCCAGCCACTGAAACTATTTGTTATTGCAAGCGGCTATGTTTTCTGGTAGTTGTTAGGGAGCGATAGATAATGAATACAGGGTGGTTGTAGGATTTGGACTTTCCAAATAAAGCTGCTACATCTATTCATGCACAAGTCTCTATATACTTTTATACTTTTATATATAAAAGTATATAGATACTTTTATATATATACATATACTTTTAAAAAAGATTTATTTATTTATTTATTTAAATTTGGCAGAGAGATCACAAGTAGGCAGAGAGGCAGGCAGAGAGAGAGAGGGGGAAGCAGGTTCCCTGCAGAGCAGAGAGCCCTATACGGGGCTCTATCCCAGGACCCTGGGATCATGACCTGAGCCGAAGGCAGAGGTTTTAACCCACTGAGCCACCCAGGTGCCCCTAGACTTATACTTTTATTTCCCTTGAAGTAGACTGACTGGTCATAGGGTAGAAGTAAATTCAAATTCATAAGAAACTGCCAAACTCTTTTTCAAAATGTCTACAGCATTTTTTATTTTTTTATTATGTTAGTCACTGTACAGTTTTTGATGTTGTGTTCCATGATTCACTGTTTGCATGTAACACCCAGTGCTCCATGCAGTACGTACACTCCTTAATACCCATCACTGCGCCAACCCATCCCCCCATCCCCCACCCTCCAAAAACCCTGTTTGTTTCTCAGAGTCCATAGTCTCTCGTGGTTCGTCCCCCACCCTTCATTTTTCCCTTCCTTTTCCTAATGTCCTCCATGCTATTCCTTATGTTCCACATATAAGTGAAACCATATAATTGTCCTTCTCTGCTTGACTTATCTCACTCAGCATAATCTCCTCCAGTCCCGTCTATGCTGATGCAGAAGTTGGGTATTCATCCTTTCTGATGGCAGAGTAATACTCCATTGTATATATGGATCATATCTTCGTTATCCATTCATCTGCCCACTGAAGGGCATCTTGGCTCTTTCCATAGTTTGGCTATTGTGGACATTGCTGCTATGAGCATTGAGGTGCATGTGGCCCTTCTTTTCACTACACCTATATCTTTGGGGTAAATAACCAGTAGTGCAATTGCCGGGTCAGAGGGCAGCTCTATTTTTAATTTTTTGAGGGACCTCCACACTGTTTTCCAAAGTGGCTGCACCAGCTTGCATTCCCACCAACAGGGTTACAGCATTTTTACCTGCTCATCAGCAATGTATGCACCCTTGTCAACACTTAGTATGGTCTTTTTAGTATCAACCATTTTAATGGTGTGTGGAATTATTCATTGTAGTTTTAATTCTCATTTCCCTAATGACTAATCATCTTCAGCATCTTTCCATGGACTTATTGCCACTTGATCATCATCTTTGCTGAAGTGTCTGTTAAAATCTGATATTTTAAAATTTTTATTTTAAAAATACTTTATTTTTTAAAGATTGGTTTTTAAATTTTTTTTATTATGTTCAATTATCCAACATATAACACATCATTAGTTTTTGATGTAGTGTTCAACGAATCATTAGTTGCATATAACACCCAGTGCTCATAACGTCATGTGTCCTCCTAAACTCCCATCATTCGGTTACTCCATCCTCTCATCCCCTCCCTTCTGTAACCCTCAGTTTGCTTCCTGGAGTCCAGAGTCTTTCATGGTTTGTCTCCCTCTTTGATTTTTTTCCCATTCAGTTTTTCCTCACTTCCCCAGTGGTCCTCCATGCTATTGCTTATGTTCCACATGAGTGAAACCATATGATAATTGTCCTTCTCTGCTTGACTTATTTCATTAGCATAATTCCCTCCAGTACCATCCACGTTGATGCAAATGGTGAGTATGCATCCTTTCTGATGGCTGAGTAATATATATGGACCACATCTTCTTTATCCATTCATCTGTTGAAGGGCATCTCACCTCCTTTCATAGTTTGGTTACTGTGGACATTGCTGCTATGAACATTGGGGTGCAGGTCCCCCTTCTTTTCATTAAGCCTCTATCTTTGGGGTAAATACCTAGTAGTGCAATTGCTGGGTCGTAGGGTAGTTCTAATTTTTTGAGGAAACTCCATACAGTTTCCCCTTTTTCCACATCCTCTCCATGGAACACTTGTTTCCTGTCTTGTTAATTTTTGTCACTCTAACTGGTGTAAGGTGGTATCTCATTGTGATTTTGATTTCAATTTCCCTGATAGCTCATGATGTGGAACATTTTTTCACATGTCTGTTGGCATTTGTAGGTCTTCTTTGGAAGACATTTGTATGTCTTTTCACATCTTCTGCCCATTTCTTGACTGGATTATTTGTTTTTTGGGTGTTGAGTTTGAGAAGTTCTTAATAGATCTTGGATACTAGCCCTTTACCTGATATGTCATTTACAAACACCTTCTCCCATTCCGTGGGTTGCCTCTTAGTTTTGTTGACTGTTTCCTTTGCTGTGCAAAAGCTTTTTATCTTGATGAAGTCCCAAAGTTCATTTTTGCTTTTGTTTCCCTTGCCTTTAGAGACCTGTCTTGAAAGAAGTCACTGTGGCCAATGTCAAGGAGGTTGCTGCTGGTGTTCTCCTCTAGGATTTTGATGGATTCCTGTTCCACATTGAGGTCTTTCATCCATTTAGAGTTTATCTTTGTGTATGGTGTAAGAGAACGGTCCAGCTTCACTCTTCTACATGTGGCTGTCCAATTTTTCCAACACCACTTATTGAAGAGACTGTCTTTTTTCCATTGGATATTTTTTCCTGATTTGTCTAAGATTAGTTGACCACAGAGTTGAGGGTCCATTTCTGGGGTCTCTATTTTGTTTCTGATTTTTTAAAAATGAGATTGTTTTCTTTCTTATTAATGAGTTTTGAGAGTTCTTTTATATATTTGTCAATTATTTTCTAATGTGAATCACACTTTTAACAGGTCTAAAAACATGTGCATAAACAATTTTCTCCTATCTTCTAAAAGTTTTATAGTTTTACATTTTATCTTTAGATCTATGATGTGGTTTGTGTTGATTTTTGTACATGAAATGTGTTATGAATGGGAGTGTTTTTGTTTTGCTTTGTATATGGATGTCTAATTTTTCCAATGCCATTTTAGAAGGCTGTCCTTTTTCCACTGCACTGCCTTCACACCTTTGTCAAAAGTCAATTATTCAAATGAATGGGTTATTTCTGGAATCTCGATTCCTACGCATGGATTTAATTACCTGTTTTTACACCAAATCACACCATTTGGATTACAGTATCTTTATATTAAATCTTGAAATCAGGCAAAATAAGTCTTCAAACTCTGTTCTTCTTTAAAGCTGTTTTGGCTATTTTGGGTCTACTGCATTTCTATATGAACTTAATTTTTTAAATGCTATTAGAGAGAGTATCATCTTTTTAGCTTCCATTTCCAACTGTTGCTAGTAAATAGAAATACAGAATTGACTTTCATATACTGATCTTACATCTGCAGTATTACTAAATATACTTATTGGTTCTATATAACTTTTTAGTAGATTAGAGAGGATATTCTACATAAATGATTCTATTTTCTGAAAAAACAAAAACAAAAACAAAAACAAAACGTTACTTACTCCTTGCCAATTCAATGCCTTTTATTTTTCCTGCCTTGTTGTACTATCTAGTACCTCCACTGCAATGCTGAATGGAAATGATGAGTAGATGTTTTTGCTTTGTACCTGATCTTAAGGGGAGAGTATTCAGTATTTCACCATTAAGTACAATGTTAGCTATAGGTTTTTCATAGGTGTCTTTTTTTTTTTTAAAGATTTTATTTATTCATTTGAGAGAGAGAGAGAGAGAGAGAGAGAGAGCAAGTGAGCACAACAAGATGGGGGGAAAAGCAGAGGGAGAGGGAGAGAGAATCTGAAGCAGACTCTGCACTGAGCGCAGAGCCCAATGTGGGGCTCAATCCCATGACTGTGAGATCATAACCTGAGCCGAAAGCAAGAGTCAGACACTCAACTGACTGAGCCACCGAGGTGTCCCTCATAGGTGTCCTTTACCAGGTTGAGGAAGTTCCCTTCTTGTGCTAGGTTGCTGAGAGTTTTTATTAGGAATGGATACTGGAATATATCAAATGCTCTTTTGTATCAAGCTGATCATGTGGTTTTTCTTTTTTTGGTCTGTTAATTAGTGAATTACACTTACTGGTATTCTAAAATGGAATGAACCCAGGGATAAAGTCCATTTAATTATGACATAGGGTCTTTATTATATATGCTGGATTTGATTTCCTGAGATTTTTATTAAGGATGTATATACCTGTTCATGTGGGATGCTGGTCTGTAATTTTCCTTTCTTGTAATGTCTTTGTATGGTCTTAATGTTAAAGTCATTAATGTTGGCTTCACAGAATGAGTAGAATTGGTATTGTTTCTTTCTTTAATGTTTCGTAGAATTCCCTAATGAAGCTATCTGGGCATGGAGATTTAAACTAAACTCAATTTCCTCCATTGACATAGGGCTATTCAGACTATTTCATTTTAAGTGCATTTTGGTAGTTTGTGTCTTTTATTTATTTAAAAAGAAAAAGCCCATCATAAAAAGAATCACAAGATCCAACTCATGGAAGACTACCAGATCCCACTCCCTGGCAGTAAAACCCACAAAGGCTGGACATTCTTAAAATTGTTCTCTGTGGGTAATCCCACAACCCCAAGACAATGGAAAAATGAACCGCCCAATGAAAGTAATAAGCCTAACGTTAAAGAGTAAGCCCCTCCCTGTACAGTTAACTAACTTTAAAAAATTTATAAAACTCTTTGTTAGAGGCAAAGGGGAGGGTTCCCTTCCCCATCTGGGAGGAGAGACCACTACTCTGTGAAGTCTTTTAAGTAGCCGACTAGACTGGACTCTTCCTAACTGAGATCACAGATTCTTCTGAACTGAAATATATACATATTCTGCATACGGGTTTGTCTTTCCTGCTCGCAGAGACTTAGTAGCATTATCCAAGGGCTTACAGAGCTATCCACTGAGGGAGGATTCCATTTAATATTGCATTAGACCAACAGACCCACTTTAGAGCAAGGAAAGGAAGCCTGGCAGAGGGCACATGACCAGGAGATCCCATGGTCCGGCCACATACAACACCACCCAGAAGCTGCTGGCCTGACAGAGCAATAAATGATTTACTGAAGGCACAGGAGGTGCTACCTTGGGGACAAGACGCTGAAAGAGTGGGGTGCAGCATGTGTTCTAAATCACCAACCATCATATGGTGCTGTGTCACCACATGGAAGAATGGGTCCAAGGGGCAAAGTAGAAGTGATCCTGCTTATCCTCGCTCCCAGTGACCCTCTTGGGGAGGCTGTGCTTGTTATCCCCCTAATTCTGGGAGGTTTTGGGTCCAATCATTAGGTTAAATGACTCTGGAAATTAGTCAGATATTGAGAAAAAAAAGTTGCTTATCTGTTAGGAAAAACAAAATGTAAGGCAGTAGCCAGGTGGGACGCAGGATGAAGGGAGTTTGTCTTAAAGATGAGAGACAGAGACATGTTTAACTGACGATGGAAGGGAGTAAGAAAAAGGTACAGTAAGTGAGCCAGGGCATGTGGTGGGCGGAAGAGGCCTAAGGATGGAAAAGTGAAGATAAAATATGATTAGTTTTGAAAATGTTGAGCTGAAAGTGAAAAAATTACATGTTAAGTTGAGACAGTCGAGATATCCAATACAGAATGTACCAAGGGGAAAAAGAGGATGCAAATGTCAGATTTTGAAGTTTACAAGCAGGGAACTAGAGCGGTCTGGATCCATGTACTGAAAATGAGTCTATGAGACCATTCTCTTACACCATACACAAGAAAAACTCAAAATGGATAAAAGACCTCAACGTGAGGCAGGAATCTATCAAAATCCTAGAGGAGAACATAGGCAGTAACCTCTTCAACATCGGCCACAGCAACTTCTTTCGAGACACGTCTCCAAAGACAAAGAAAACAAAAGTGAAAATGAACTTTTAGGACTTCATCAAGATAAAAAGCTTTTGCACAGCAAAGGAAACAGTCAACAAAACTAAGAGGTAACCCATGGAATGGGAGAAGATATTTGCAAATGACATACCAGGTTAAGGGGTAGTATCCAAGATCTATAAAGAACTCCTCAAACTCAACACCCAAAAAACAAATAATCCAGTCAAGAAATGGGCAGAAGACATGAAAAAACACTTCTCCAAAGAAGACATACAACTGGCTAACAGACACATGAAAAAATGTTCCACATCATTAGCAATAAGGGAAATTCTAAACAAAACCACACTGAGACACCACCTTATGCCAGTTAGAATGGCAAAGATTAACAAGATAGGAAACAACAATTGTTGGAGAGGATGTGGGGAAAGGGGAACCCTCTTACACTGTTGGTGGGAATGCAAGCTGGTGTGGCCTCTTTGGAAAACAGTGTGGAAATTCCTCAAACAATTAAAAATAAAGCTACCCTATGACTCTGCAATTGCACTACTGGGTATTTACCCCAAAGATACAAATGTAGTGGAAAGAAGGGCTATATGTACCCCAATGTTCATAGAAGCAATGGCCACAATCGCCAGACTCTGGAAAGAGACAGGATGACCTTCAACAGACGAATGGATAACGAAGATATGGTTATCTTGTATCTATATTGTATCTATATTGTATACATACAATGGAATATTTCTCAGCCATCAGAAAGGATGAATACCCAACTTTTGTATCAACGTGGACGGGACTGGAAGAGATTATGCTGAGTGAAGTAAGTCAAGCAGAGAAAGTCAATTATCATATGGTTTCACTTACTTGTGAGTGTAAGGAATAACATGGAGGACATTGGGAGATGGAGAGGAGAAGTGAGTTGGGGGAAATCGGAGGGAGAGATGAACCATCAGAGACTGTGGATTCTGAGAAATAAATTGAGCAGTTTGGAGGAAAGGGGGGTGGGCGGTTGGGTGAGCCTGGTGGTGGGTATTAAGTAGAGCACGTATTGCATGGAGCACTGGGCGTGGAGCATAAAAAAAATGAATCTTGGAACACTGAAAAAATAAAATAAAATTTTAAAAAGAAAAGAAAAAAAAGAGAAGAAAATGAGTCTATGAACATTCTACCTACCTGATCGAGGTTTGAAAGACTGTTTGGATCTTGACTGAGAGCTTGATACTGGCCCCGGAGCCTGTCTCCTGCTGCAATTCTTCTGAACTTCTTGAGATCCACCACATACAAGGCACTGCAAAGGTGAGGAGTCTTTGGTGGCCCATGTTGTTCATGGACTTTCACTTTCCCCCAGCAACGGTCCACAGGGATGGGACTGACTTTTAGATATCCCTGGGTCTACTAATGATGAAACCTTTCATAAATTTTCTCTCAATGTCCAACACGGTTTCCAACGGGTCTGAAGTTCGTTATAATACTATTAGGATCCACATCCTCGTAGAGTCACAAGTTCTTCCAAGAAACCATGAAAGTCATGGCTCTCCAAAACAACAGCTTTGAAGACAGTACGCTCATTTTGTGACGTAACCAACTAGTTTATCTTTAGTGGTTAGGAGCCTCTCGCTTGAGTCCTATTAATTGGGTTTAATGCCTGTCAGCTATGCACTAACAGTATAAGCCTGGGAGAGTCACATGAATGCTGTCTGCTGCGGTTTCCAGGTTTCCACAGCTGTTAAATGGGGATAACGTCATCTCAAAAAGTTGTCATAGAGATTTTACGGGTTAGTACATGTAAAGAGTGACGGGCATGCCATAGACACTAACAGGTTGCCATTGTTGTCTGATTTCTAAGAAAACTGAGTATTGTGATCCAGTAACTTATTTTGTTACTAAAAAGTATACATTTTCTTACCTGATATGGTATTTCCTTCTTAAGAGATGTGATGCCCAGTATCCTTTTTTCCAGAAACGATATCCATCCATTTCAGTGCGGCTATCACAAAATGGAGTATACCCGTAAGGTGCTCCACCCAGATCGAAATCTCGGAGTTCTTTTAGGTCATGTCTCACAATCTAAATAATTAAAATAGTTTCTCTGATGAAGATTATAAAATAATATTATGTTATTATAATAAGCCCTTTTTATGTGAATCTCAAATAATCACCTGACTGTAGAAATAAAGAGAATGGTGCTTTTCTCACAGCTCTTTCAAGCAGTAAGGAGTTTACTGAGTTATTTCTTCTCTTGTTCTTTCAGGTGAAAGAAACTGGGGCGCTGGGTGACTCAGTTGGTTAAGCATCTGCCTTCCATTCAGATCATGATCCTGGGGTCCCGAGATTGAGCCTGAAGTTGGGCTCCCTGCTCAGTGGGGAGTCTGCTTCTCCCTCTGTCCCTCTCCCTGCTTGTGTGCTCTCTCTCAAATAAAATAAAATCTTAAAAAAAAAATGAAACCAACAATGGCTATGCTTAGTCTATATGACAGTGGTCTTATTCATTAATAAGGATAGTTTATTACATCATTTTATTTTTTAAAAAAATTTTATTAATTTGACAGCATGAGTAGGCGAGGGGCAGAGGGAGAGGGATGAGCAGATTTCCTGCCAAGTGCAGAGACTGACAAAGAGCTTGATACCAGGATCCAGAGATCATGACCTGAGCTGAGCTCAGAGCCACCCAGGGGCCCCTTGTGATGTCACTTCAATCAAGATAGTTTAAACAAAATGTACTTTGGAAATAAATTAAATATTTCACAAGTATTCTTACTTACTTGATTACTCTTAGGTTATCAAGATATAGATTAGTAATTCAAAATCATCTTATGATAAATCTCCATTATTGTAATATTGGCAAATATTAGTCTGAACGATAAAGAAAAACCTCTTGATTATCCTTAATGGCTTTAATGAAATAACAGTAGTAAGTTCCTTTTTTAAGATTTTATTTATTTTAGAGAGAGCGCGTGAGCGTGAGCAGGGTGAGAGGGAGAGGGGGAGGGAAAGAATCCCAAGCAGACTCTGTGCTGAGCCTGATGCAGAGCTCGAGCTCATGACCCTGAGACCATGACCTGAGCTGAAACCAAGAGCTGAGTGCTCAACCAACTGATCACCCAGGCGCATTTTTTAACAGATTCAAGCCTGCTGGAAAATATCACTGTGCAAGTTGGGGGAAGGTAGAAGAAATACATTTTATGTTAAATAGTATATTTGGAAGTGCCTAGTTCATCAACCACATTTGCTTGTCTTCTTACTTTTTAATTATAATGATTCATATAGATCAATTTGGAAAATACTATAAAAATAATAAAAGTTTACAATATAAATAAATTCTAATATAGGATTTGAACGTACTTTTTATCCTAAATATAAATTGAACTAACTTGTACTCTTAATTCATATAATGTTAATATTTACATTTTACATTCTACTTAAAAATTCTGTGTATTTTTCAAATATTTTTTTCCCATTAATGATTACAAAGGCATGGAAGGGAGGGAAGGGGGAAAGTCACAATTTTCGGATATATAAATTTTGAAACCTGAGTACTATAATGGTTTTTAGTAGCCAAATTTAGGACATTTTTTTCCCTTAAAAGGAAATGAGAGTTGTCTGTAATCACAATTTTTTTTTAGCAAGAAGAAAGAGCTCATTTTAAATAATCAGCTCATATTCATAGGAACTCAGACAACTACTTTTATTGTGACTAGGATCAGTACTTTTTTAATTACCAAAATTTAAAAAAAACTACTACTTCAGGGAGAAAATTACCATGTCCCAGATAGTAAATGGTACTTCTTGCAGATACATTTGAGTTTTCCCTGGAGTTCTGACAGCTTTTTTTTTTTTTTTAAGACACTTCCTTTATGTGTCCCATTCATGTCATGTATTTTTACGTAGCATAGCAACAAAGATAATAATGAACAGTAGCAATATAAACTGAGTCCCTACACCCAGACAGAAGTGCAAAAAAAGTTTAAGTACTACCAAAAACTACAGTTAATCTTATCACCTGGTCAGCATCAACAAAAATGATTTTGTCCACCGCCAGAGGAAAGAGGACATCGAGGAAAAGAATTTTGTAACCCCAAATAATCCTCTGTTTTTCAGTCTGCTGATGGAGCCAGCTGGGCCACCTGTACTGCACGAGTTCATACTGGAAGCCATACTCCTCGGCCATGTGAGGAATCACCTCCTACACACACACACGTACACACAAATCAAAGAATATGCTCAAGGAAGAGAAAATCGTTTTTGTTTTAGAGAAAAAAATTAACATTTAAAAAAGCAGAGTTTACCATAAATTGTTACAAACTACTTGGTAAAATGTCTAGACTACTTCTACAACGTATACCTATTAATGAGTAATATGAAAACGCTGACCAATATAAAAATACAAGCATACATGAAACTATGTGATCTAATGACATTAAGGAATAGGTACGCCATATTGAACAACAAGTTTATTAAGTAAGATAAATGCTCCCCTAGTTCTTACTACCAACGTTCGACTTGAGAAAGCCTGACTCTACAAGGAAGAGCGTCTGGATCTGGGAACACTGATGTGTCACACAGTGCATGGGTATGTCAACATGCTGGTTGCCCAGAGACAACAGGAAGAGGGAGGGCAAAAAAACACAAAATGAGCTGTAAATTGATAAATTAGGTTTTCTACATGAGCTCCATGTTTGAGATTTATGACTATTTAATTCAAGAATTAAAAATCCAGGGTGGTCATTGTGGTTCTAGATGTTTGGTATTGGATTCAGTGTCTTACAGACGTAGAGCATCTTACCCTGTTTAGGGCAGTATTTCATTAACACCCTGTTGGCTAAGTTTGGCTCATGAGCCCTGATCTGAGAGGGAGTGTGGTCAAGGTCGGAGGGAGGGAAGATGGTTTAGCAAACAGAGAATTTGCTTTTTTCTCCTCAGTTCTCATTTGGAGCTTGTTGCTGGTTTTACACCTAGTTTAATTTTCTTCCTGCTTTTGTAAGAAGAGTGTAGATTTAAATTACGTTCCTTACTGTAAGCACTGGTTTTATCTGTGAATTGAAATGCTGCAATTATGGCTAGAATGGTTGCTGAGAATCACTGTTTTGATTCCAAAACTTAAAAAAAAAAACACGTTAGGAGAAAGTAGAAGAGCTCTCTAATCAGCAAATATGCACTAACATTGTCACTGAGCACGCACTAGGTGCCAGGTACTTTTGTAGGGCCTAGGGATACAGAAGTGAATAAAACAGACCAAATCATGGCCGTCATAAGGCTTTCGAGGGGGTAGGTAGAAAATGAATGGAACAGTTGAGTCACCTGTAGAACACAGTGCTAGGGGAAAGTAAAAAGGGGAAGGAAGCAGAGTGAAAATTAGAAGGGACTATAACTTCAGATTGTGTGGTCAGGAAAGGATTATTCCCTAAGTAGGTATAAATCAGCAAGGATTTGAAGGAAGAGAGAGAGAGGTTTTGAAAATTGTAAGGAAAGGATCTAGGGTACTAGTAATTTCTGCATCTGACTGGTTACACAGGTGTTTTAACTTCATAAAAATTCATCAAAGCTGCACACTTAGAATTTGTACACATTGTACCTTGCTGAAAAGTTTCAAAAAGATGAGCATTTTGAGGGAAAGGAATGAAATTCCCCAAAGAAGGAAAATATTATTTCAGATATGCTATTACTTCTGGCCACGTGGTAGAGGAAGAACTTCATGCAGACATGGAACATATTTCTATGGAACAGGCTCGTGCCTGCTGTGAGAATCTTCAGACGGAGCTATCTCAGTTTCTGCAGAATTAATCCTTGTGTGCAGTGTTCACCTAATAGGATAACATCACCTAATAGGATAAACTAGTAAGACTTGTTTATATTTATGGGTTCTTTCTCAGTTGTTTATCTGCTCCTAAATGAGCACGTGAGGTGTCACTCTTGGTGGTGGTGGCGGGAGAGGTTGTGACATAGGGTTAAGCACCTGGGCTCCGAGGGCAGAATGCTTGGGGTCAGATCTCAGCTATGTTCCTAAGTAGCTGTTTGATCTCAGGCCTGGGCTTTAAAGGACAAATCTTGCTCAAAGAAAGGTTGGGCCCTTTGCCCAGAGGTCCTGGGAGGTAACCTCTGCCCTCGTACTGTCCTGCCTGGGGCCACACCGAAGAGTCTATGCTAACAGTGGGACGTACAGCTGGGGCTCTGAGCCACAAGGTATCAGCTGTAGGGTATTGCTGTGCTAAACCATAAATGGCAGGATAATGGCTCTCAGTTCTTTGAGTTCTTCTAGTTGACCTCTGAACCTGAGGGTGGGCTTGGATACCTCCTAGCTGTATAGGCTGGGAGGTTATACAATTTCTGAGTCTTGGTTTTCCGGGAATAGACCTTTATGGAGAGCAACTACATAGGAAAAGCTCTCAGCAACGTGCTGGCAACAGGCATACAAACATGACTGGCCATGCTTATTTCTGCTTTTACCCTTGGTTTTGGATTAAAGGAGGAGAAAGCCTTTGAACTGCTACTGATTGAGACCCTAACTTACATGAAATCTGATGAATCTGTCATGAGAATAGGGAGACACAGAGTACACTTTGTGGCAGGGGCATGAGGCTGAGTAAAGGGTAAGAGCGGTTGACCATCTGAAAACGTCTCCAGACGCAAGGCGCCATTTTGCATATTAGTACCCAAA
The DNA here is from genome assembly GCF_002288905.1 of Enhydra lutris kenyoni. Classification (NCBI taxonomy): domain Eukaryota; kingdom Metazoa; phylum Chordata; class Mammalia; order Carnivora; family Mustelidae; genus Enhydra; species Enhydra lutris. The sequence goes on from NW_019154099.1 coordinate 48,727,507, forward strand.
CCAGCCCCACAGCAACAGCGTGCTGCACCAAGACAGAAGAGCCTTTTTGTTCTCAGAACTATCCAGCAATTTCCTACGGTGCAGTTTTCATATTCTCCGATACTACTGTCCCTGCCTATCTTTGTAAAATTAGGACAATCTAATTCTTTTTATTGACAATCTGTACATGTCTTTCATTGCCAAATTTTATTTAATTATATTCATTACCATGAAAAACCACTCATCTTTCTGATTTTGAATTTAGTTAAAAATAAACCATCCCCTTCTGTCCTTTTAAACACTTCTTTAAATAAAAACAGCACAGAATTTTTCTTCAGATAAAAGAATAGTGAATACCAAATTAAAATTGATTAAAATTAGTAATTTCAAAAGACTCATTCTGAAATTATGTGAACTTACGATATAAAGAATTTACTCTTCAAACATTGAACTATTCTATAATAAAAAGATTAATGTACTTACTTTAAATGTTGGTGAGAGATAATTTTTTAGAAACCAGAATTTCACAGGTGTTTTGGTGTTACGTAAAACAGAAAGCATCATAATTCTGTATAAAATAGGAATGTTAAACCCAATAAGTTAATATCAATAGGAGTTCACTCTGTTTTTCCTAAGGCTTTTAATTATTACACACACACACACACACACACACACACACACACATACACAATTACTTAAAGATATTAAGCTTTCACTCTGAATTATGGAGAAACAGACTGAAGTACCTTCACAAATTATGGTTCCTCATCAAGTATGTAATATATAAGGATACACACACACACACACACACACCCCACATAGAATAAATCAATTGCTTTTTGTTTTTTCCAGTTGACTCTGAAATAGCCTTGTTTAGTTGAACTACCTTCTCATCTCTACTCTATTACTGTGTCATTAATACCAGGTATACAAAACTGCAGGAGTTGAATAATCTTTATTAGTAAGTTCACTGGACAGACCACTTGTCTTGCTATGCTAGATCTCTGACCAGGGAAGATACAGATGTATCAAAATTTCCATATTAAAATACCAAGACATATTCAAATAGTTTTGAGGGATTCTCTGATATCCTTCTATATAAAAGGTTAAAAAAATAGCCCTTTGTAGTTAGGAATTAAGCTTTCCTCCTCTTACCCTACCCGTCTTTTTTATAAAATAAGGTATTTCCTCACCAGAAAAGGGAAATTTACTACATATACTTTCTCTCACATATCATATTGTTACCACATATGTTCATTTCCTAGCCATAGAGAACACCAATATTCCAAATCAATCAAACTCATGGAATTTAACTGTAGTTTAAAAATATACTGCTTGAGGCACCTGGGTGGCTCAGTCAGTTAAGCATCCAACTCTTGATTTCAGTGCAGGTCATGATTGTGGGGTCACGGGATCAAGCCCCACACTGGGCTCCATGCCCAGTGTGGAGCCTGTTTGAGATTCTCTCTTTCCCTTTCCCTCTGCCCCTCCCTTGCTTGTGCTCTCTAAGTGAATGAATAAAACCTAAAATATATATATATATATATATTTATATGCATATAAATATATACACACACACACATATATATATATACACACACACATATATATAGGCGCCTGGGTGACTCAGTTGGTTAAGCTGCTGCCTTCAGCTCAGGTCATGATCCCAATGTCCTGGGATCGAGTCCCGCATGGGACTCCTTGCTCTGTGGGGACTTCTCCCTCTGCCTGCTCTACCTGCTGCTCCCCCTGCTTGTGTGTGTGTTCTTTCTCTCTCTGACAAATAAATAAAATCTTAAAAAAAAAAATATAGATATATATATACTGTTCTCATAATTTTAGGTAATCTCAGGGTTGTGAGATCAAGTTCCGTGCTCAGCGGGGAGTCTGCTTGAGAGTCTCTCCCTCCCCCTCTATTCCTCCTCCTACTTGCTCATGCTTGCTCACTCTCTCTCAAATTAATTAATTAATCTTTAAAAAGAAAGAAAAAAGCAAGGTACAGAACAACAAATGTTGTTACTACTTAAGTAAAAAGTTAAAAATGAAGAAAATGTATTTGCTTATCTATGTATGTGTTTGGCAAGCTATGAAAATAATACTGGTTTCCTGTTGGGAGGAGACTGGGTAATTAGAAAACAGGTGGATTGTTTCACTGTATGCTCTTTCATTCTTCTGAACTCTTGAAATTCTTTATGAACCATGTACTATTTTCAAAGCATTAGATAAAAAATATACCTACCTTAAAAAGCGTTCATATAAATGGCCAGAAGCAACTGAAAATATGTTTAGAACATCTGCTTCCTTTTTGTCTTTTTCTTTATGCAACCTTCTTGTGAAACTTGAATAAGAGAGTATTGACAGCTTCTTAATATGGATTTGTAAACTTTACATACCTAAATACTAAATTTAATACGCAATAAAATTAGGAAAGCCTCTCAAAATAAGCCCCATCTCATACACAAAATGACTGGATCTTTCATTTGGGGTATTTATAATGTATAATTTTTTTCTTCCTGGGTAAAAATTTTATTTAATTAAATTTTTATTTTTATATGCGCAGATATTTAGAATGACTAAAATTTGGAAAAGAATAAACTATAATCACTAGAGATATATTTTGCCAAACAGGAATTTTTATGACAGTATTTTTCAAATCTTTTCTTACTGTAATCTCCCAAATAAGAAAAATACAGCTGATACTCCCAAGTTATGATTAAACTTAAGATACAAAAGTGAAAGCATTATACTATACACAGTATTTATGTGTATGGAGGAGTTACCGTCCCAAACGTGCTCCTTCTCCTTTCCCAACACAGCAGTATTTGCCTCTGGTACTTTCTGTACAGCAAGTGGCTGTGCTACGGTTTGACGGTCACCTGTATTCATTCTTGGCTCCATCTTCTGGTTTTAATGGAAGCCAATGGACAAATACCTTTAAAGTGCCCACATTCTGCTTCATTATCCTGTCAAACATACTACTCTCCAAATGATCTCAAAACGAGAGGGTGTGAGCCCTTGTCAATCAGTAACAGTTCAATGCATGTAAAGGAAGAGGAACACCATTCTTCCCAAAAAAGAAGTCAACTTCAGAAAAAGAAGCATAAACCGCACAATCCCAAATGCTGGGAGTGCTTCGGATTGGCAAAATAAAATCTGCCTAGGTTGTTGGATCTATCTGGCCTCAAGTTTCTATTTCTTACCTTCGATTATCACTGGTTCTTCATCATAACTCAAATGAAGCCCATATCTCTGAGATGCACTTTCAGAGTTCTCTACAATGTGGATCTATAGCAGACAGCTTTTGTGTTTCCTCACCTAACACCCTTTATACTTCTAGTAACAATAACCTAGTATTTGGTGGGGGGGGCATTCCTTCTCCACTTTCATTCTGTGAGATCTAGGTGGGATAGGCCCTCTCACTGGCTCCAGAGGTAGGCATATGGCCCAAGCATGGTCAGAGTTACAGTGACCCCCATTTGGGACAAATGGCTAACAAGTGGACCAATGAGTCAGCCCTGGGACTTTCTGGAAAGAAGCAATCTCTTCCCACTGGAGATGGCAAACTTCTTCTTCTAAAACTTCATCTGAAAATGAAGGAGGCCAGAGACTAGAACGGAGACATGGAGGAAGAGTTTCTGGACCACAACACCTGAATGCCCAAAGCCAGCTCTGCTCCTGGACTCAACACACGTGAGCCAATCAGTCCTGCTTTGCTTAATACAGGCCCCAACCTAATTTATAGATTCCCTATTATATTCAATGTCCAGGGTCTCCGCTAAGCTGGGCTACTTTCTGTTCCTGTGAACATACTCAATCTTTTTGACTTCACACTTTCACTCCCATCTCTAGTTTTGAGATCTTATCCCTCCTTCGGAGCCCCTCTTAACCACACACTTCTCCAAGGAATCTTGTCAGAGGTTCCTCCTCACTAGATACAGCCTTTTGCTCTCAGGGTTTGCAGAGCACCTTACTCTCAGATGCCCCACAGCTCCGGTTTCCTATTCTGTTTTATTAACATTTTATGTATCAATCTCATCCCACGAGAGAAGACCAATGCTTTACTTAAATGTGTACCATCTGCAAGCCTGCCACACACAAGATTCCTGATGGATCTATGCTTATAGATTAAAAAAATTCACTGGTAATTACCTTTTAATGGAATCCCACATTCCTTTTTTCTTTTCGTCTTTATCAGTAAGGATATCCTCCTTAATTTTGTCTGGCTTCTTTTGTACCTAGATAACGCAGTAAAGGAAAGTCTTAGAACTGTGCAGCTTTAAATATTACGCTGCGTGGTGACCCCTGTGACTCTAAGACAGGTGCAGTGACAGAGCCAGGGAAGTACAACATTATGGACACAATCTGGTTTCAGTCATCAGGTCAGCTTCCTGTTGGTAGTTCTTCTGGTGGTTACCTCCACACTGCGAAGTAATATGCTTATACTTGTATTTACTGATTTATCAACTTCAGAAATTATCTACTAAGCATATCTGGAACCACAGGCTTTGGATATTTTTCATTCTTTGTGGTGACAGACAAGCTGCTCACTTCTATCACTCTTCCTCTCTGGAAGTTTTGGCAGTAATAACATTTTCATTAGTTCTACGCAGTGTCTTTGTAGCTTCAAATAATACTTAAATATATATTTTTTGTACCAACAACTTCACGTTTCTCTTGTATACTCTGTAAGATAAGGATACTAATAATATTTCTACCTTTACCCTCCACCTCCCGCCTTACATTAGCTCAACTTTTACTTTAGCATTGTAAATACAGATAATATCTACATTTGCTTTGGTAAAACCTAATTATAACTTCGGCACTTTGCTATGTTTATTCTACAACTTGAAACTCAGTAGATAGCGCTTATTGTGACAAAGTTAATATTATTCACTCAAGAGTCTGTGAGGCCACCAGCACTGGATTACCTCTGTGTAGTGACAGTAACGTGACCACCGTGCCCCTCACGGGAGGCTCTTGATATTTCAGATAGATTCTGCTTTCTTGCATTCCTCCAATAGACAAATATTTTTTTCTTGGAATTTTATTGCATTTGTTTTTTTCTTGTGGTGATATAAATTTCTTCTTTGCCACGTTAGCTAATATTTTCCAGTTTATTACTCATGTTCATCATGTGGAATTCCTGTCTTCTTGAAGATATTTTTCTTGGAGCTCAACAATTAACTGTCTATTTCTTTCAATGCTTTCTTTGCATTGGTTTTCAGATTAATATCACAATTTCTCAAAATACCTATCTTCCTCTTTCTCAGTCTTCACTGTCACTATGATGGCAAACACCTTTAATAAAGGGTATGAAAAATCATTTTTCTAAATCTTCACCCTTCAGGAGATAACTTTGTCTTTACATTTGATTAAGAATTTGGCTAAAAAAAAAAAAAAAAAGAATTTGGCTAAAGAATCCTAGCTTCAAAGTAATTCTCCTCAGAACAATAAAGGCTTTGTTTTGCTGTCTTGTAACAGTCATCTTGAAAACAAAAAGTCTGATGCTAGGGTTAGTGTCATTCTATGGCTGTGACCTGCTTTTTTTCCTTGATAGTTATTAGGGTCTCATGGGGCCCATTTTTTTACTCATGCTAATCTGCGGACCCTTTTGACATGAATATTTTTTTCTTTCCTTATCTGTGAAATATCTTCCCTCCTCCATTTTCTGTTCTTTCTCTGTGGAATTCCTATTCGTGTGTTGCTAGGGTTGATGGGCTGATCCTTAATGTCATCTTTTCTGCTCCCCTTGTTCTATGTTATTGTGAGAGAGGGATAGTGAGGAGATAGAAATGTGTTATTAAAATCAGCTGAAAGACGTAAGTGGTTGGGCTGCAGAAGGTCTGACTCAGGTAGGGCATGATTACCACCCTCAAAGATTTGGTGGCTATAGTCAAAGAGTTCAATCTGTTCTGTACTACAGACCAACAACTCAAATTAGAACCAATACACAGAGTGAAAAAAATCAGTTCAAGAGAACTTAAGCAGCTTTTCAATGGTCAAAATAGCTCAAAGATGGAATGTTCTTTCGTGCTCCTAGCCTGGCAGAAATGGTATTTCTCTCCTGTTTACAGGACTAGGATAAAACTACCTGGAATACTGTTCCTACAGGGTGTGGGTTTGAGTTAGTATCTGAAGTAGTTGGTCTGGGTTTCATGGGGTTTTTTATCTGAAATGGCCAGAAGGAAATGTATTCAAGGAGAGACTGTGTTACTATTGAGAAAGAAAATCAAGGTCAATACAGGAGAAAGAGAATCAAAGATAAATGTAAGTAACATGTATAACTGATCACAGGATAAAGAACAGAGAAGATTAGGAACAGAGTATGATGTGGGATGCAAGGTAAAAATTGGTGATACAGTAGTTTAGAACCTGGCCAATATGTAAGGTGTGAGCTTTGTTAACCTATTGTTATTGGATCTTAGAAACTACAACCACATAGTATTTCCTAGTTATCCTTGGAAATTAATTTATACTTTACCGCATTGTAGATAGAGAATATACTCTGTACGATTTCATTCTTCTGAAAGTTACTGAAACTTTCAATCAAATGTAAAGTTAATTTTTAATCAACATTTTCTGTGTATTTGAAAGACTGTTCATTTGGTGTTAGTGTGTTGTGTTCTAAATGTGTCTAGGTCAGAATTTTTAATCTGTTCACGTTTTCTCTATCTCTTGATTTTTTGGTCAGCTTGTCATATCAGGTACTGAGAGATGGGTGTTAAAAATATCCCAGGGGCACCTGGGTTGCTCAGTTGGTTAAGCGTCTGACTCTTGATTTCAGCTCAGGTCATAATCTCAGAGACTGAGCCCTGCATCAGGCTCCATGCTCAGTGGGGATTCGGCTTGAGATTCTCTCCCTCTGGCCCTCCCCCCAACTCTTGCACATGTGCTCCCTCTCAAGTAAATAAAAAGTCTTTAAAAAATATCCCAGCATGATAGAAAATTTTAAATTTCTCTTTGAAATTCTATTTCTGCCTCATATATGTAAAATGACTTTATCTTTAGTAATGTTATTTGTCTTGTGTAGTATCTCTGGTATTATTTAGCTATGCAAATTTTCTTTAGCTTAGTACTGGCCTAGAATACTTCTGCCAACCTTGAGTTTTATTTTCATCTTCACACTAAAGTAGTATTCTTATGTATTAGGTGTTCTTTCTGCAAACAACATATAGCTGTAATTAAAAAGACAAAAAGCCATTAGGACAATCTTTGTCTTTTAATTAGAACATTTAGTCCATTCATATTTAATGTAATTGAGTGAAATTCTAACTTATTATTTTGTGCTTCCTTTATATCCCATATATTCTTTCTTTCTTATTCCATTTACATTAATTTATTTTATTACATTTTTCCTCTTCATTATGGCATTAATACTTTGTTTCTATGCTTTTAGTGGTTATCTTAGAAGTTAAATTTATATTTGTCTTTAAGTCTAAAAGTAATCATTACCCTTGCTCTGGTCTGTATAAGATTTCATATCTAATTGAAAACAACAGTGTTTATCTTACAGCTTAAATGTTATTATTATATTTTTTAATGTCATTTATTTTTAAAATCCTCCCAAGATCTTACAATTGTTTTATATATTCACTGTTCATAGAATTATCCACACATTTACCATTTTCTTCTCTCTTCATTCTTTTAAAACTCAAATTTTTCCTCTGAGATAATTTTTTTTTTTCTGTCTGAAGTACTTCTCCTTTAGTGTAAGTGTGCTAGTGACAAATTCAGTTTTTTCCATTTGTCTGAAAATATTTTGTTTCCTCTTGAAAGATATCTTTTCAGGATAAATTATTCTAGACTGGCATTCCTTTTTTCGTTCAGTGTTTTTAAATATCATTCCAGAACCTTCTGGCTTTCATTCTTTTTTTTTTTTTTTTTCCTGACTTTCATTCTTACTGAGAAATCAATGATCAGACTATCTATAGCTCTTTGAAGGTAATGTTTCCTTTTCCTTCTGATTACTCTAAAGATTTCTCTTTCCTTTGGTTTTCTGCAGTTTTATCAGAAAATAGGTGTGAATTTTCTTTTAATTATCTTGCTCATTAATCACTGGACTTCTTGAATATGTAAATTGGTAACTTTCATCAATTCATGAAAACTCTCAGTCATTATTCCTTCAAATATTAAACGTATCTCTTTTTTTAATGTGAGTATAGTTGACACACAATGTCACATTTACCTCATCCTATTCCATCTTTGTCTGGAACTCCATTTAAAATTATATTAATTATTCAATACTCACAAAGCACTTTACAAACTGAACTATCTTATCCTTGTAACAGACATGTAAGGTAGATTCCATTATTAACAACAATTTATAGATGAAGAAAATGAGACAGAAAGGAGCTAAACAATCTGTCTGAGGTCATGCAGCTAGAAAGTGGTGGAGCCAGGTTAAGTGCAAATACCAAATCTTTAATTTCTCATTACTTTCCTATGCCTTTTATGGTCTCTGCTGCATTATCCTCTTTTTTAAATGTCCCTGTTGCATTAGGAATACTATCTTCCAATTCATTAATTCTCTCTTTAGACATGTAAAAGTCATCCACTGAATTTTTAATTTGGGTTACTGTATCACTCAGTTTCAGAAGTTCTACTTTAAAAAAATCAGATATGCACTTTTTATAGTTTTCTGTTTCCTGCAATTGTTTTCAAGCTTGTCTTTTATTTCTTTAAATATCGTAAGCACAGTTGTTTCAATGTCAATAATTCTAATACAGAGAGTGTATATGTGTCTGCTTTCTGTTGTTTCTGCTGGTTTTCTCTATGTTTTTGGATAGAATCTTATTCCAGAGATGTACAGATGTTTCTGCAAAACGCCTGCACAACCTCATCAATCTGGAACTAGTCTAGTGCAAATTCAAGGCTCAGGGGTTTCCTGGATACTTGCACAAAACAAATTTGGGCTAAAAGACGGAATAATTTACTAGGGTCATCTTTACCCTGAAGCTATAGCCAGCTTATTGCTGAGAGGGTCTTCTAACAGGCCACCCACTTTATATGGGTGTAGGGTTTTACTTTCTGTCCCAATCACCCTGCAAATTAAATCAAAAGTTCAGGTGTACCAGGATGGACAAATGTTCTCAGGACAAGAGAGGCTTCTGTGCTTGCTTACTTCACTAGGCTCTTATTTTCCTTTTAATTTTGATTTTGTATTTCCTTGTTATCCTTATTATTTTGTTACTGCTTTTGTCATTTTTGTCATTGCTTTTAAGACGTTTCAAAAGCATCACTTACCATCACTTTTTCATTTCAGGGCTAACTTTTCAACCTGTGTTCCTGATCTCATCTCTAGAGCCTAATTTGTAACACTACCTGGCTATGGATACAGTAGATCTAACAGACACATCCTAACTTAGAAAAAGTTGTTCCATTTCTTCTATCTTCAAACTCTCTGCCCTCCCTTCATGAACTTAATCTTCTTCTTCCTTTCATGCCAGAGTTCCAATATAACTTTTTGGGTAGTAAAATTGCGAAATTAGTTGTAAAATAATATTAATCAATTAAGAGTTAAAAAAGATAATTCTTAATACTAAGAACAAAATAGCAAGAGCTTCTGCCTCACACACTTGTACTTCCAGTATTTTGCTCTTGAAGCTGTTTATCACAACAATGACATCTCCCTGGTCTGGCTCAGAGTCAGTTCCTTCATGCCTAAAAGCAGAAAAACATGTAGATGTCCACAATCAGCTCCAGAAAAGACGTGTAATTATGATGGTATAAATAACAGAATAAATTCATTTTGCAAAAAACATAAACGTAACATCACTGTGTTTATATATTTGTTGTTTTCTGCAATTAAGATATACTATAACACACTATAATTTTCAGAATTACCCAGTTTTAACCTAATACAAATTAAAATTGTATAAAAGTAATTCATGAAATTGAATATTGCCTAACCACTGAGCAATCCCAAATTAATGCTTATCTTTGCTGCTATATACCAAGATTACAAAAGTCAAATCTATCATATGTCTTTGATATATTACAGTAATTAATATGAAATGCTTTTGAGACTTGAAAATAAGTTGTTATATATCATAATTGAAGGGATTCTATACTGTCCAACAACTTTTCAATATTCAGCAGTCATTTTCAAACACCAAAATTTGAAGTGTACTGTTAAACCTGTAAGACCAAAAATGTGTCTAAATGGTCACCTGCATCATTTGAATATTTATATTTTATATAATGTATTTCACTAATTTTCAAAACTGCATAAACAAATCAAATATGACAGCTCTGACCAATAATTTTTGATACCCTTCTATGTAAAGAAAAATACATAAAATACTGTTAAAAACATTTACGATAAAGTTGAATTTTGTCAAAGAGGGAATGCAATCAGAGGTCAAATTAGTAGGTACTTTGAGTTTAGTCAGATTCATAACACACACTGAACACTTTCCTAAGATGAAGATTGGAGGGGTTATAGGACTATGCTGACTAACACATGCCTTTGACTCCCTCTTTCTCCCAATTCCCCAGCTGAAGCGGTTAAACCAAAATAGAAGGCACAGCCACACCCACCAATTACCACTAGGAAATGGAAAGGGTTCCAACTTATGTACTAGAAATGGCAAATTTCTTAAACTGTTCAAGAGCTTCCAGTCATAAATGTTGCTCAAGGACATCAGCAACTTTAGCCATTGAATCCACTGTCCAGTGAGAGCGGGGTAGGGCCCGGTCACACACATTGTAGCAAGACCCACACAAGATCTAAAGCAAACTCCTTCCATTCAACCAGATGGTAGAGGTAGTAGCGAGGAAGACTCTTACTCTACTTCAGGCACCATTTCAAGCACTTTAGAGATGTTGGCTCATTTGACCCATACAATCACCCTTTGAGGCGGGTACAATTATCATCCTAGATCCCAACAGCCCAGGCAGTCTGGATCTTCCCAACTGCACTATTTGATCTTTCTAAGTAAAGCTCAGCAACTAAAACTCATTGCACACGTAAGTACAGTCACAGCTTAGATGAAGAGAATAAACTAATCAAGCAAGCAGAGGACAAGGACTTCACTTAGAATTACTGCCGGAAAAATGGGGAGAATTCAAATAATTTTACATAGTCAATGAGATGTGAGAGAAGATTGTATCTCAATAAAAGCCATTTACCAAAATGAAAGGATTCACTACATCTCAGGAAGTATTATTATTTTTTAAAAAGGACATATACCTATTTTTCTGGAAATTCTAAATAGAAAAAATAATTCAAATTTTTGGAGAGGAAAAATAAACCACCCTGCCTCTCATTTCTTAGCCAAAACATTAAAAACTTAATTTACACATGAAAAATTTTGAAGTGGTTTATATCACTCACCCAACTATTTGATAAATATCTTCAGATTTTCCTTCACGTAATTTCAGTATCCAAGCACCTGGGTTCGCTTTTAATTGAAAATATCCCTTTCAGAATGAGAAAAATATGATGATAGCTATAGGACTAAAACATCCAATTGTTCAAAAATGATTCTACATGAACGACTCAAGGGAGTGTTAACTAACTGGAGTGAATAAATTCTATACATGAATTCCAAAAAGGAGATTTGCCAATATCATGAAAGTATGATTCCCTCCATTTTTATTACCTTATTTAAGAATTCAATTTTGTTTTCTGGGAGCTGTTCAGCAATAGCAGGATGAAATCGATTTCATCTTATTATCAGGAGAACTTAAGAGGATTTCACCAAAATGTGTAATTAAATACAATTGATTAAGTATTTATAATACTTACGAGATTGGCCATCACTATTGTATCAACCACAACAGGTTTATTTTTTGTGCCAAGTGTAAACTGCAGGCCCCGAGGAGGTTGTTCTGTCATTGTATCGAAGCAATGTCCTTCCAGCAGTAGATACTCTAGTTCATATTCTGCTATAACAGTTCTCTCAATCTATGGGAAAACAGGTCATTGTTTTTGGTATTAGTAACTCTCATAATTCGAATTTTGTAATAAATAAATGGAAGTATTTTAATATTGGCCAATGTATTGTGGAGACAACATCAAGTCTTTTACATGAGTGACTGAATAGTTGAACTATTTCTTAAAGACCAAAACTCATGATAAGTTTTTTTTTTTTCCTTTCCTGTGACATCAGCTCTACACCAGCCTCATGATCTATGCACCAGAATCACAGGCAGGAAGAGCTCATGGAGTTGTAGTATTTGAAGATCTCTTTAGGCAGAGTGAAATGGGAAATTCCTCAGAGAACCTGCTTCATCGGCTGTCGCCCTAGAGCCCTTTCCAATGTGGCAAGAAAGCCAACTTATCATCATCCATCATCTCTCTTGTAATAAAAAAAAAAAAAAAAAAAAGCACTCAAAATAGCACATGCTCATCAAAATAATTTGCAAAAAAAAATGTGGAAAAGAGGAAAAGCAGCAATTACTTAGACTAAATATTCCTGTACAATCAACACACTGATATCTTTTTCTCTTTTCCATAAATATTTTTCTAAGAAAGTGTAATCTGCTTTTTCATTAAATACAGCTTTCTATGAACATGTCCCTGTCTCTACAAATACCCTTTTAAATGGCTGGGCATTCCAATTGTTTCCAGATTTTCCTCTACTGCAAATGTTAGAATATTTTAGGGATAACACTTTTTCTCTACTTCATAGGAAAAACATAAGCAGACATGAGAATAAATCAAATGGTAAGTGATTTTTACATAATTTGGTAATTTTGTTGAGCAGGTAAGACAGTAATGCTATCTCTGTTTTATTTCATTACAGGCTTCTGACACTTTTTAAATGTGTTTAGAATATAAAGTATTTGAAAATATTCTATACTGTATAGCTGCTTTTCTTTGTAATTACCACAGAAATAATGTTAACACTTGTGTGTAGCATTCCTCTTTAAGTCCAGTTCTTAAGAACAAAGAAGTACCTTCTTTGACAACAGCGCTTGTTTCAACTTTAGTTAGGTTCTGAATCAGCTGTTGAACTCTAGTAACGAGCTTCATACACTTCACTGACCTGTGTCCCCAGCGCTCACAGCATCATGCATGGATGGAAACATTCACGTGGGATAGTCTCAGAATGTGAGAATATTACAAGTGAGAAAAAGGCTGTAGAGCTCTTCTAGATCATTCCTTCATTTTACAGGTAAGGGAAATGTACCCCACAGTGGGTGTGAAGCTTAAATATTTTTCTTCATGAGATATTAGGGCAGAGTTCAAAGTATGTTCAATCAGGTTGTGACTAAAAAAACCTTTATTTCATATTAATGTGAAACTTTCTCTCATCTCTAGAGTTGTAGAACAGACATCAATTCTGTGGACTGACTCAAACCACAACACCAAAAACAGCCAATTCGTTTTTCAAAGAGTTTTTTTCTAGTGAAAATATTTTAAGTTTATTGATAATTTCATAAAGGTAATTTGTTGAATCCATTCCTATTCTCAAGGTTTATTTTTAGCAAATAAATTTGGGAATTTGTGATTTTTTTGTGATGTTTACATCTCCTTTACATATTATACCTGTTCTAAATATTACCTGTTGATAGGAGACATGAATTTAATACCTTTCAAATAGAACTTTGGGTGCATATTAATATTTCTAGTAGAAGTGTTTATTGTATTGTTCTGTGGTTAAATTGTACAGAAGTTAGTTCCTTCCTTTAAAAGAAGTGTAAGTTTAATTATAAAGATCATCATTTGGGTTTATAAACAATTATCTATGGCGCTAAAATAGGAATTCTTTAACAATTACATTGGCAGTGGGCGTCTAGATTACGGCTGACCCTCGAACAGCACAGATTTGAACTACACAGACCCCACTACCTGTGGAGTTTTTTGATACAGTACAGTACTGCAAATGTATTTTCTCTTTTTTGTAAGAATTTTCATGGTTTCTCCAGCTTACTTAAAGAATTTAAAAAATTAGGAATTTCCCAAGAGTACAATATGTAATATATAAAACAAACAAACAAAACTATTCATTGACTGCTTATGTTATTAGTAAGGCTTCTTATCAACAGCAGGCTATCAGTAGTTAAGTTTTGGGGAGGCAAAATTTATACATGGATTTTCGACTATTATGGGGGAGGGATCAGTGGCCCTGACTCCCATGTTGTTCAAGAGTCCACCATACTGCATTTCAGAAGCAACTAATAAAGTTTTCTGTGACTTCCTTTTTAGTATAGCCACATCCCCTTGTCCTTCAACAACCTTTTAGTCCTCACTCCCTCTTCCTTGATAAACATCCACGAGTATTTCAGGTGTTTTGAGATCTTTCAGATCTAGGCTGTGATGGAACACAACCGAGGGGTATCTGGACGCAGTCTTCACGACAAGCTCAGTGAATAACCACCTCTGAACTCCAGGTGGAAGGGCTCATCTCCCTCTAGCTACTTCTGTCCCCCTTCATTATGGCATTGATGCCAGTTGTGCCATAAACCACGTGAACAAAGTCCCGGTAAGGGAGAGTTTCTCTCCATCACATTTTTTAGGTGTTGATGTGATCTCCAGGGATTGGACGCAGCGGGGGAGGACTTGCCTGAGAGTGTGTGTCACAAACCTCTCATTCTGAGCCTCAGTTTTTCAGCGTGCACCTTCCTTTGGACCTACAACCCCAGCAAGTGTCTCTACTTTGTTAGTTCACAGTCTTCCAGGACCATGGCGGTAATATTCTAAGTATGTACAGAACATAGTGGAAGAGAAGAGCCTTGGAAGTAGTTAACTCTTACAGGTGTGAGCACTTGCAATTTCCTTCCATTTATTCATACGATCTATGCAGACAGAAGGGATTCTCTATGGCCTTCTAAAATAAACAGAAGTACTGTTCACTTATAGAGCTTCTAGGGGCGCCTGGCGGGCTCAGGTGGTGAAGCATCCAACTCCTGATCTTGGGGTTGTGGGCTCGAGCCCCACGCTGGGAGTAAAGACCACTTCAATAAATAAAGAGCTTCTAAAAAGACACTGTACCTGTTACCTACAGCAAACAATGGTCAGTTCATCTCCATTAACTGTTTAATAGCTGCTGAAAATTTCGCCAGTCAATCTAATTCTTTTCTAAGCTGTGTTAACTCTCCCACCACAAACTTTTTACATTTGGCTGGAATCTGTACATCTCTTTGACTGGTATAGGTCACTGAACTCTCCGAATGAGGGATCCAGTAGGTCCTTCAAGGGAGCCGGCTGATTACAGAGAAAACAGGACTTCTTACTTTTTGCCAAATTCCTTTCTGAATTTTCCCTCCTGGGTTTTATTACTTTTCTGCCTTCTTATTCTTTCTTTCCTTTTTTTTTCTTTTTAAAGACTTTATTTGTTTATTTGACAGAGAGAGAGATCACAAGCAGGCAGAGAGAGAGAGAGAGAGAGAGAGAAGCAGACTCCCCGCTGAGGAGACATCCCGATGCGTGGCTCAATCCCAGGACCCTGAGACCATGATCTGAGCCATAGGCAGAGGCTTTAACCCACTGAGCCACCCAGGCACCCCTGCCTTCCTATTTTTCCCTGGATGTGCAGGGCTCATGTCTGGCGATGGCTACGGCTGAGTTTTAGGTCCTTCTCTGCAGCGAGGGGCTATGTTCCACCCAAGGGACAAGAAACCACACAGTCTACTCGAGCGCCTCAGAAGAAACCCGCCTCGAAGGAGAATCTTTAGACAAAGTTAGCGCACGAGAAACAAACATGGGGGTAATCTCAACCAAATTAGCAGGTCAAGGCAGAAAGAGGCATGAAGAGGACACTGAGGAGGAGGCCCTTGGTCTCTCTTCTGGATACCTATTCTCTAGGTAAGCTCTTCTAAAATGCTTCTGTTGTTTGGGGTTTCTGAATATAGTGTTTTGAAAGACTCGTATTTTAAAATAGCCTCCTCCCCCTTTTAGGGCAGTGGGCTGAATGCAACAGGCAGGGTAGAGAAGGCCCTCATTTCTTGGCAGAGGATCATCAGGTGGGGATGGAGATGGAGCGAGGAAGTGATGGAAGAGGGTAGGGTGGAGGGAGGGGTAGGGATGGAGGTAGTGGGGTAGAGGGCAGGTAGGGAGAGCAGGGGGTTGGGAAGCGGCACACGCAGCCTGCAGCTCTGAGCGAGCACTGTTCCCTGCCTTCTACCTGGTTGGGCTGCTTTCTCTGGCCATGAGCTGTGGCGCAAAACAGAGCTTGAGATACAAATGCTCTTTTCAGAGTTAAAAACCAAATTTTAGGGCAAAACAGGTATTTCCGGTGTTGTCCTAAGCTGCTGTTTCTGGCTCTGTATTCTCTACATTGTCCATCTTAGAGGAGCGCCTGAGAACCCGGGGGGCCGCAGCCACAAAGCCAGCGAGAGCATCTAGGAACCCGGGAAGTTCGAGTGGCTGAATTTGGAAGTTAGGGAAACTCAAAAATCAAAGGGAAGACCAGATCAGGAGCTGGAACCATAAGGAAGACAATTCTGGGGGCAGCCGCAGCATGACCTCGCGCTCGCTGCGGTTACAGGGGCTAAGAATCGACCCCATTCCTCTCTCCTGACAGAACTTGACAAGACCACTTACATCCTTGAGGTGAATGTTGTCAAGGTCACAGTTGCTGTGTACTGTTTCAACCAACCAGCCTTCGGGAGTAATCATGTTGAGGGTGAGAAGGGGGGCTTCAGGGATATCTAAGAATGTCGCCACGGGTCCAGTAATGCCATCAGCCACCAACACCAGCTCTGGCTCCAGAACAAAACGATAGAAGCTGTCAAAAGAACATAAATAAAAATATGTACGGTGACCAAAATTCAGATATCTTCTGTTTAAAATATTTAAAAATTGAAAATGGCTTAAAAACATGACCAAAAGTCTCAAGTTAAAAAAAAAAAAACAAAACTAAAACATAGTATACTGCAGAAGAGTTAATGCCTGGAAACAGCAGACAATTCCCTAAGATTACATATGCCCTTGGTGATTGTTTCTTAACGCACATGATTAGATTAACATATACTGACTCAGGTCGGTTCTGCTAGTTTCTGATCTGCATTTGCTCACTAATTCTTCTTTAGATTTGAGCGTGGTCCACTTTCCAGCCATTTCATTGGATCTTAGCAGCACTCATCATAGGAAGAGAAATGATAACCAGAAAGCAATTAAATTCAAGCAAATTAGAATTCTGGTAAAAGTTCAGTTAAAAACAGACAGGACTGAGTTGAAGACAGCGGCTTACTAACAGAGCTCTAGTGTATATTAGGAATTAGCTCTGTTATTAAGAATCATGACTTCCGCTATTTGGAGACAGCAGTCAAGGGATCGGCTGCGCTGTAGTTAGCTCCGGGCTGGGCTGGCAGGGAACCCACTTCCAGGCCGGTATGGCTCCCCTCCAGGGCCACTGGAAAAAGGACTGCGGCTGGTCACTGGTGGCTGGCTGCAGACTGCCCTTGGGTCCCTGCCACAGGGGCCCCTCCATGTCGCTGGGTCAGAGAAGCAAGGGAGAGCAAGACGTGGAGAATGCCAGCATCCCACAAGCCGCAGTCTTTGATAACCTAGTTAGTTGCCCAAGAAAATTTCCATTACTTTCGCCACGTGCTTTCCATGAGAAGCGAATCACTAGCAGCGGCCCAAGCTCAAGGAGCAGCTGCAGAGCGGATGAACCCCAGGAGACCATGATCACTGGCAGCCGTGTCCGACCGCAGGCAGCGGAGTGAAGGAGACACGGGCCAGAGAACGCGCGGACGAAACGAGTACTTGGGATCGGCCAGTGCGGCGGAAATGCCATTGAGCTGGCTGCTGAGCCAGGTCTGTGACTTAGTAAAAACAATCCGGCAGCAGAGAGGAAGTTAAAGGCAAGCTGCAGGCGGAGGTACAGTGAAGGGGGGAGCTGTGTGTGTGTGTGTGTGTGTGTGTGTGTGTGTGTGTATGAGTAATCTGCGAAGAATCTGAGAAGAGAAAGAATGCCGAAGAGGAGAAAAAGTCAGGGCTCCAGGGGAGAGGAAATGAGGAGAGCAGTTTATTTCTCTCTCTTTTTTTTTTTTTTTTAAGTTTTTTTTAATTTGTCAGAGAGAGTGAGCACAGGCAGACAGAGTGGCAGGCAGAGGCAGAGGGAGAAGCAGACTCCCTGCTGAGCAAGGAGCCCCATGTGGGACTCGATCCCAGAACGCTGGGATCATGACCTGAGCCAAAGGCAGTCGCTTAACCAACTGAGCCACCCAGGCGTCCCTATTTCTCTTTTTAAATTGAGTAAACTCTCAGGAAGGAAAGGGCAGGCAGAGAGGTTAAAGATACGGAGCAAAGGGACTGTGTGATAAAGGCAGGCTCCAGAACACGTGGGGAGCATGGGTGCAAGCAGAAAGAGGGGGTTGGCAAGAGGAGAGAGAGCACCCCCTTCCGCTGCCCCACTGGGAACAAACTGAGGATTTTGGAGGGGATGGGGGTGGGGGCATGGGTGAGCCTGGTGGTGGGTACTAAGGAGGGTGCATGGAGCACTGGGTGTGGTGCATAAACAATGAATGCTGGAACACTGAAAAAATAAAATAAAATGGAACAAAAAAGAAACATTTAGAAAGAGAAAAGAAAAAGTAAAGGGCTGGGGACCAATGGTTATCTCGTTTGCTTGACAGATGCTACTGAGCCAATATGCTCCTCTGGGCTCACCGTTCCAAACCCGTTTCACAGTTTTTGTGCCGTGCAGCCTCATTAACTACTCGAAGCCTTAAGGGTCACACCACCTTAGAGGTCAAATTCTTTCCCTCCTAACAGATTGCACTTGCTTATGTTCAATATTCTTACTCTTTATTATACAACCCAAAGCTTTATAGAGATACTATGGAGATCTCTACTTGTATGACTAAAACTTCTCTACTCACAGAGCTAACCCACCGCTCAGTTAGTGGCCAAAAGAAGATGACAGCTTTTGTTTGGGTTTGGGACATGATATAATCTCAAATACAAGAGATAAATGAGAAGTCAGAGAACAATGTGAATAAGATATGACAACAGGAGTCTCAGGAAAGGAATGAATGTACCCTGTACTTTCATCTAAATTCTTTACATTTCCCATTTTATTGCTTTCCAAATATTAAAAATATTCGCCATGTTTAAAATATCTGCTCAAGGCAATAATCTCTGCTATGTTTCCTAATTATAACAAATACAATTGAATAAGTAAACAAGGGATTAGGTGAATGCAACTTTCTTGTCTTGTGTTTGCATATATTCTTTCGGAGCTACATAATTACGTTATACAAAGAAAAGCACATTAACAATCCTTTTTTCTGTCCCATGACATCTGAAAGATACCGTATATTCCTCTCAGTAAGAGTGGCCCAAAATGATAGTGATTCTGATCCTGAAAGAGGAGGAAGGGTCTATTTCTGTCCCTACTTGAAAGACAATGTTATTTCAACAGTACAGTATTAATGTGGAATGTCGGCTTACAATAAGCATTTTCTATATTAATGAAATAGTATTTTACACTATTTACAACCCAATACTTCCAAATAATGAGATGATATCCTAAAGATCATTTTGATAATTCAGCTCTGAAGTATTGAAAATATAGCTAAACAGGGACGCCTGGAGGGCTCAGTCGGTTAAGCATCTGTGTTCGGCTCAGGTCATGTTCCCAGGATCCTGGGATTGAGCCCTGCATTGGGCTCCCTGCTCAACACAGGAGTTGGTTCCTTCTACTCCTTCTGCCTGCTCCCTCCCTCTGCTCATGCCCAGCTCTCCCAAATAAATAAAATCTTTATAAACAAAAAAAGGAAATTACAGCTAAATCAAAAATGGTTTGATTCAACTTTATTTTCCTCTTGTGTATTTCCAAATAGGTATTCCTAGATCACATTTCCAAAAATACCCACCGACAAACATAAGTCCTTGTAAATTCTGCAATTAGACTGGATCAATTTTACTGCTTAGGTTATTTTAATTTTATATCAGTTAAGGTTAATAAATTATCTTTGATCTTCCGGTCTATTTCAATTAAGCATCTTATAAAGAAAAAAACCAGACCAAGTAATTACGGTCCTTTATTTATTTATTTAATCTTAGCATTTGCAAAGCTTTTGAAATGAAATGACATTCGCTTAGACTCACCTCTTTAAAGGGGCTTCTGAAAGCTTACCCCTACAGTTCATGAACAATTTTATCTTCATGTTGATAATCTTGCCAAGTACCTGTTTGAAAAAAAATTTCCCATGTTTGATATTAAGTAATCTTTTTTTTAACATTTATTAGGCATTTACTATGTACTAGGCACTGCATTCGCACCTGAGATTCATTATCTCATGTGATCCTCACGACAGCCTTCACAGGTTGATACCTTTACAGCTGAGACACAGAGAGATGTGGTAATTTGCCCAAGATCACACAGCAAGTCATGACAGAGGTCAGATTTGAATCCAAACAGCTAATTTCATGGCTCAAGGGTTACACTGCCTCCCTTTGCCTGATGTGACTTTCTTTCATGGTATCCACATTTCCAAATTTCTTTAGCATTACAGGACAAGTGAAGTAATTGCTAGAAGCATGATGTGCAAAAACAGAGTGACGGCCTCCCAGCAACAATGGCAAGGGTATCAGTCCATTCGGAATTCCATCCACATGGTAGAGATGTAGGAAGTTCCTGGCTACATACAGGTGAGAGACTCTCTTTTTATTTCCCCGGGGGCATATGACATAGGAGGATTATTAATTTTGGTAGTCTCTATCTCTAGGAAGGCAAGTCAACACAGATTTGAAAGATATTAGACAACAAAGGACACAGGTAAAGAGAGGGGAAAAAACAGGTGCATGGAATAGAAGGGATGCAGGCTTGAGGAGGAATTAGAATAGACAAAGGCTTGAAGAGCACTGATTCCCATTCTATCACTCTTCACACCTGCTACAATGGAGGTTGCTGAGCCACTGTTTCTCCCAAGTGTTAAATGAGACACTATCCAGTTCTTTCAATAAATTCATTTATGTTTTACACCACGAATTTTCTTTATCGTAAGAAATAATAAATAATGCGAGGTATTGAGGTGCTCTGAAAGAATGTTATTATTTTCAATCATGTAACCTGGGATCCAATCCCATTTTTTAAAATTATTATTATTTTTTAAAGATTTATTTATTTGAGAGAGAGAGCAAGCGAGAGTGAGCACAAGCAGGGTGAGGGGCAGAGGGAGAAGCAGGCTCCCCACTGAGCAGGGAGCCCAATGTGGGACCGGACCCCGGAATCATGACCTGAGCTGAAGGCAGATGCTTAACCAACTGAGCCACCCAGGCATCCTCAGTCCTGTATTTTATATTTCTGTATAATCTCATATTCTTATTCCTAAATTCTATCCTTACATAAAAACTTCAGAGGTAAGCAATGTTTTTTCTGAATAACGACTCCGTGGAAACGGGGTATGTGTACACTGTAATGTATCGATCTAGCTCCACTCCTTACAGGTATGATTACTGATTGCTGTTTTCTTAAAGAATAATCTGAATAGTGTGTCTCCAGAAGTTCAAGTGTGAAGGTGTACAAATGGTAAAAGAAAGAACGGGGGTAAGTAAACCAACTATGGAACTGTTCGCCCTGGTTATACACTGGATAAGTAGAATGGCAAAGACTTTCCAAAATTATTTGTCCAAACAATTGTAAGAGCTATCGATAATCCCTTTGTCCATCATGACTTGGTAGGGCTAACTCATTTGAGAGAAACTGCAGGTTGAAATTCCGCCAGCATGTCTACCCGTATGACCCAGCTTGATCCCTCACATCGTTCAGCAGACTTAATGCCTAATTATTTTTGCCTGTTTCCAAAAGTGAGCCCAACTGTCAGAGGACAAATGGTTTCCACTTCTGAGAATGTTTTTTTAAATGTGTCTTTAAAAAAAGCATGGACAATTTCAAATAGGAGTACCCCACAATTTTGAACATCACTAGAAGAAATATATAGATTTCCAGCATAACGAGCTTTCGTGATTTACCCACCGAAAGCTGCATCACAATATGAACATTACAAGGTTTCAGTATAATGAAAAGGCACATAATGTCCTTTCAAAGTCGGCTGGCTCCCCTCAGCATTCCTTCTCTCTGCTTTCTCAATGAACGAACGTTCACTCAGCTTTATGCCCAGTGTCCCCCCACCCATCCCCCAGTGTCCGGGTGCAGCTGCATGACTGGTTATGTTCTGGCCCATGACATGGAACCGGACGGATATGCCCTTGTGCTCTCCTTCCTGCTCGCAGAAACACCGAGGTGACGTGGAGGAGCCTAGCAAGTGATCTCAGATCGCGAGACAAGAGGAGATTCCGGAGGATGACTGAGCCACCAGACAAAAGTCGCCTGTGTCCTCACGCTGTGGAGCTGCCTTTACTCCAGGTGGCTTACGCTTGGACTGTGAGATGAGAAATAAACTCCAGTCTTGAAGCCACTGTTCCTGTGGCCAGACTTCCTGAACACAGCTGCCTTCACTCACTGTTCAGCTATCATTACTTATTAGATCACCGGCTTCTCCAGAAGCCATTCTTTAGAACTGGAGAGACGAAGAGGGGAATTAGGCAGCCGCCATGTTGTGGTGCACTCACATGACTTCTTCTTTCTGTGTGTGAGGAGAGAAAGGGATCTCTCTCCCTTCCTCCTCTGTGAGGCTATAAATCCTATTGGATTAGGGCCCATGCCATAAAACCTCATTTAACCTTATTTACCCTCTAAAAAGCCCGGTTTCCAAATATAGTCACAGTAGAGTTTAGGGCTTCAACATACAACTTTCAGGGGAGGCAGAAGACAATAATTAAGTCCACACCAACACCTAACCTTGGCACTGCCGTAACACCCCTGGCATAGCTCTACCATTTCATTTTCCACATTGAAATATGACACGCTAATTAAAACCTGCACGGAATAAAGCAATGAGAGCACAAATACCTAAAAACAGACCTGAAAGATTAATTATGAATTTCACAATGAAAGTATATAATAAAATGATATATAAAATATACAATAAAATACATTATCTTACAATCAATAACTGGGCCATCTTCTGTGCTTCTCTTGTTAATGGATCAACAATAGCAATGACATCAAAGAACATGTCATTCTCTTCAGGATTTATCGTTATAATGCTAGGAAAACAGAAAATAAGATGAAAGATGATCAGTTAAATTTATTTAATTCTCTAATAAGTCTTAATCTCAGCTATATACATTCCTTTAAAAAAAAAAGATTTTATTTATTTATCTGACAGAGGTCACAAGTAGGCAGAGAGGCAGGCAGAGAGAGAGAAGAGGGAAGCAGGCTCCCGGCTGAGCAGAGAGCCCGATGCTTGGCTTGATCCCAGGACCCTGAGATCATAACCTGAGCCAAAGGCAGAGTTAGCTTAACTCACTGAGCCACCCACCCAGATGCCCTCCCCCCCGCTTTTTAAGTAATCTCTACACCCAACATGGGGCTTGAACTTACAACCCTGAGACCAAGAGTCACATGCTTCACTGAGCCAGCCAGGCACACCTGAGCTATATGCATTCTTATTAATTGCTTTCTTTCTCACTGGATTAAAAGAAATCCTGATTACTTCATAGATGAAAATGCAAATTTATTTTTAATTCCAAGTTTTTATTTTAATTCCAGTTAGTTAGCATACAATGCAACTACTAGTTTCAAGTACAGAATTGAGTGATTCCACACTTCGATACAACACCCAGTGCTCATCACAGCAAGCGCCCTCCTTAATGTCCATCACCTATTTAACCCATCCCCCACCCACCTCTACTCTGGAAACTGTCAGTGTGTTCTCTATAATTCGGTCTGTTTCTTGGTTTGCCTCTTTTTTTTCCCCTCCATGCTATGTTCATCTGTTTCTTAAATTCCACATATGAGTGAAATCATACAGGATCTGTCTTTCTCTGAGTGCTTTATTTCACTTAGCATAATACCCTCTACCTCCAACCACATCACATCTTTGCAAATGGCAAGATTTCATTCTTTCTGGTGCCTGAAAAATATTCCTGTGTGTGTGTATGTCAAATCAAATCAAAACTACAATAAGATACCACCTCACACCTGTCAGAATGGCTAAAATTAACAGCATAGGAAACAACAGATATCGGTAAGGATGCAAAGAAGCCCTCTTACACGGTGGGAAGGCAAGCTGGTACAGCCACTCTGGAAAACGCAAATTTATTTATTTATTTACTTGACAGAGAGAGAGATCACAAGTAGGCAGAGGGGCAGGCAGAGAGAGAGAGGGGGAAGCAGGCTCCCCGCCGAGCAGAGAGCCCGATGTGGGACTTGATCCCAGGACCTTGAGATCATGACCTGAGCCGAAGGCAGAGGCTTCAACCCACTGAGCCACCCAGACGCCCTGGAAAACGCAAATTTAAAAGCCTACTGTTTGTGTTCAATAAATTAAAAAACTGGAAAGAATCAGAGAAAGTTAAAGTAAGATTCTATGAATGAGTGATTTTTAAAAACTCTTCAAAGAACAATAGTATTAGAGTGAAAACTAATTTTAAGCACCCCCCCCCCAAGTTCTCATGGGTCATACAATATTAAAAAATAAAGCCCAGGTAAGTTTTGTGTTAGATAATTGTATTTTCTCAGACTTGAGAATAAAATAACTGTTCAGTAGTTTTATTAAACTTAGTATCTAAAAAATCCCAACATATAATAGGAAAATTTGGGGGGGAAAATCTCAAATTTATCATACTTAGTTTTACCCCAGTCACCCTCTCTTGACCTCCTCCCCTCAGTCTTCTTCCTCATGTCTTTCACTGAACTAAATTCTAAGTTAGAGGATACACTAATCTTTATTGATGTTGGGAAAATTAGTAAAAGCACAGAAAAGGCCAATGGAAGATACTAAATTCTATATTTACTGTAGTCAAAGTTAAAAGTATTTATTTGACTAAAAGCACAAAATATTCCAACTGAATTACTATTTTAACATTGTAATACAGGAAGCCAGTTTTTCAAGATGTATGAATTAAATATCTTACATATTACAATGGAAAAAGATTTCCAAATCAAAATGGATACCTGTAAAATTACAGGGACATTAGTCTTCTTTGGTGCAGGAAGACTATAAATAACTAGACTTTTGCAGTGAGGGGGTTAATTTCTCAGCAATAAAAGCTAATGTAAAAGTCACTTCAAATATGGGTCCTCTGAGAAAGAAACAGAAGACATTTTATTTTCTATGCAGTTGACATGATTTGATTTAGTTAAAATAGGAGTGACAGAATCGGACAACAGATCCTGCTATGTGACTACCGCTAGACGTAAGGGTTACAAATCAGATGTTGTAAAATTAAAGGGCCTATCCTCAATGGTTAATGACTTCAGTTATCCTGGTGAAAATTTTACAAATTACTGCCATACTTGCAGCATTATTCAAAACCGGGCATCTTTTGTATGCTTTATGAGATGCTCTGGTGGCCAAAGTAGGCATCTGTTTACTCCAATGATTGCCAATGCTGTGAGGTCGCATGTATCAGAACCCCACCGCGCCCATCATCTACCTCTCCGTGCGTTGGTGGAGACTCAGGACAATTTTCTGAACAGACTCCTGAGCCTATCAGGAGGTACTCCACTGACTCAACTAAAAATGGAAGTAGGAGGTCTCTTTCCTCACACAATATCAACAAAAAGATGCCAACTCTACCTATACCACCCTTTTAAGGCAATGGATTTGTATTCAATTTGTCAAGAAACTATTGCTACACTTCATGCGATTACCCAGGAAGAATAACGTCAAGTACACAGATAGTCAATAACTATTAAAAGCTTAAGTCAGAGAAAGACATGAAGGACAGCTTGAGGTACTTGCAGTCTGTCAAGTCTTAGAGAGAAACTAAGGACATTTCGAACCAGCCACAGCAATGGGAAGCTGCCACTCAGCCAATAGCCCATCCATTCCATGCAGAGTTGTTTTACTGAATTAAATGATCAGTTTCTGTATAAAAAAGGTCGAACCACCTATTTTAAAGATGTTGTTGAAAACACTATGCCTCCTGTAGTATTCCCTCTGTCTTCACAGAGAAGAGAAATTTCAGAGAAATTTCAGTGTCCTCTCTCTTCTAAAAACAGTTATATTTCACCTGGACAACTCATTTATTTTCTTTTGTGAACTCTGAGAACCGTGTACACTGGAAAACTCACCATTAAATTTGGGGTGTGTCTTGGCAGACAAAAGGCCGGCCACCCCTCCCTACAGGCCCCTTTCCTTCCCACCTGCCCTGGGAGCTCCAAGCTCTAGGATCAACAGCCTTAGAGGGGCTGCTTCACCAGCTCGCAAAACTGTGTGAGGGCAAACCCTCCAACAGTCTCTTTATAAATCTATCTGTTTTCATCTGCACACCCCCACACTCGTACGTGGGTATAGGTATGCACACTCACACACACGCACACACCAGCAGCATCTCTGCGGTGCTGAGCCCTGACCCGACAGCCCAGCATTGCTAATGTGCTTCTCTCTACTTTTCCTACGATTCCAACACAAATCAAATCCAACAAAGTCATTCTTCCTTCATTAATACCATCAATTGGGTTATGGCTAAGTTTTGCTGGCCTGTGTCCTACTTTTTTTTTTTTTAAAGATTTTATTTATTTATTTGACAGACAGAGACCACATCTAGGCAGAGAGGCAGGCAGAGAGAGAGAGGAAGGGAAGCAGGCTCCCTGCTGAGCAGAGAGCCCAATGCGGGGCTCGATCCCAGGACCCTGAGACCATGACCTGAGCCAAAGGCAGAGGCTTAACCCACTGAGCCACCCAGGCGCCCCTGCGTCCTACTTTTAAGGTGGGTATTCACCTGTCTCCTCCCAGATTTTGTGGTTTAATTTTCAGGTCCAATCTTCCTTCTCTGATTTCCATGTTTCGTTATTTGTCTAACAAATACACACAATACACATAACAGCTGCAAACATTAATTATCTATTATATTCAAGGCAGTAGGTCTGAGTCTCATAAAACCCCTGTAGGGTGGGAATCAACACTACATTTTATAGATTAAGAAACTGAAGCAATGAGAGGTCCTAGGGCTATGGTAACAGATTCAAAAATTGGGTGTTTTGGATAAGAAAGCTCATGCTATACCATACAACCCATGCTGATCGAGATAAACATATCAACCTGGGTAAACACAGAAAAAAAGGCTGAATGCCTAAATTATACTCATAAGCTCAGAAAATGGCAAATGATGGACTCTGCAAGTTTCAGGAGGCAGGAATTAGATGAGGATGTATATTGTATAAACAGAGGCACGCCAATACATACAGGCCACATGCCCATTTATATTTATAGTAATGCCCCAGAGATAACAGAAGAAATTGGGGGAACTGTAGACCAGTGTCACAAAGTCGCATCATACTCTTCCACCTTTATAAAAGAAGGCAGTAGGCTTAAAAGCAGCAGATGCATTGACAGATGTGACAGGTAAAGAAAGTCGAGACCAATCAACAATAAAACTATAAAAGATCAAATGTATCAGACGTTTAACATGGGCATAAGTTCCAAACGTATCAAAATTCCCAAGTATAATATAGCATCATGGAACAATCTAGCGACTAATGTTTACAATGACGGTTTTGAGCAATCGGTGTTAAATTATTCCAGCACGTGGTATGCAGGAGTCCAAGTTGGCGCCTGGGTGGCTAAGTGGGTTAAGCCTCTGTCTTTAGCTCGGTCATATTCTCAGAGTCCTGGGATCGAGCCCCGCATCGGGCTCTCTGCTCAGCAGGGAGCCTGCTGCCCCCCACCCTCTTCCTGCCTCTCTGCCTACTTGTGATCTCTCTCTCTCTGTCAAATTAAAAAAAATAATAACAAATCATCCTTAAGAAGAATTCCAGCAGATGTGTTTAAAAATACAAGTACTGAATCTCAGTTATCTGAGAACAGTAACACTTCCTTTCGAACAGTGCTACTTTCTTTAGAAAGTAATCTTCGCTGAGTTTACTCCTGCTTGTGTGTGAAGACCTCTCTAAAGACAGACGTCCTGCGGCTGAAGCTGGTGTCACCACTGGAGGTACACATGGACAACCTGAGACGGCATCTGCCATAAAACCAGCCGGCTTACAAGAAAGTGCCAGCCACTGCGAGTCTGGGCTAAACCATTTGTCTCAATTGAGTTTTATAGGCGCAGTGATTAGAAAAAAGATCATATAATAAAGCATGCTTATAGTTTAATTATTTGATGTCTATCTTTTCCCCAATTCTGTGTGGTCCTTAATTAAAAACAACAGAAAAGGTTCTCTTCTGGGGACACAGAAAATTGTATGTATGTAGACAGAGCTTGGTGAATTTCATTTCGACTATCTTAGCGGAACTGTGTAATATAGTGAAATTACGCACTAGTTTATTACCCCAAAACAGTATTTCTCTGAAGGCTGCTTTTGGAAATCTAATCTTCACAAAATAATAGATTTTTAACCAAAAAGTTTTCCAAGGATAAATAAGTTGCACAACTGCTAATTAACCAAAAATGAATTTTTCTTTCATCTTTAAGTAGATCATATTTCATAACTGTTAGTATACTGATGCATACTGGAAATCTTTCCCTACTCCCAAGAATGCAGTGTTCTCTAAAGTTACTTACTTGACCAGAGAACAGTTTTCCTCTCAGAATACATTTGTCAGTATCTCAGGGTAGCGTTCCACTGAACACATCTTGGACACTATCTTGTACGTGTCTACATTTTATTATTTATTTATTCATTTAAGTAATCTCTACACCCAGTGTGGGACTTGAACTCATAATCCTGCGATCAAGAGTCACTTGCTCTTCTCACTGAGCCAGTCCGGCGTCCCCGTGTCTACATTTTATTAATCAGAATTCTTTAGTAACTCGAATCTTCTATACACTGAGAATATAAACATATTATTTATATATAATGATAATCCCAAGATACTACAAAAATCCCAAATGATCTTGAACAAGAAAGATGATTAAACAAATTATACTAGATAGAATTTACTTGAAGCTTCAGATCCTTACACATCATCCTTTATTTGTGAGAATATATAATTAACTGGAATTTATTTTCCTAATCTCATCAAACACATTTCTTCTCTAACAATTTTTAATTCTACTTTAAATTTTGCTGTACTTTAAATACAAATGGAAACCGTAATTGAGTATGGGACACTGTGACAGAAAAAAGGCAGACACTATTATGTTCTTACCTGTGATTCTCTCTCAGAAATGTGATATCATGGCGAGATGCAAGTTTAGGCAAAGAGGAAAGAAGGGCATCAACTTTCATAACAAGGTCACTCATGCTAGAAAAACAAGACAATGTATGAGTTTTTCAAAGGAGAAAGGTCCACATTTCATGTCATAAATGCTCCGAGAAACAGAAATTTAATTTAAAATATCTCCAATAGACAAGCTTTATATAAATAACTTTTCTTCCAAACTTGTAATTTGTCAGTTTAAAGTAAGATGACTGTTGCTTTAAAAACCACCCTGCTTTTCCTTATCATTGATATGATCTTTAAACACTTCTAAGTGGTCTTCTTAGCAGTGTCTGTAGCATATGGTGAATCATTCAATTCAAGGCAATATTTGCTGAGTGTTGGTTATGTGTCCAAGTAATGGGGCCCACATCGGAAAGAAAGAGCAGGAAGAACCACAAAGGGGGAGAGCTTTAAATATAATTAAGACGTCCAGACTTCTATGGTCACAAATCAGTTTGAAAATTAATTAAAACTGTATAAGACAAATACCTAGATTAAATATAACCAAATTTGAAAATCTATGATGGAGGAAATGTATTATATGTTCATTGATACACTGGGGCAGAAAATGTTGGCTGAATTTTAAGACAAGTTTTTGGAAAGAAGAGGAAAAAGAAAAGAAAGAATAAGCACTTCCATTTTATAAAGAAATTTAGATCCTGAGTAGGTTCAGAATCTGTGTCTACTGTATCATTTTTTACTGGACTACCAGGTTCTGACATGTAGGACTCTGCTTAATGGCCACTTAATAAACATATATAATAATAAACATATAATAACATAATAATAAACATATATTTTCTACTTGAAAATAGCTGGATATTATTTCTTTACTGTAGAAAAGCCCTTGCTTCATGACTTTATTTATAATTTTTTATGTGAACATCATTTCCTAACTGATGAATTACTTCCTAAATGACAGAGTAAGTAAAGGACATCTATTCATCTGGATCAGAATTCTGTACTCAAGAGGAAGAATCAGAACTTTTGAGTTCTGGCAAGAACCACCTCAAAGCCTAGCTGTATGCTACAAGACACTGGGGAACGCTGAAGTAAAGAACAGAAAAAGATGAAACAGAAAAACAACCCAAAGGACACTGATCTGGCTAAAATATACGATGCCACTGACTTTACAACAAAATAATTATTAGGAAAGGAGTAATTTATATAATGACAAAAGGAACAATTCACTAGAAATGTAAGAGTTCTGAATCAGGGTATACATGACTATAGCTCAAAATACTTAAAACAAAAATGGACAAAGTTATAATAATTAAATGATTGATTCATGATTCTAGCAGTGTTTCCACAAACTTCTTTTAGTAACTGACAGATAAAACAAGGTACTCAGTATTTCGATGGCTAGAAAAAACCTAGCATGTTCAATATAACAGACATGTATAAAATACTCCTCACAATTAGAGAATATCCCTTTAAAAAAATGAAGCATGGGACAATGATAAGAATGAATCTTGTCTCACAAAATTCAGAGAAATAAATAATAAATAACTGATATTCACAAACCATGGTCTCTAATCACAGTTCAAAACAAACTGGAAATCATTTATACACTGTGCCATTTAAAAAATCTGAAGCACATCTTATTCATTTATTCAATAAATATTTGCTAGATGCCTAACAAGATCTAGGTATAATTCTATATAAAGAAGATAAAAACAATAAAATGGACCACGGATTTGCTTTGATGAAGCCAAGAATTATAAATATTTCAAAACATTTAAAAAAAATGAACAAATGTTAAAAAAAACCCAGAAATTTGAACATACTAACACTGAATCGTAATGAAATATATTTTAAAACTTAGGTGATACAACTAAATAAGTGTAAGAGATGCTTTAAGGTGGTAATTTAAGGATATGTAAGGGATAAAATGTGATATTAATAAGCTATGAATTCAACTTGAGAAGTTCATAAAACAGAATAGATTAAAAAGAAATAAAAAGAACTGAAACTGATAAAAAAAAAACAATTAGGATCTTGGCAAGTCCTAAGTCCACATATATGAAAAGTAAAAGAGCAAAAGTAAAAGTAAGTCTAATAAAATAGACAAATCTTTGACTAAATTAAGCAAACTAAATCAAGAGAAAAGCCAACGTAAATGAGAAGTTTAAAAGCTGGATGCTAGGGAACAAAGCTATTAAAATTCACAAATGAGGGGCACCTGGGTGGCTCAGTGGGTTAAAGCCTCTGCCTTCGGCTCAGGTCATGATCCCAGGGTCCTGGGATCGAGCCCCACATCGGGCTCTCTGCTCCGCGGGGAGCCTGCTTTCTCCTCTCTCTCTCTGCCTGCCTCTCTGCCTACTTGTGATCTCTATCTGTCAAGTAAATGAATAAAATCTTAAAACAAAACAAAACAAAAAGAAATTCACAAATGACACGAGAGTCTAATAGTAGACAAAATGTTACAAAAATTGAGAGTTGAGCAAGAAAGATCAATATAGAACGTAATATTGTTCCTGTAATTTAGCATTAAACAATTTGAAAATGCAGTTTAAAATACACCATTTACAATATGAACTAAAAGCATAAAGTGTAAGGGAATAAATAAAAAAACATGTGTAAGACCTCATGGGACATAAGTGAAAGCTTCACTGAAGGACCCACAAGGAACACTAAGTGTGTCTAACCGTCTACATACATATTCTCATATATATATATATATTTTTTTCTTTTTTTAAAGATTTTATTTATTTATCTGACAGAGAGAGATCACAAGCAGGCAGAGAGGCAGGCAGAGAGAGAGGAGGAAGCAGGCTCCCTGCTGAGCAGAGAGCCCGATGCGGGGCTCGATCACAGGATCCTGAGATCATGACCTGAGCCGAAGGCAGCGGCTTAACCCACTGAGCCACCCAGGCGCCCCTCTCATATATATTTTTATATATAAATCATATCCCACAATTATATACCATATACATCAGTTATATACCTATATTATTTTATATATATTATATACACAACTGTATATATAAAATGTATTATACATTTATATAGCTATACACAAGCAATATATGACTATATGTAATAGATGGGTAATTTAATATTATATAATGATGGCAATTCTCCTTAAACTATCTATAAATTCAAAGAAATACCCATAAAAATTCCAGGAACTTTTTTTTAAAGGAACTTGCTATGTTGGTCCTAATCTTATTTATACAGAAAAACAAGTAGCCAAAAACAGTTAACACAATTTTGAAGAAAAGGCAGAATTTCTGCTATCTAGTATCAAAATTCGTTATAGAGCTGGGTTAACTGGAGTGTGGGACTGGCATAAGACAGTACACTACTGGAACAGAATAAAGAGCCAAGAAGAATTGAAAATATCATTCAGTAAAAAAATGAAACTGTAAAACTTTTAGAAGAAAATAAAGGAGAATATCTTTATGAATTTAGACTAGAGAAAATTCTTATACATTGTACACACACACACACACACACGTTCACATGCAGAGCACAGACAAGCTGTGAAGGAAAAAAAACCTGATAATATTTTCATATTGAAATAAAAAACATCTATGTATCTGGTAAAAAATTACAATAAAAAAGTAAACAGCCATGTCACCAACTGTGATATAATACACGAGGCACATATAATTGATGGAGATTAGTACAGAGAATCACAGAAAATATTTAAACATCATTAAAAGAAGAAAATAACCCGACAGAGAGCTAAGCAACACACGTGTGGGTTTTTTACAGAAAAGTAAACATAAGTGAAAATAATCGTATGAAAAGATACTCAACTTTACTTAAAATCAAAGAAATGCAAATTAAAAAAAAGACACAATTTCACATCCACAAGACAGAAAAAATTAACAAGTGGGGTAACATCAAGTATTTAAGAACTGGGGAACGAGCTCTTGCGTTTCTGGTGGGAGTGTTAACTGCTGCCGCTACTAACAGTACGTGGAGAAGCAGAGGACGCACAGACGCTCCGCCCCAAATGCAACGTGCCTGTGCTCTAGAGAAACTCCCACTGCGCAAGCAGACACTTCCTGTGCGTTCCTTACAGCGTTGCTGACCCAGTAAAAAACTACAGCCAAGTTAATTGTATCTCAGTATGGGATTGTATAAATGAACTATAGTATATGCATTAAATGAAACACTAAGAAGGAAGTGAAATGCAGAAACTAGCTCTACGTGCGTGAAGGGAGGAAAGCTCCAGCAGAAGGTGCAAAGAAGCCACAGTAAACAGCATTTCTCTGTAGAAGTCGGGCATCAACACATCAACACTGATCACGGACATCCACGGAAGAAGCAAAAGCATAAACGCAAACCTGGGATCACGCACACACTTAGGAAAATGGTTACCTCTCAGGAAGGATGGAGACGGGCTGGGGGTGTTGAGAAGCAAAGAGGACAGTAAGATCCAGAGCAAACAAAACAAACTATTGTTATCTACGGTTTGGTGGTGGGGAGTATATGGATGCTTTTTGTTTTTTCAATATTCTCCACATACCTCTTATTACAGCTTATGAACATATCTGAAACACTTTCTAATCTTAAAGAGAGAAAATAAGATGCAAAATAGCATCCCCCCAAGATGAATTGCTCTTATGATTTTAAATACTTACTTCTTTGAGCTCATTTCCATATTTTCAACAATGCCTTTAATTTTCTCTACTAAATTAGTAAATGTCATTTTTTCCAAGAAGTAAAAATCTTCTGTATAGAAATTTTCATCTAAAGGTCCTGAGAACTTAAAACGAAAGGAGTTTTATTATTGTATACCTTCTAGAAGATACCATTTTGGGACAAATATTTTCTCATCAGATAGATATTTAAGCAAAAACTGATTACAGATTAAACAGATGGTGGCTATCAGTTCCACAATTTACTAAATCTACTGGGAAACAAAGAAGAGAAAAATGTTTCTTACTCTGGTATTACAAATAACATTTGCATAAACACCAAAATCAAACTGACAAAATAAAAAAGGAGTAAATTATTTCCATTCGAAAGTTTCACTTTGAAACATAATACTTCCCTTCCAAAAACCAAAGGCTTTCCATCCTAAGGTAAATTTTGAAAGCAAGTGTCTATATTTTATAAATCTTTTATTTTCAATTTGCTTTTCTATTCACCTATAAATTGTGGTCTACACTGTGTTGATATAAATTGGTACATAAGCAAGGCATAAAAGAGCAAAAAATAGCAAATCACATAATTACTTAAATGTACCAACCCATCCTCATTGAACTGATGCTGTACAGTGGTTTGGAGCCCAGCAAGGTCATGCAGCTCAGCTTTAAACTAGTAACTCTAGAGGGGCAAGGTGTCCAACTGCCATGTACCTAATTTTGTAGGATGGCTATTCTGTCACAACGACCACCAATTCAACTACCATTAGCATTCCCTGAGGGAACTAGTATGTGCGGTCATCAGCGAATCATGAATGCAAGCCCCAATGTAGAAGGTCAGCCTGACATAGTCTTAGGCACTAGACAACTACACTTAAGGACAAACAACTGGAAGGCATATTGTCCAGAGCATTTTTTCCCCCTTGGTTAAAAGACCAGAATAAAATGGTTGTAGCAGACTTTCTCACTTCCCCTTCATCTGCTTCTGCAATTAATATTTTCTAAAAATTGATAAAGTTCTTGACTCTTTTCTCATTTGCTCATATCACAGATGACATGAGCTGGGATGTCAGCATTCCAGCTAGACAAATACCATGTTTCACTTTAAACATAAAAAATGGGCTCTTAAAAATGCAAAAAAACAGGCACTATAAAACTAAAAGTACTCATATAAACATTTCATTGCCTTAGGATTTGGTACCCCTTTTAAGATAACTTTGAAAGCACTTTCAATGTTGTATTTTATGCACTATGACTAGGAAAGGACTGGAAAAGAGCTGGATTTTATCTATATCACCTCTGTTATTAACCTACATGTTTTGTTAACAAATTAGAAAAAGGGAACCTCTCAAATTAGTTTAAGGGGTTAATTAGATCGGCTATCTTCACTGATTAAAATCCACCAGAGAACTGACTCTATTTCACCAATGTAAGTTCAGTATGAAATAGCTGGGAGAAACGTGATTCTTTTGTGTCTTAATTCTTCTACTTAAAGTTGAACATAATATTTGTGGAATAAGGTAACTTAAATAGTATAAAATTCACATAATGTCCACGTTGGGAAAAAGGAACACTGAACTTGAAAGTCCTGTAAAAACACAATACAACCTATTTGGTGCCTATCCAACCTATCCATCTTCTTCTTCTTCTTTTTGTTTTTTTAAAGATTTTATTTATTTGACAGAGAGAGAGAGAGAGAGAGGGATCATAAGGAGGCAGAGAGGCAAGGAGAGAGAGAGGGGGAAGCAAGGTCCCTTCTGAGCAGAGAGCCTGATGTGGGGCTTGATCCCAGGACCCTGAGACCATGACCTGAGCCAAAGGCAAAGGCTTAACCCAATGAGCCACCCAGGTGCCCCAACCTATCCATCTTCTTTACAACACTTTGGAAATGTGATTTTTCAGTTATAGAGAGTAACTGTTGTAACAGAAATGCATTACCACCTCTGACAGCTCATTAATATTTTAGAAAACTCAGAGTACTCAACCATATACTGAGCTAAAAATCTCTCTACACTCATGGAGGTCTCAGCAACTGGCCTTGATTCTCTTCTGACTCTCATCAAGTGTAATGCAAATGGAGACTACAAAGGTATGCACTATTTCTTATGACAGCTTTCAAATATTTAAAGAGAAAACAGGAATTACTATTTATTGAAAATTTACTATCTGTGGCTGCTTTATGTGCTTTAGGTTTAAAAGTATATTTAATCTCTGATGACTCTGTAAAATAGACTATCATCATTCCCTCTGTCCAAATGACATTTCCAAACCAAGTCTCATAGAGGTCATACAATTAATGGTGCAAATGGAATCTGAATCCAGATTTGTTCGGCTAAGAAAAGGGTCTTGCTTGTCTCTCTGCTCTCTGCTACCCCTTGTCTTTCACCAATTTGTAAACATGTAGGTTAATAACAGTAAATTCATTATAATTATAGTAACAGTGTTATTTAGCACTTTATTGACTACTAAAAACATATAAATTTTTAATTCTTGAGCATAGAGTAAAAAAGTATAAGATGATTGCTGCCCCCCCCCCCCCCCCAGTTTTAATCATTACATTAAACAATTTGGCTTTGAGTATGTTCCAATTCTAACAAACATTTGGACAGGTTCAGAATTAAGACTGATTCTAAAGTGGCAGATTTCAATCACGGAACTATCTGGTTCAGAGTTGTAACTATCTGCTACAAATGCTCTGATTATTGTGCTTTTTAAGCATTACTCGGAGACAGAGTAATAAGCTAAGTATTACACGACAGCTCATAAACCACAGTACTGCTTTTCAGATATACTTTTCAATTTGAAACAGACTTCCATAAATAAAAGTATAATTTCCTATGAAGCAAAACACAAGTCAATGTAATTTGACAATGTAATTGACTTAACCTCAATCTCCAGCTCCAACCTCTCCCCTGCATTCGACTCATACGTTCAACTGCCAACCCAACGAGCGGCGGTGGACGTCCAGACTGACTGGTGAACTCCTCCTCTGTGCAGAATGAACTCCTTCCCCTTCCACTCCTCCTCAACAACCCCACGCTGTCTGCAGACTTCCTCGCCTTGATTACATGGCAAGCCCACTCTGCCGGTTACACAGTTCTCTCACATCCCACGTCAAGTCTGTCAGCAATTCCTGTTCACTCTTTCTCCAAAATACATCCCACAGCCACTCCTCACTACCTCCAGCGGAGACATTCTGGTCCAAGCCACGAGCAGCTCTCGCCGGGACTACTGAAATGGCTCCCAGCTGGCTTCCTGACCCCCTCCAGTTTATTCTCAACAGAACAGCCACTAGAGATCCAGATAAAACATGAGTTGGATCATGTCAGTCCTCTGTCCAGAACTCTGAGCTTCAGGACTCATCACCCAGCCTAAAGCAGGAGTCCTTCCACAGTCTATAAAACCTCACAGCGTCTGGTACGGCAACGCCTTCGCTCGGCTTCTCTTCGGACTCCTCTCTTCGTACCTGCGATTCCCAGAACACAGAGCAATCATCTCACCTCGGGACCTTTGTCCTCCATGTTCCCTCTATCTAGAACATTCTTCTTCCAGATATTCCACATGGCTTGCTCCCTCACCTCCTCTGGTTCTCTCCAAGGGACACCTT
Source organism: Enhydra lutris kenyoni (assembly GCF_002288905.1). Taxonomy (NCBI): domain Eukaryota; kingdom Metazoa; phylum Chordata; class Mammalia; order Carnivora; family Mustelidae; genus Enhydra; species Enhydra lutris. Next base: position 48,764,812 of record NW_019154099.1, read on the forward strand.
ATCAATAAGGATCTTACTTGTTCTCTGTTGCTGCCCACCAAAATATAAGCTTCACGAAAACATGTTTGTTCACTACTATACTCTCAGAACATAGAATGATGTTTGGTTCACAGCTGGTGCAAAATTAGGATCTGAATATATTTTTTTAAGCTTTTATTTAGAGAAAGAGAGAGGGAGAATGAGAATCTCAAGTGGACGCCATGCTGAGTGCAGAGCCTGACATGGGGCTCAGTCTCATGACCCTGAGATCATGACCTGAGCTGAAATCAAGAGCTGGAGGCTTACCCGACTGAGTCAATGCCCAGGTACCCCTAGGATCTGATTACTTTTGTAAATTTCAAGGACAATGAAGAGAAACCATTATTCTAGGAAAAATAAACATAACTATCACTAACATTTGTTATCACTGATATTGATAACAACTTATGAATTACATTAAACAATGACAAAGAAAACATAGGGGAGCTTTTTCATAATGTATTACTAAAAGGCAAGGTACTAGATATATCAGGTGTAATTTTTTCCTCTTCATCCCTTAAAATGCCAGAGAGCCAAAGATAGCCACATACTGTAAAATCGTTCTAAAAAGCTACATTTCGGGGCATGTGGGTAGCTCAGTAGTTAAGTGGCTGCCTCTGGCCCAGGTCACAGTCCCAGGGTTCTGGGGTCAAGCCCCACATCGGGCTCCCTGCTCAGTCGGGAGCCTGCTTCTCCCTCTGCCTGCCACTCCCCCTACTTGTGCATGCGCTCTCTCTCTCTCTCTCTCTCTCTCTCTCTCTCTCTCACTGTCAAATATATAAATAAAATCTTAAAAAAAATTTAAAAAAAATGAATAAAAAATAAATAAAAAGCTACATTTCTTCCTAGAGCAACCGGTAAAAAAAAAAAAAGCAATTCAATTTCTGTGCTTCCACATACCTCACTATCAAATTCACAAATACTTTGTACGACTGTAACAACACATGACAACTGTCGTCACTGATTTGTAAAACAGCACTGAACAAACATGAACCTTTAGAAGCAAATGCAATTAGCTTGAACGCTGCTACACTGAAGCAGATAGATTGATCTGTGAAGGTTTGCAAATATGAGTCCCTCACTATTCTCTAATTCCTACTGTTTAAAGATTCAGGTAAGAGCGAATAAGCAGGGGACCTGGGTGGCTCCGTCATTAAGCGTCTGCCTTCGCTCAGGTCATGATCCTGGGATCCTGGGATCGAGCCCACATCAGGCTACCTGGTCTGCTGGAAGCCTGCTTCTCCCTTTCCCACTCCCCTGCTTGTGTTTCCTCTCTTGCTGTGTCTCTGTCTGTCAAATAAATAAATAAAAATCTTTAAAAATTTAAAAAAAAAAGAACAAATAAACATAATTTCAAGGGAAAATGATATGGTAATAAAACATTGGTGAAATGTAGAAAACAGGGGCGCTTGGGTGGCTCAGTCAGTTAAGTGTCTATCTTCAGCTCAGGTCATGATCCCAGGGTCCTGGGATTGAGCCCCTCTCCTCGTAGGGCTGCCTCCTCAGCGGGGAGTCTGCTTCTCCCTCTCCCTCTGCCCCTCCCCCTGCTCATGCATGTATTCTCTCTCTCAAATAACGTAGAAAACAAAGAAAATGTTAAGAGTCTATTATATACAGCTTGGAAGACAATTTAGGTATATATAATTTGGTAGTTCAAGCAAAGATATGTCAAACACATTGCATTAGTTGAAATCTTAATAAATCTAAGCACCAGATTCAATTTTTTAAAACTTAAATCATTCCTGAGAAATAAAACCAGATTCTCATACTCAAAAAATAAGTAGATATCATCATGAATTCTGTAGTTCTATAAAGGTTCTCTAATCAGAAAAATGTTTCTGATATACTAAGAAAAAAGTGATATAAAATTTTATACGTACATATATATAATAGGACTACGACTCTGTATTTTTATAAACCAGACATGGCTATGTAGAGTAGAAAAAAGGGTTAGAAGGTGAAACTATTAATAATAAATTTTATTAGGAGGGTAAGAGTAAGAGTGGTTTTCCTTATAGATTTTAATGATTACCTTAATAACTATTATGTTTTACCTCCAAAATAACAATCCAACACTTTCTTGGAAGTTAGTCAATTGTAGAGAAAAGCGGTAAGAAAAAAGTGTCACAAGGTACTTTTCACACCCACTGCAACAGTGGTTCCCAGTCACAGTGCTGTAGTGGATATGAAGTTGTTCGTTCTAGTACTAGTAACACAGCCAAACTAAAACTCTCCCCATGAAACAGTCTTACCCGCCCCGCCACCTTCAGCGCTGTCATCAGTGGGGACTGGGGCGAGGAAGCCAGTGGCGCGCTATCATTCATGCTCAGACCTATGTGCTGTGTCTGGCGTAGGAGCCCCGACCTCTGCAAGTGCTGCAGCAGGTATGTTGTGAGACAGACACATCTGAAACCCCTCTAGCACACGTCCCCGAGAAAAGTGAGCAACTGCTTTTTCTACTTACTTTCCCATTGCTGACAATACCTAGTTCTCCAGGACGCAACTGAAGTACATCTTGACAGAACAGCTGATGAGTTTGGAAAATATTCACTCCAACAGTGTTATATTTTTTCTCAAAAGCATTCTTATCCATCCCCTAAAGCGTAAATTAAGAAGGATGAAATTAGCAAGAGAAAGATATATTAAATCACTTCCTTAAAGCCTGCTTTATATTAATGCAAAATTTGAAATTATTCTAAATTATGATTGTTAAAAGTACTACTTTCTTCTGCAACTTTAAAAAAAAATATTTCTTTGCCAAGTCAGTTACCATATTTGTAAATCTTGTTATGAGCAGATATATGCCATTCGTTTTTAGAAAATTTCAGGTGGATTACTGATTGGTAATAGGCTGGGAGGCATCAACAGAAAGAAATTTAACATTAAAGAAATGAAACAAATGTTTATTAAATTCTGAACTCAGTAGCCCTATTTGGAACACTTGGTAAAAACAACGGTTTAAAATACAAATACCCTATCTCACCTCATTCTGCCAATCTCAAAAAACTAATTTAGTAATAATGCATTTTATTTCTGAAATACACAAGTAATCCTTGGTTAGAGTCAAAAAATATATGGACATTCACAGAAAATAAACCATGAACGGGTTCTTCACATCTGCACCCAAGACACACTTCTCCATATCAGTACTTATGAAATTTTAATGTTCCATCACCTGGTATCTTATTAAAATGTAGTTCCTATTTCAGAAGATCCAGGGTAGGGCCTTAAATTCTGAATTTCTAACATGTTCATTGTTCCCACGATGGTAGGAATGTTTCACTGCACTCACTGAGCACTTAACACGTGGCTAGTATGACTGGGGCACAGAACTTAAATTATTTACTTATTTATTTTTAATTTCATATTTTAAAATGTTTTATTGTGTTCAATTAGCCAGCATGCAGTACACCATTAGTTTTTGATATAGTGCTCAATGATTCATTACTTGCATATAACACCCAGTGCTCATCACCACACGTGCCAGAATTTAAATTTTAACTTAATTTTCATTTAAGTCTTAAAGAGCCACATTCAGTTTAGTGGATACAGTAATGGACAGCACAGTCTTAGATCCTGCTTTCTTCCAAAATCTCCATCTCAATCATCCCGTCTCTGACCACAAGCTCCAGAACGTCCAGCTCATGCAACCTGGCGTCATCAGACCATTATTCAACCCCTTCGGTCCTCAACCCCTACCACTTATTTACTGCCCATCATACCGGCCGTAATTTTCCTCCTGAGTTACACCCCAAAGTCCTTTACCACAACAAAAACCTTCCATGCTTAGCTCCCTTGAATGCCTCCCTGAATTCATATTCACCTGGCAAATCCCCAGCTCTGTTTGAACACAACTCTGCTTCCCCTGCAACTAGAACCAAACTGTTAATACAGCTAGAGAAAAACATGCAACTAATACTATTCTCACTTTCAATTTAGGGTCATTAACATCAAGTGGGCCCTAAGAGACCTTCCCATGCTAATGTATTAAATTCACTTGCCTACTCTCAGAATAATAGAGAAATATGTGGCATTTTCTCCTCTTTCCTCCAACCCCTAATAATACCTACTCTTACTCTTACACTTGGCAATGACCGGAATTTCTTCTGAAAATGAATATAATTAGAAGTACTTCATCCTGCTGCCACCAAATAAATCTACCCTTCTACAACTGTGCCCATACATTCTGCCTTCCTTCTGGTTAAAAGAGACAAACAGTTCCTTTTCTATTTTTATTTTTAGTTTCAGAGGGAGAGAGAGAGAGAGAACACAGGGAGGAGGGGCAGAGGGAATGGGTTTGAGAGAGTCTGAAGCAGACCCCATGCTGAGGGTGGAGTCCGACATGGGGCTTGATCCCAGGACCCTGAGATCACGACCTGAGCTGAAACCAAGAACCAGATGCCCAACTGACTGAGCCACCCAGGCACTCCGAACATTTCTTTTCTTAAGACCAACAGTTAACACTTGTCCACTGGATCCTGGCACCTCTCATCTACTCAAGAACTTTGCTCTTAACTCTGGTCCCCTCTCTCTGCATCATCCTTTCTCATTGTTTGGATGGACTGTGTCCATATAGAACAGTGACATCTCCCCAGTTTAGAAATCCTTGACCTCAAGTCCTGTTCTAGATACAAAATATTTCTCTGTTCGTGATAAAATAAAGTTTTTTTTAAAAGGGCTACTTACATTCATTTCCTGATTTCCCATTCTCTTTTCAATCTGCTTTTATACCTATTACTCCACTGAAACAATTCTCATCAATGACCACCTTAATAAGTAAATGGTCAGTTATGAAGCCTATTTCAGGAACATCTGGCATAGTTGATCATTCCTCCTTGAATTATTTTCTCCAACTGGCTTTCAGGATACCATACTTGCCTGGTTAAGTTCCTAACTTGTTGGCTGCTCCATCTGTCTCCTTTACTGGATCATCCTTTTCTTGCACACTTCTATATGTTGGCATGTTCCAGGGCTCTGTTTTCAGCTTCTCTTCTCTCATCCAACTTACTCCTGAGGTATCTCATCCAGTTTCTTGGCTTTAAATTGTGTATAATGTTGGTAACTCTCAAAAGTGTCTGACTCTAAAAATACCCCAACAACCCTGAATTGATTTCTATACTCATTAACTCAACTGTCAATCCAACATCTCCACTTGAATGTCCAACAGGAACTTCCAACATGTTCAGACTTAACTTTTGATCCCTTATGTGTCCAAAGCCCATCTAGATTTCCCCATCTCAAAAAAAGACACCACCATCGATTCAAGCCACTCAAGCTAAAATGGAAGGGTATTACCTTTTATGTCACATACAACTGATCAGTTAATCCTGTTGCCTAGAGTTGTAACAAATATATGTGCCAACCACCTCACTATCTCTACCACCACCACCTAGTCCAAGACACCATTATTTCTTGCCTCGATTATCGCAATAGCATTCTAACTGTTCATCCCATTTCCATTCTTGTCTGCCTACCACCAAATCTTCACATGGCATTCAAAGTCATCTTTTTAAAGATTACTCACTTCTTCAAGATTCCTCAGTGGTTTCCCATTATACTCAGGAAAGACTTCAAGCCCTTACCATGTCCTACAGGTGCTTGAAATATCTGGGTTCTGTTCCTGACCTCATCTCCTTGTAGTCTCCACATCACTGTCTCTATTTTGCTCATGATGATCTTCTGCCCATACTCAGACCTGGAAAGCTGACCTCTGTGGCAGTCCTTTAGACTTACTGTGTTCCTTAATCTGGTACATTCTTCCTGCAGATTTTCCACGGCTTGATTTCTCGTTTCAGACCTCTGCTTAAACGTAAACTCTTTAGAGATGCCTTCCCTGACCACTCCAGCTAAAAGAGCATCCCTCAAACTATCTACCCTCTTCTTTCTTTATATTGTTCCAGTACTATTCAGTCTGTCTGTCTCTCCTACTACCATGTAAGCTTCACATAAGCAGGGACTGAATATACCTGCCTTGTTCACAAGTGCATCTCCACTGTCTGGCAGACAATCAGAAAATAGTTTTGAAAGGATTAATGAATCTTCCTTCTTGAGGATCATTTTCCATCTTTATAATGTCCCTCATACTGGATCCCTTGAGGGAAATACCCGAGTATTATTTACATAATCCTTTACCTCCCATTTCTTCATCTAAGTCCATGTCCTAACCAGAATGCCATCAACTTCAAGGATCACAAAGTAGTAGTAGAAATATTTGGTTTGCTAAATGCCTTGATGCAAAGTCATATCATTTAATATTTATCTTTTCTCGTTTGAAGGAATGTTTATTATGCCCAATTGATTATACTTATTTATTGATGTTTTTCAGCAACATGGTAACACTGGCTTATACTTCCTAAATACACAACAGATACTTATTATTCCAAACAAATAGGTACTGACCTCAGTAAGGAATGTTGTAATTTTTTCTCCAGAGTAAATAGCTGTAGCAGTTTCTTCCTTTGCCAGTTTCCTGAGAAAGTTTCTCAAAAAGCTGTTTTTCTGTGTAAGAAAAGCTGCCAAAACTCCTCTAGAAATAGCTGTGTTCTCTTCATTTATTTTTGAAGTAGGATTATAAATAACCCCCAACCGACTGTGAACACTTGTTTTCTGCAAAACACATTTATAGGTGAAAAAGATCAGATTCCGCATGTCTTTATACAGCTGAACTGTTTTCTTTCCCATCAAGTCTGTTCAGTGTACCACACAGCATCTTTCTGGGTGGACTGTACTGAACGTGCACCTACCGACACAGCCTACAGCCATTGTAGTAACTTGAAGTGCTTCACCTCTCAGTATAAAGTGTTTTAGAATGCAACTTTGTTTGCCCTCTTTTAGTGCGTGAAATGACACATATAAAACAATACACAAAACAGAAGTGCAAAACTTAATGAAATTAAGCCCATAAAACTATAACCCAGGTGGAGAAACAGAGCCATATCAGCAACCCAGAGTCATCTCTCTTACACCCTGCCTGTCACTACACCCTCCCACTTTTCTAGAAACAACCACTACCCTGTTATGTATTGGTTGTATCAATCTTGCTGCTTTCTGGTTCATCCCTAAGTATCATCGTTAAACATTTAAGCTGTTTTCAACTTCATATACATATAATCCTACAATATGTATTCTTTCCTGCTCTGTTTCCACTTAACATATTGGTTGTGAGATTTGCCAACACTGTTTTGTGTGGCTGTAGTTTTGTACAGAATTCCACAGGATTCGGTAGGATTGTACAGAATTCCACAGTATGAATATACTCTATTTTATCTATTCTACTGATGCTGGGCATTTGATTTTTTTTTCCTGTTGGTATTCTACAAACAGAGCAAGAAGAATACAGTGTTAGCCATGAAGTCTTCTTGCCAGAACATGCTGAAGCTGAATCTAATTAAGCTTCAGACATAACTTCCAGTACAGAGGTGATATGAGAGCTAGAGAAAAGTTAAAAATACTACAAGAAAAAAAAAAATCAGTGAAATTCAGAATGTGGGATTTTTCTATAAACCAACTAGCTTGGTCTCTTTAAAAAGTCACCAGACAAAATGTGGATGTGACTGTTCTACAACAAAAGAGACTAATGAAATTTAACAATGAAATGCACTGTGGGAAGCATGTTTGGATCCTGCTTTGAAAAAAGAAAAGACACCTTTGTGGGAACGATTTAATGAAGACTTAGTACTAACAATGTGAGGGGCTATTGCAGTTATGTAGAAGAATCTCCTAATTCTTGGAAAATGCATGTTGAAGTATTAAGGGATGATATATGCTGATCTCTACAACTTACTTTATAATGATCTAGACCATTCCTGCCCTTCCCCCCCTACAAACAGATAATTAGATAAATCAAATATAGCAAGATGTTAACAATTATAGAATCTAGGTGTTGGATATATAAGTGTTCATTACATCAGTCCTTTGAACTTTGTGTAGTTTTGAAAAGAAAACATGGTTTCCAAAAAACAGCCCCAGAGAGCCTTAAGGAGAGGCCCCAGTAAGATAAAGGCCGCGGTTAAAAACAAGCTGGCTACAATAAACTGAAAATGACAGAGGCTCAAGATATAATACTGGAAAGAATAAAACTCCAAAATGATACCACAGATAATTTAGTTAATAAACAAGATCAGGAGTCAGCAAATTATAGCCTGTGGATGAAATTCCATCTGGAGCCTGTTTTCATAGGGTCCTCCAGGCAAGAAAATGTTAGGTGAAACGATAGAGCAGCCAGAGGTCTAACAGCAAGAACCAGAGAAAGAGACAGATGAAAAGAGCTGTCCTGGAATCACACGCATCCCTGAGGTTCTGTGAAACTGCATATATTCTACACTGGCCTCACTTAGGAAAATGAGAACTGGGCATGGCACACATTTGAAGGTGCTCCCTGAATAAACACTGCTGAATAAAAAGCTCCTTGGAGGGCACCTGGGTGGCTAAGTTGTTAAGCATCTGCCTTCGGCTCAGGTCATGATCCCGGGGTCCTGGGATCGAGTCCAGCATTGGGCTCCCTGCTCAGTGGGGAGCTGCATTTTCCCTCTACAGTTCCCCTCTGTTCATGATCTATCTCTCTCACTCTCTCAAATAAATAAATAAAATCTTCAAAAAAAAAAAAAAAAAAAGCTACTCTGACCAGGCAACTCTGAGGAAGGCAGGTTTAAAAATAATATTAAATCCATTCATGGACTTCATGCCAAAGGTTGAATCTTCTCAGGAGTAACTAGAAAGGGAATTCTAGATGAATCGGATGAATGTGGGGCAAAATCATAAAATCCCTGAACTGAAAAGTAGCCTTTAAGTCAAGTACACATCCAACAGTGAAGTGTGGACATCTAACCACTTATGGGGGACTCAAGCACAAACTTTGAGCAATAATTGGCTTTTGTTGACTCAGAGGCAGTTTCTAGGAAAGAAGATAAAAGATAAAAACAAGGAAAAGAGTCTAAGTAGGAACATCAGAGATAAACAGTAAGAGGGAAATAGACAACAGAGTTAGTTCCCTCCCATCACTAAACAAATAAACAAATGATCAAACAAACAATGGGTAACCCTGGGGATGAGGTGTTACTGGTGTCCGAATGTGCTACTGTGTATTATCCAAAATGTTTGGTTTTCAATAAAAAATTATGAGACATGCAGTCAAATAGGACAGTATGATTTATGCGAAGAAAAAATAACAAGCATTAAAAACGATCTTGGAGGGGCCTTAGATAATGGACTTAGCAGACATATAAATATGTTCAAAGAACTAAAGGGAATCATGTTTAAAGAATTAAAGGAAAGTATGGTTATAACAAGTTATTACACTGAGAATAATAACAGATAGAAATTATTAAAAAAAAAGAACCAAATGGAAATTCTGGAGTTGAAAAGTACAATAATTGAAATAAAAAATTCCCTCAGAGGGGTTCAATAGATTTTAGTTGGCAGAAGGAAGAATCGCTGAGTTTAAAGATAAATCCATAGGACTATAATCTATAAGACAGAATGAACAAAAATGAATAGATCCTTAGAGATACGCAGGACACCATTAAACATACCAATATGTGCATAATGGGAGAGCCATATACACTGTAACTACTGGGAAACGGCAGTCTGTCAGCCTTACAAAGAACATGCTACCAGAAATTCTTGAGAAGGAAGAAGTGACGTACTCCCTAGATCCCAAACACCCTTTTTGGAAAATGCTGGTCTGCAGGCCACTTAAAGAAGTCACAGTGTATTCTGAGATTATCTAACATGACATGAAAATTCTCCTAGCTAATGTTATGTTTTGTTTAAAATGTATCAACTATTTTTGATGTGGTAGAGCACCTCCAAGATGGCTGCCAATGATACCCACTTCTCTATACTCACGCTTTGTACTCAGCTGAGTCACTCCTGAATTCTTAAACCCCAGACAATGGGGAAAAAACTGTTGTTTTAAGCCATTAAGTTATGGGTAATTTGTTATCAGCAACAGATTTACACTTAGCTAATACAAAACAATTTCATTAAATATTTTGGTTTATGTTTCTTAGGTGTTTTTAATCTAGACAGACTTTAATGCTCCCTTAGAAATAAAGAAGGTTATAAAAGAGTTTTCCGATTTTTGTTTGTTTTTCTTAGAGAGAATGACAATGGGCGGGGGGGGGGGGGGGGGGGATAGGGAAGCAGGCTCCACACCCAGCGCAGAGCCCCATGCAGGACTCAATCTCCTGACCCTGAGGTCATGACCTGAGCAGAAATCAAGAGTCAGATGCTTAACCGACTAAGCCACTCAGGTGCTCTTTATAGAAATGTACCCCGTTGAAGTATATTGGTTTGTAATTCTCTAATAACAAAAAATGAAGGTTGATTTAAGGCTTAAAATACTCTTCAGTGAGAAAAAATTTGTTTTTTCTTAAATAATCAGAGAAATAAAGTGTTGCCTGAAAAATTGCTATTATGAGGTTTTGTTGGTAAAAAGCAGATTTGGGGTCATCGTTGTAATGGCAGGGTCCAGAACCATTCACTCTGTTTTAATAGCTTATTTATAACTGCTAAGTGTTAGTCAGTTTTGGCTGCTACAACACAGTAACCATAAACAGGGTGGCAACAAATGAACAGAAACTTATTTCCCATAGTTCTGGAGACCAGGAAACCTGAGATCAGGGTGCTGGCCTGGTCAGGTTCTGGTGAGAAACCTTTTCCAGGTTGCAGACTATTGATTTGTCCTTTTATCTACACATGATGGGAAGAGAAGGAGCAAGGCTCTCTCATGTCTCTTCTTACAAAGGCACTAATCCCATTCACAAGGGTTCCACCTCATGACCTACTTACCTCCTCAAGGTCCCACCTCCAAATGCCATCACAAGACCATCAGATTTGAACACAGGAATTTTGTGAGGGAGTTCCTAAGTTCCTTTAGCAACAACTTGAGGTATTTAAAATGTTAATAGGGAGGGGAATAAAGACTGAATGCATGTTCTTAATTTGGCTTTCTCAAAATTAACAGAAAATTAAAATTTTTGTAATAAGAATAAACATCTAAATACTCACCATGAACTTTAATGCATTAAACAGTAGTTTTCGCCCAGATGGTCTGTCAAAATCAGCAATAATCCAGAGAGTGACTGAAGAAATTACAGCGTCCTCTGAAAGTTTCAAATAGTTTAGTCAAACTACCTCTTCTAAAAACCAAACTAAAAGCAGGGAATGTTTCCAGTTAATAACATAAACATTATTAAAATATTAAATTTAATTTTTTTAAAAATAAGCAAATATTGTTAATTATACACACACACACACTGACATGTGTATAAAAATACTAGAAGAGGGTTCTATAAGGTTATAGAAACTCAGATGCCAAAAAGAATAGTCCCTAAGGGACCTATCTGTGGAATTCTTTTATTAGTAGATGAAAATTACATTATGCTTATTATGTTTTCAGTGTTGGTAACAAAACTATCTTCCAGCTACAGCTACGTTTTCTTTAAACTGATACTTATACCCCACTATATGTAAAACTAGATACAATAAAGCTTATCAGTAGATATTAAAAACAGCAATATTTTATTAGCTTATAATTCATTTCCTTCAAAGAAAAAAAAACTGGTTGTCATTAACTTGGCCTAATCTACATCACCTTGTGCCAGCAACAGCAATACAATTATTTTTTTCAGAAAAATCTGAAAATTTGGAGCCACGAAGAGAAACTTTTAATTCTGAAGTCAGTTTAATGGGTTTAATTTCACCTAGGCTCAGCATCTGTCACCCGAAATAATACTAGTTTAGTTATCTTTAAAACCTATAGAAAAATTAGTCCCCCCGATCACATGGCCTACTTAGAACAAGTGCTAAAAATCTGCTATATCAAAAACTTAGTCCTGAAGAGATGTGAAGCTACAGTTACTACATACTCAGCAACATCTACACAATATTACACAAAAACTGTTAACAAGAAGGCTAACATTGAGTCCACATGGAAGCAACTTAAGAGTAAGGTAGTGGTATATTCTTTTCAAAGAAGAAAGGGAAAGAATTCTAACATCTTCTTAGCGCAGCACTTTTAACCATTATAGTAAATTGAGAATTATTTCAGAAGTGCTATGTAAATTTCTCACAACTCCATTATTTCTTTACACACTTACGTAATTGCAAGAAAGAGGAACGTAGGTGTTTCTCAGGTAATATTCTTTTAAATTGTTAAAGATTTAACCACAGGGCATTAATTATAGGCTAACTTACTCTGATATCCAGAGACTAACTTACTCTGATATCCAGAGACAATTTTCGAAATACACCTCAGGACCTGATAAATAGATTTCTTCTATTTTTTATTCCCTGTTTCTCTGTTTCCTTTTCATTAAACATAGTCAGGACTCTACTCTGCCATCATACAGAACTGCATTATACTTCATTATTTGTTGGATTTCTTGAAGACAGACCATTTTACGAACATAATATCAAAGATCTGTTAGAAAGTAATTCTGCAACCATCTGGCCCAAACTTGATTCCACAGCATTCTAAAAAACTGGCTGGGAGGCCTCAGCTTAAAACTCTCATATGTAAAAATACACCACTTACTACACAGTTCATCCTATCTTGAAATCACTCTCATTGTTAGATGACTGCTTTACACACAGAGATAAAAAGCAGCCTTGTCTTATCTTAATGTGTATCGGCTCTCATTTTTTCTCTCTAGAGCAAAGATGGTCCAACAAAACAAAAGGTAACAAACCCAACCAAACTCTACCTTTGCCTATCGGAATAGGTCACTGTGAACCCACTGCAGATGCCCCCGTCCAGGCTATATTTGCAAGTCCATATTTGCAAGCACCGTCCTGGATCAGTCTCCCCTCCTTTGTTATAATCCTCAATGTAAGCAAAAGCCTTGATGTTGTTTAAGCGAGTGCAGAACTACTCTCCTCTGATCTGGGAATTACACTCTTATTCATGCAGTGTGAAGCATCAGTTTACACAGTCCGGAAAAGGGTTTTGCCACTTTCTTAAAAAGGTGAAAAATGGAATAGCTTGCTTTGAGAAAAGGCAAAAAACCAAGATGAACCCCTGTGTATGTAAGATTCAGCAGGGTCGAAGACAGCTTCTCAGCACAATGCTTAGATCCTAACAAAAGACAAACTCTTGACAACAAGACCCCTAGTCAAATAGCAACATACAAATTCACTATGCAACCACCTTACCAAAATTACAAATTTTGCTACTTTAGGAATAAAGTCAGGAAAATAAAATATGCTTATTACCTTCTTGGGTTAAATAATACATGTTCTCTGCTATTACAGCACTCTTATCTTGTGAATCCAAGAAAAAGAATGTAGAGAAATCTTCAACATCAGCAGTTACTGAAAAATTTTCATATTAAATGTTAAATAACCAATTAATAAAACATTCACAACTCAATAAGCATTTGTAGAAAGTATATGGAAGGATTATTTTACCTGATGTGGATATTAAATTAAGGTACTGCCATTTTGTGTGCAAAATTGAAGGATTTACACGGGGTACGACATTCTTCTTCTCCATAAGGAAATCAATTACATTTGTTCGATCATTTAATACGCCCTACAACAAAAAAATACTACTTAGGTAATCTAGGCAATTTATATGCATATATTTTAAAGTTTTGCACAGAATACACTTAACAACTACGTCATCTAAATAAGTAATGTAGGCAATTAGGATTCATACAATAAATTTCATAACAAATTTGCCTGTAAAACTTTGAATTTTCTTTCCAATTAAGCAATTCTTGATGTAATTATGCATAGGTAAGCTTAATTAACTAATTACTACTTTTAAGTTAATTGCTAAGTGATCAGGACGGAAATTTTTGCTATGAAAAGATATTTTAGTACAGAAATCATTTTTAAGCATCATTTACCATGTATTTTCTCATAAGTGCTTACCTACCGTCAAAACCTCCCTCTGTAAATTTGTGGTTGCATTCATCATTCTGTGAAGAACATTTGTTTCCAGCTCTTCAGCATTCAGCTGCTCAAGCTTAAAGCGTTCTCCATTATAAAGGGCTTGAGGCAAAGGACCCAGGCCAGTCATCCTGTAAAAGCTTGCTCCTTCCTGTTTAGTTCAAAAATGCCAGAGAGTTAAACTGAATATGGCTGTCTGGAAAAGAAATGCATATGAACACTGCCATAGTTTTATACGCCATAGAAAAAAATGTGAACGTTGCTCATCGAACCTGTCCTTTCCAAACATTTTTTAAAGGAATTTACCCACATAGAGCAAGAATCAGGAAGCTTTTTCTGTAAAGGGTCAGCTAGTACCCATTTCAGGCTTTGTGGGCCATCCGGGTTCTGCCTCAATGACGCAGCTTTGATGCCCTCCCTAGCCCAGCCATGAATCCCAACACCCGGATGTGGACCCACAGGAAGTTCCCGAGAAAATGGTGTATGTAGCACCAGGCAGTGGGCGGGCAGGATTTGCTGACCCTCATATAGGGCATAACATTTTTTTTTTTTTTTAAGCCACCATTTACCTGTATCAGAGAGTCATTCATCCCTGCATTCATTTGTTTAATAAACATCTACTGAATTCATACCCTCGGCATTCACTAGATGCTGCGAATGCAGAGCTGAAAGTCTGCCCTTAAGAGGTTCACACAGACACAAAACAGAGCCAGGAAGAAAAGTCTAGCCAAGCTTGAGTAAGGGGTGGGGCAGTGGGAGGGAGTGGCACGGGAAGTCTTAAAGGATGAGTAAACATTTGCCAGGAAGACAAAGTGGAAAAAGAGATTCCATGTGAAGCGAGACAGCACAGCAAGGAATGGAGGGGGGAGAGAGAATACAGCGTATTTAGGCAATGGCCAGTAGTTTTCTGTGTCTACCATGGGCAGAGTTACATATGCAGGTGTGGTCAGACCCAGGGCAGAGGCCAGATCCTGAAGGTGCTCGACACCTGGGTTTGATCTTGTGAGTGATAAAGTGAGACTAAACAATTCATTTGCTATTCACAACTATGTATTATTATAATTATTATTGCCAACGCTCTCAAAATCACTGTGAAGCTAAATACTACCATTACATCCATCTCACAGATGATGACATATGACAACCTGCCGAGCCATCCAGCTGCTGTATTTTATTAAAAAAAAATTTTTTTTAAATTTCTCACGTTTTTATTTAAATTCTGGTTAGTTAACAGTTAACTGTAGTATTATTTTCTGGTGTAGAATTTGGTGATTCATCACTTACATACAACACCCAGTGCTCACCACAAGTGTCCTCCTTAATATCCATATCCATCCCCCATTTAACCCATCCCCCTGTCCACCTCCCCTCCAGCAACCCTCAGTTTGTTCTGTTGAGAGTCTGTTTCCTGGTTTGTCTCTCTTTTCTATGCCCCCTCTATGTTCATCTATTTTGTTTCTTTAATTCCACATAAGAGTGAAATCATGTTATTTGTCTTTCTCTGACTGACTTATTTCACTTAGCATAGTACTCTCCAGCTCCATCCATGGCGTTGCAAATGCAAGATTTCATTCTTTTTTCTGGCTGAGTAATATTCCACTATACATATATATTGCATCTTCAGTAGATGAACATTTGGGCTCTTTCCATAATTTGGCTATTGTTGATAAAGCTGCCATAAACATAGGGGTGCATATATCCCTTCCAATCAGAATTTTTGTATCCTTTGCATAAATACCTAGTAGTGCAATTGCTGGGCGTAGGGTAGCTCTGTTTTTAACTTTTTGAGGAACCTCCACACTGTTTTCCAGAGTGGCTGCACCAGCTGGGATTCCCACCAACAGTGGAGGAAGTCTCCCCTTTCTCTCATTCCCACCAAAACCGGCATTTTGCTTGCGTTGCTACTGCATTTTAGAAACAAAATTTGTCCTTAGAGCTCTTTTACCAAGAATCTGAACTCTTAATCACTATATTATCTCTGCATTTATTGGGCACTTAGGGTATATGAGGCTTATGAAGGCATATAAATAAAATGCAAATTCTATCCTTTAATGTAGATGGCTCCATTAAAAACAAGGGTGAACATAGCATCCAGGGCTACCCAGGAGGGCATGGCCAATTCCAACTAGGAAGAGGGTAAATAATGGTAAGTAATATGATCAGATTTGCTCATTTTAAAAAAAGACAACGGTGGCAATGGTGAGAAAGAAGGGCATGGGAGAGCGTGCCCTGGGAATGTTGGTCAGGGACTCTTGCACTAGTGTGGGAAGGACAAAGCAAGAGCCAAAACAACTCGTCGTAATGTGCAAGGGAAGAATGAGGCAGTTTCTGAAACACTCAGCTAGCAGGACGGACAGAACATAACAACGTACTGTTTGGGACCGTATGAGAGAAGCAGCAGCTTGGGATGACCATTAGGCTTCTAGCAGGCTTCTAGGCCAAGGTGAATGATGATGCTAGCTTCTAGGATAGGGCATAAAAAAGAAAAAAACCGTTTGGGGACCCCAAGGAAGGTGATGATGGGCTTGTTTTGGATTCTTTTAAGATGCTTATGGGCAGGCCTCCGGGTAGCTGCATACATGGGTACGGACCCCAGAAAGAGGTCTCTGCTAGAAACACAGGCCCCCTAATTTACTGTGTTACTTCTAATTAGGCAACCTGTCCATTCCAAAAGCTTTAATTACCACAAATAAGCCAATGACACAGAATTTTATAATTTTAGCCCTGTTAGACTGAGTTCCTAAACAGGCTTAATACCTAATCTAACTGTAGCTTTAGTCTCCCTCAGAAATGTAGTCTTAACCCATCCGTCAGGAATTTTTCCATCAGATCAGTACCAGTAAGTCCACCACACGGGCACTCTCCACCCCCGAAGAAAGATGAGGTAGTCTGCCTGGCAACACTCTTTCTTTTCCCCTAAGGAAAAGCCACTCACCGAAACATTCCCTTTCTTTGACTAGTAACATACCCGCCCCACCTTCCTTCTCTAAAACCTCCCACTTGGTTTAACTCCTCAGAACATCCCCCTGTGCGTTAGATGGGATCCTGCCCTAGTCAGGAATCATGTTAAAAAGCCAATTAGATCTTCAAAATGTACTTGGTTGAATTTTTGTTACCGAACAGATCTGGTGCCCGCGAGCTCTTTGATTTCACGGTCTTTCTTGCCATTTGTAAGAGCTGTGGGGCAGTTTCTGTTGGTTCTTTTCTGAGCTACAGACAACCCCATACACTTTCACCTTCCAACAATCGCTTCGGAATAACGCACAATAATGCCCTTTCAAAATACGGCAGGGCGTGGTCTCTTCACTGCTTAACATCCTCTCAGATTTTTTACGGTTCCCAAGGTCTTTGACTGTTCTGAGCTCAATTTAATAGTGTTCACTGTGCAAGCTGGCCCCCTACTTCTCCAGCTCACCCTGTGAACTTCCCTCCACGACACAAACACAACACCTGGCTGTGACCCACAGAGAGGGAACAGCAGCTTCTCATAGGTCTTCACGACTCAGGACCTCCTGACATTTTTTCTCTGGGAGGTTAATTTCCTGTCTCTTTCTTGTTTTCTTGCATCCAGCTCCTCCTCCTACTTCAGGCCTCAGAGATGAATTCCTCACATCCATCCCCAGAGCACTCCTCCCTCATCCTACATGTTGTGTGTCTGGTGGCCCCTTCCAGGCAGCACTCGTGTCCGTCAACCTCAGGGATTTCATTGTGTTCTTTCTCTGATGCTTTCCTTCCCTTTGTTTTCTCTGTTCTTTCTGAGTCTTCTGGATTGAGTCTCTACTTGTTTATCACTTATTCTTACATTCATTTCTTTGAATTTGTCTCTCTGTTCTATTACATTTTTTTTTTCTAAAAATTTTCAAGAGACCTTCTTGTGCTCTATTCTTTTAGATACTGTGCTTTGAACATTGTAAGTTCTCAATGAATAATTATCTCTTGAAAGGGCAAAGTTTAGAGGAAGAGAGAAAATTAGAGGAACAGGAGTTTGGAGAATGAAGGCCTAAACTTGTTTATTTTGTCATGGAGGAGTGAGAATGACTTTCTAGGCCCGAAGAGGAAGATGGACAAGGGGCTTAGGAGACTGACGAATGTCTAGAATAACGTTTGGGAGGGGCAAGGAGTGGGGAGGCGAAGCATGACTGAAGGGCTCTTATGTAACACAGAGTCTGGCCTAAATTAGAGGTTGGAGAGATTTGGGAAAGATGGGCCAACAGGAGACTGAAGCTGTAGATCATTACAGGACAGCCACGGGGAAGGAGAGCAGTGAAACAGCTGGAAAGGGAATTGTGTACTCACATACTTAAAAGAAAAAAAAAAAAAAGCAACTTCTGAGGAGTGTTTGGTGTCCTTAATCTTTACAAAGATACTTAACACTCTTAACTTTAGGAGACAATGACTGCAGACACTTAAAAACTAACACTACTTAAATACTCATTTCACTGCTTTACTTTTTAAGAGTAAAAGTGGCTTTCTGATTAAATATGGTAGATTTATCCACACATATGCTCATCTGTCTTCTCCTCACATATTTTACTAAAGTGAGAATATAATGATAGAAAATATGAGCCCACAAGGGTAAAGGAAAACAAGAGAAAAGATAAGAAGCAGGTAAGCAAAGGAAAAAGGGGAGTCACATCTGTGCAGACAGAAGAGAACACGAACATTTTCAGCATCCCTGGAGACACCTGGTGCCTCAGAGGGAGGGTGACAGTAGAGCGTGGACATGCCCCAGAGTCTGCACTCAGGGCAGTTACCTCTCAAGGCCCCTTTCTCAATGCTGCAAAACCACAGTGTCCTGCTTTTCTTTCTTTCTCTCTCTCTTGCTCTTTGTTTCTTTTCTTTCCTTCCTTCCTTCCTTAGGGCGGGTGGTGGATTAATAGATTTTTTAAAAAGTTTTTTTATTCTGTCCAATTAGCCAGCATATAGTACATCATTAGTTTTTGATGTAGTGTTCAACGAATCATTAGTTGCATATAACACCCAGTGCTCATCACATCACCTGCCCTTCTTAATGTCCATCATCCTGTTACCTCCGCCACCTTTCCCTCCCTTCTATAACCCTCAGTTTCGTTCACCAGAGTCCAGAGTCTTCTGTGGTTTGTCTCCCTCTCTGATTTCCTCCCCTTCACATTTCCCTCCCTTCCCCTGTGTTCCTCTGTGCTATTGCTTATGTTCCATATATGAGTGAAACCATATGGTAATTGTCTTTCTCTGCTTGACTTATTTCACTCAGCATAATCCCCTCCAGTTCCATCCATGTTGAAGCAAATGGTGGTTGTTCATCCTTTCTGACGGATGAGTAATATTCCATTGTATACATGAACCACATCTCCTTTATCCATTCATCTTTTGGAGGGCATTTCGGCTCCTTTCACAGTTTGGCTACTGTGGATATTGCTGCTGTGAACACTGGAGTGCAGGTGTCCTTTCTTTTCATTATGCCTGTATCTTCGGGGTAAATACCTAGTAGTACAATTGCTGGGTTGTAGAGTAGCTCTATTTTTAACATCTTGATGAACCTCCATACTGTTTCCCAGAGTGGCTGTACCAGTTTGCATTCCCACCAACAGTGTAAGAGCATTCCCTTTCTAGAGGTGTCTGGGTGGCTCAGTCAGTTAAGCAGCTGCCTTCAGCTCAGGTCATCATTCCAGGGTCCTGGGATCAAACCCCACATCAGGCTCCCTGCTTAGTGGAAAGCCTGCTTCTCCCTCTCCCTCTGCCTGCTGCTCTGCCTACTTGTGCTCTCTATGTCTCTGTCAAATAAATAAATAATCTTTTTATTTTATTTTTCCAGTGTTCCAAGATTCATTGTTTATGCACCACACCCAGTGCTCCATGTAATACATGCCCTCCTTTACCCACAACCAGGCTCATCTATACCCCCACCCCCTCCCCTCCAAAACCCTCAGTTTGTTTCTCAGAGTCCACAGTCTCTCATGGTTCATTTCCCCCTACGATTTCCCCCAGCTCACTTTTCCTTTCCTTCTCCTAAGGTCCTCCATGTTATTCCTTATGCTCTGCAAGTAAGTGAAACCATATAATTGACTCTCTCTGCTTGACTTACTTCACTCAGCATAATCTTCTCCAGTCCCATCCACGCTGATACAAATTTGGGTATTCATCCCTTCTCATGGAGGAGCAATAGTCCATTGTATATACGGACCATATCTTCTTTATCCATTCGTCCATTGAAGGGCATCTTGGTTCTTTCCACAGTTTGGCTATTATGGACATTGCTGCTATGAACATTGGGGTACAGATGGCCCTTCTTTTCACTAAATCTGTATCTCTGGGGTAAATAGCCAGTCGTGCAATTGCAGGGTCATAGGGTAGCTCTATTTTTAATTGTTTGAGGAATCTCCACACTGTTTTCCAAAGTGGCTGCACCAACTTGCAACCAACAGTGTAAGAGGGTTCCCCTTGCTCCACATCCTCTCCAACAATTGTTTCCATTAATCTTTGCCATTCTAACTGGTATAAGGTGGTATCTCACTGTGGTTTTGATTTGAATTTCCCTGATGATGGTTAATAATGATGAACATTTTTTCATGTGTCTGGTAGCTATCTGTATGTCTTCTTTGGAGAAGTGTCCATGTCTTCTGCCCATTTTTTGACATGATTATCTGTTTTGTGTGTGTTGAGTTAGAGTTCTTTATATAGATCTTGGATATTATCCCTTTGTCTGTAGAGTCACTTGTGAATATCGTCTCTCATTCCGTGGGTTGTCTCTTTGTTGACTGCTTCCTTGCTGTGAAGAAGCTAAAATCTTTTTTTTTTTTTAAGATTTTATTTATTTATTTGACAGAGAGATCACAAGTAGGCAGAGAGGCAGGCAGAGAGAGAGGGAAGCAGGCTCCCCACTGAGCAGAGAGCCTGATGCGGGGCTTGATCCCAGGATGCTGAGATCATGACCCGAGCCGAAGGCAGAGGCTTTAACCCACTGAACCACCCAGGCACCCCTAAAATCTTTTTTAAAAAAAGAAAAAAAAAGAGGGTTCCCCTTTCTCCATATCCTCAGCAACTCTTGTTTTCTGTCTTGTTAATTTTGGCCATTCTAACTGGTCTAAGGTGGTATCTCAGTGTGGTTTTGATTTGAATCTCCCTGATGGCTAGTGATATTGAACATATTTTCATGTGTCTGTTAACCATTTGTATGTCATCTTTGGAGAAGTGTCTGTTCATGTCTTCTGCTCATTTTCTGATGCGATTGTTTATTTCTTGGGTGTTTGAGAAGTTCTTTATAGATCTCGGATACCAGTCCTTTATCTGTAATGTCATTTGCAAACATCTTCTCCCATTCTGAGGACTGCCTCTTAGTTTTGTCGACTATTTCCTTTGCTGTGCGGAAGCTTTTTATCTTGATGATGTCCCAAAAGTTCACTTCACTTTTGTTTTTCTTGTCTTTGGAGACATGTCTTGAAAGAAGCTGCTGCGGCTGATGTCGAAGAGGTGACTGCCTGTGTTCTCCTCTAGGATTTTGATAGATTCCTGACTCATGTTGAGGTCTTTCATCCATTTAGAGTTTTCTTTGTGTACGGTGTAAGTGAATGGTCGAGTTTCATTCTTCTGTATACAGCTGTCCAATTTTCCCAGCACCATTTACTGAAGAGACTGTCTTTTTTCCATTGGATATTTTTTCTTGATTTGTCAAAGATTAGTTGACCATAGAGTTGAGGGTCCATTTCTGAAGTCTCTATTCTGTTCCACTGATCTGTGTGTCTGTCTGTGTGCCAATGCCATGCTGTCTTGATGATCACAACCTAGCTAATAGGAGCCAACAGTACGTTAAAAGGTTTATCCATCACAACCACGTGGGATTTATTCCTGGGATACAAGGGTGGTTCAACATTAGCAAATCAATCCATGTGATAGAGCATATTAATAAAAGAACCATACGATCCTCTCAATTGATGCAGAAAAAGCATTTGACAAAATACAATATCTTTTCCTGATTAAAACTCTTCACAGTATAGAGATATAGGGAATATACCTCAATATCATAAAAGCCATCTATGAAAAGTCCACAGCGAATATCATTCTCAGTGGGGAAAAACTGAAAGCTTTTCCCTTAAGGTCAGGAACACGAAAGGATCCCCACTCTCACCATTACTGTTCAACATAGTACTAGAAGTCCTAGCCTCAGCAATCAGAAAATGAAAAATAAATAAAAGGCACTTAAATCGATGAAGAAGAAGTCAAACTCTCTCTCTTTGCAGATGACATGATACTTTATGTGGAGAACCCAAAGACTCTACCTGCAAATTACTAGAACTCATACAGCAATTCAGCAATGTGGCAGGATATAAAATCGATGCACAGAAATCAGTTGCATTTCTATACACTAACAATGTGACTGAAGAAAGAGAAATTAAGGAATCAATTCCATTTACAATAGCACCAAAATCCATAAGATACTTAGGATTAAACATAACCAAACAGGTAAAGGATCTATACTCTAGAAAATATAGAACATTTATGAAAGAAATTCAGGAAGACACAAAGAGATGGAAAACCATTCCCTGCTCCTGGATTGGAAGAATAAACATTGTGAAAATGTCTATGCTGCCCAGAGCAATCTATACTTTCAATGCCATCCTTATCAAAATACCATTGGCATTTTTCACAGAGCTGGAACAAGCAATCCTAAAATTTGTATGGAACCAGAAAAGACCCCGAATCACCAGGGGAACATTGAAAAAGAAAACCAAAGCTGGGGACATCATGATACCTGACTTCAAGCTTCATTACAAAGCTGTCCTGCTTTTCTTACTCTCTGCTGAAACGGAATCACAAAGGCTAGCCTGGGTGATGACAGGCAGAGAAAGGGGATGGAGACCAGGCAGGAGATTAAAGGAATGTGCCCATCCTTCATACCCAGGTGGTGACCACACCCTCGTCCCACACATACCCTGTGCTGTAACCTCTGATATGAGCACCCTTTCCATCCTCTCGTTGGCCACATGTCCTCCTCTACGATCAAAATAAAGAATTCTTATTTGAAGAATCTGCTTTAATTGAGGAAGTCAGCTCAGCTCCCTGGGGGAGGCTCACCAACGCACAAGAACCGAGTATTCGTTATCAGCTTTTTAGAGTTTCATACGTACGTGTGAAAGATAACCAGGTATCATAAGACATTTGACAAATGCTTCAAACACAAAAGAGATAAATCAAAATGAATGAGAAAAGGGAAGCTGTAGAAGGCAGAGATAATGCAGGGAGCAGAACAACACATCACAAAATTAACACTCCTAGATAAAAAAATATATATTGTGTCCATGAAAGAAGAGTTAAATGCTATAAAACAGAAATAGGATACAAGAAAGATCTGCAGAAAAATTTTAAAAATTGAACAAAAAGGACAAAGGAATAAAAAAAAGAAGAGAAAGCAAATAGAGACTCAACTGAGAAGATTCAGAAAGGACAAAGAAAATGAAGGAAAGCATTAGAGAAATAAAGAAATTCCCAGAATGAAGACAAACCTTCAGAAGGAGTTCATCAAATACCCAATACCCTGAATGAAAGAGGACCAATATGAAGATACGCCAGCATGAAACTTCCAAACACCAGGGAGAAAAAGATTCTAATAGCTTTCAAGCTGGGTAAATAAACACATAATTAAATAAAGCAGAAAGACAAAGGAATTAAAATCAGAGACCAATATCACTGGTCTCTATAGTCTACTAGGAGTTAGGAGACAGTAAAGACAGCCTCCAGAACCTGGAAGAAAAAGGATCACCCAGTTCAACTACCAATAAGATGGAAAGGTAGCATAAGCTTTTTAATCATAAAAGAGTTAAAATAATTTTTCTATCATGCATGTTTACTTGGGAGAGGAGTAAAATTAGAAATAAATCAGAAACAGAAAAGGCACAGTGCTCACAAAACCAGAGATAAAGCAGAGACCTGCAACATGAAGGGCAAAGGCGGACCCAGAAAGGAAGCTGTACTCAGGTTCACGTCCATGAACAGCATGACCGGTTCACTTTAAGGAAAGGGTCGGCATGGCTACGGAAGGGCATTCTAGGGGCTGGTGTGCGTGAGGAAGGTGCTGGTTTGTTAACTGATGTGTTTATTTGTAAGAAAATTTTTAGATAGGTTATCTGACCTATCTATTGACTATCTGGATACATTTGCAATAAGAAGAATACTATGGAAAATGGGTTAAAAAAAAAAAAAAGGAGTAATTTTTAAAGTTTAAAAAAAAGTTGCTAAAAAGTGGAAAAACAATCATAGTATTTGATTTACTAAGCAAGGAACATTTAAAAAGTCACATACACTAAATATTCACTTATCCAAAATGTGTTAAAAACAGACCTGATAATCAGCTGGTTTGCACTGGACAGGCTTTACCACTTCTTGTGTAATGAAACACATCTGTAGCAGCTGGAAAACAGCTGCAGTCCTGGGACGGTGATCACGCAGGAGAAGCACCTTGACCTCTTTCTCAGACGATTCAGACACTACAGGGTGACCACCAGCACGAGGGCCTAAAGACCCCATTCCAGCTCTGGGATCTGCTTCTGATTCACTCTCTGGCTGCTCTTGAAGCCACATGGTTTTTAAATTTTTTTTTAAATTTTATTTATTTATTTGACAGTCAGAGATCACAAGTAGACACAGAGGCAGGCAGAGAGAGAGAGGAGGAGGCAGGCTCCCCGCTGAGCAGAGAGCCCGATGTGGCACTCGATCCCAGGACCCTGGGATCATGACCTGAGCCGAAGGCAGAGGCTTAACCCACTGAGCCACTCAGGCGCCCCAGTTTTTAAATATTTTAAGTAATGCCCCTGGACTTGGAGAGACCAAGTGAACGTAGGGAGGTAGAAGAGAGCTCAAATCCCAGTTACTGTAACAGGAACTCAGCAAAAAATCTACAACTTCAGATGTGCAAATACAAAACTGGAGGAATACAAAAGAATAAATTTCCTTTTCTTGAAGTAATTCTAGTCCAGTTGGAAATGACATTTATATCCACATATGGTTATATATAAGAAAGGCAATTAATGGGAAATGATAAAATTGAGTTATGAGTTCCAATATTTAAGGATAACATGGTTATTTGGATGACATTTTTATGGCAATTGATAATAAGTAGTATGTTTTGGCTGTTTAAGATCTCAAATTCATTTGTATCACAGCAGATATTATTGTTATTTTTACCTACAATAGACAAGAATAAATGAATTCATCTCTTTCCACGTGCAAGTTAAGATTATGAATATTTTAAACTTTTTAATCAATATATTGCAATTAAATAAACAGCTTGAATATTTCTGACCAGCTATTCTTAGGAAGGTATTTCATTTTAATGCACTTCATAGCTTCAGGTACATAGGTGTTATAAAAGGCATTAAACACTATAATAAACTTGAACCAGAAAAGGGTTCTTAAGAAACAAAGCATACATAACTTAGTAAAAAAAAATCAGTTAAGAAGTTTCAGATTCATATAAAAAAAGGGCAAATCCACCAGAAAAAAATTTTTACTCTCGAATGAGAACTGATTCTTGGTATCACCACCATGCATCTCAGTCATGCTTAATAGATACGATTCTTGC
The DNA here is from genome assembly GCF_002288905.1 of Enhydra lutris kenyoni. NCBI lineage: Eukaryota > Metazoa > Chordata > Mammalia > Carnivora > Mustelidae > Enhydra > Enhydra lutris. The sequence continues at coordinate 48,790,280 of NW_019154099.1, forward strand.
ACAAGTGTCAGTCCCTAAAAAAGGTAAGGTCTGAACAGAAACTGTGCTCTACCACTGAAAGAAGAAAGAAAAAGAAAAACAGAGCATGTAAGGTCTAAGTATGGGATTGTGTCCAGGACTCCTATCATTACCACTCACCATCAGCTGATATTAAAATCCCAATGGTGCAACCTTTTGCTTTCAACCTGTGCAAACAGGATCCTTAATACATAAAAACTCCCCGATTTTCTATTCCATGAGTTTACATAATCACTACAGGATATTTGTGTTCCTTCTCCCCCAAAGAAGCCCCGAAGAGTACTTATTAAAAATAATTTTCTTCCTAAATCTCCTTAGTCCCATGGTAATTTTATTAAAAGAGATGCCTCCATGCAACTTTGGCCCTAAAAGAAAGCTCATCTTGGTCGCTTTTTAGTTTTGTTTTTAATTATATGAAAATATAGTAATGAAAAATATCAATGAAACTTGTTCTCAATTCAGAAATTATCATTTGGAAAACCATTCTTCCATAACTAAAAACAATCCTTATTACTACCGCACTGGCCTTTCAATTGCACCGAGACCACCAGACCTCTGGCTTCCTGGCTCTGCTCCCGTTTCTAAGCAGCCAGCTCGCTCCCCAGACGTCTTCTCCGGGGCTACTCTTTGGGTCTCTTATGCCAATGCCACGTGCAGCTCGTAACATTTCAACCTCACAGCACTTTATCCAGCTACCTTCCTTCATTCATGTGCCTGGTATTTTGGACTTTGAAAAACAAAGAAATTGATGCTCCTGTAAATTTATGGTAGGCAACTCCAGCAGGAACTCGGTATCATAGCCATTTTTATACATGGCTTCACTATACCACCCTTCCTAGCCTCCAGAGCAGCAATTTCTAAAACCTCAATGCTCCCGTGAAGTTCCATCTGACCGCACAACCCTCACTCTCAGATGGCCTTGGCTCCACAGTCATTTCATTCAGTAGATGTTTACTGAGCACTGCGCCCCCCAAGACCCAGCAGGAGACAGGGGCCCTGCTCCCAGGGAGGATGTGGTCCAGGGGAAGGCAAGGAAGAACAGGCCACTGTAACCAGCACTGTATGCAGGAGTACGCAGCAGGGTTTTTCCATGTGGCATGGCATGAGCAGCTTAATCTCAGGCGGAGGTTTAGAAAAGACTTCCCAGAAGTTCTTCCCAAAGTGTTACTCCCCCCCACCCCAAAGTAACATTAAAGCCAAGAGTACACAGGCTAGAAGAGAAGGGAGGCAGGGTGCAGGAACCCAGGGTGGGAACAAGCACGTGAAGGCCCTCTGGGGAGAAGGAGGAGCCCATTCGGGAACCTGAGCTAATCTGCCGGCCTGGGGAGAACGGAAGAGCAAGGGAAGAGTTGAGAAAGTGAGGCTTAGGAGTTGAATGGCCAGAGTCAGGTGGGACATTACAATGTCAGGGATCCTAACCTTCAACTGTTAGCATGGAGACCGGTCTGCGGCCTAAAAACTTATAAAATGCAAGAACCCATCTAAAAACCTTGATCTGTATGGGCGTGAGAAATCCGACCCCAGTGATGCTCCATCTTTCCAAGTTTGCTTCTTGTCCTAGCATTTCTCTAAATAGCCAGCTTTCCAAAGTACAAATTACATTCGTTAAAATTCTGCATTCAGGGTGCCCAGGGGGCTGTCAGTTAAGCGTTTGCCTTCAGCTCAGGTCATGATCCCAGGGTCCTGGGATCAAGCTCCCCATCGGTCTCCTTGCTCAGTGGGGAGTTGGCTTCCCCCTCTCCCTCTGACCCTCCTCCCTGCTTGTGTTGTCTCAAATTTTAAAAATATAAACAAATAAATCTACATTTAAATCTCCTATCCTGTAAATCCTGACAATTATATTTTCTCTTGCTTTCTGAAAGGTCAATAATGGCGATCTGAGCACTCATACACAATGTGTATGTGTATGTATGTATGTAATATCATTCGGGGGTCTTAAACTTCCCTTCTTTCTGAGGGGAATCCAAATCATGAGTTAACTATATTGAGATCATTTACTCATGAGATTATAGTAAAAGTTTCTTGGATCCTGTTTTCGAAAATTCACATTTCAACTTACCTTTCTGCCGTTATCGTATTTAGAGTGAATGCCCAAAATATCCCAAATATTAGCATCTGGAAATAGCTTTAGGAGGACACTCTTCACATGGTCCACAGTGAGTATATTGTCATTCTTCACTCTGTGGTACATCTGTAGAAATAAAGATCCTACAATTAATTTTCATCTTATGGCGATCAGTTTTCTCTCTTTCGCTGAGCGTACAGATTTATATAAAGTAAAAACGTACTTTATACTTTATAAGTTCTAAGTTTACCACATATGTGCATGTATACACACGCCCTCCACCCACACAGAGAAATAAACCATTTTAAACACAATATATCTCCCAATAAAAATGGTTTTGTGAATATTTTGTGGTTTTCAAAAAATACTGTAACAAATTTATGTTATGTTCCATTTTGATCAAACTAGACACTGTGCTTCTTAGTAAAATAACGGCTCCCTTTTCTTTTTCCTGTTTTTAAAAGAGATTTTATTTGTTCTCTTGAGAGAATTTTATTTATCCCTCTTGAGAGAGTACCAGCAGGGGGGAGAGGGGAAAAGCAGGCTCCCCGCTGAGCAAAGTCTCCTATGTGGGGCTTGATCCCAGGGTTCTGGGATCACGACCTGAGCCGAAGGCAGATCTTAACCATCGGAGCCACCCAGGTGTGCCAGCTCCTTTTATTTAAAAAGGTATACATAAAATGTATTTTTTAAAAGATTTTACTTATTTGAGAGAGAGCACAAGCAGAGGGAGAGGGAGAAGCAGGCTCCCCGCTGAGCAGGGAGCAGGATGCAGGGTCCAATCTCAGGATACCAGGACCACGACTTGAGCTGAAGGCAGATACCCAACCAACTGAGCCCCCCAGGTACCCCCACATAAAATATTTTCAATGGCTTATTTCAGAAAGGTTTTATTTTCATTCCTGACTGCTCTCCAGTAAAGACCTTGACTAGGTTTCTTCTGTCCCTCCATTCTTCCCCCCGTCTGAGATGCTGGAAGCACGGCACATGATGTAAGCTGTAGCTCCTCTATTTTCCTGTTTCATTTCTCCCTCATCACAGACCCTCTCCTAAGCCCCCCGCACTCTGCTAGGCATGGGGGGACGGACGGCTCTGCATGGAGAGAGAAGGCACCTCTGGGTAGATGCCTCAGCTGAGACATAACCACAAACACCGAGCTAGAATGAAGCCATCCTGGGGAAAAACTTCCCGACCAGAAGAAACTCGTACTTACAAATACCATCAAGTAGCATTCTGATACAACGTATGTCTCGCCTCTCAAAAGTTCATGTTAGGCCACTTTTCTTCTAAGAGAGTGACATTGGTATCTGTTTTCACTAACCAAAAGAAATCCAAAGAGGATTTTCATTTTTATGAAAAATGGCAGGAAGTGGAAACGGGCTTCCGTGTTTGTTTTGCAGCAAGCAATGAGAGCAGCCCCGCAGGCTCCTTCCCCACGACCTCCAGCTCGGGATCCAGCGCTTCACCTGTGTCTGGGAACATCTGTGCTTCTCTCAATCATTAGCAGTATGTGCCCTAAGAGTCAGAAAAGCCTAAAAGAGGTTAGTTTTTCGTTCTGGAAAATGTTCAAAAATTTTTCCGTATGGACTGATGTTGACTGCTTCTTTCTTTCACATCATTTGGGCTTTATTACAGAAGGTTCAAAGGAACGCTCTGCTCAGAAGCGGGGGAAACCTGCATCCGTTAAGAATGTTATTTTGAAGGGGCGCCTGGGTGGCTCAGCCATTAAACATCTGCCTCTGGCTCAGGTCATGATCCCAGGGTCCTGGGATTGAGCCCCCGGAGGGACTCCCTACTCAGCGGGGAGCCTGCTTCTCCCTCTCCCTCTGCTCGCACACGTGTGGGCACACACACACTCTCTTTCTCAGATGTGAATAAATAAAATCCTAAAAAGAAGAACGTTAATTCCCGATTCGCTTAAATCATTATTGCCAGAGACAGTCCTCATATGAGGGCGGACAAAGCCCCATGTTATTCTTCATGATAAGGAACCAGCCTTCTTCCTTTTCCTCTTCTCACTGTACACCAGATGACCTATTCCTTGAAGAAAAGGCTCAGGTCTATCATTAGATCCCACAGTTTAGTTTTACAAGCTTCTCAATTTATAGGCCAGTTTCCTCCTCATATCAAGCAGAGCATGCTATGATCTTAGTAACTGAGAAAACAAAAAGCAAAAAATGTTAGCCTTCTGTCAAACATAAATAGGGTTTAGAAACAATGAGATTTTGAATAAAGCAAAAATTATATATGAAAAGTTAGATTAGTCATCGTACAAATTAGTAATTTTAAAATAGTGGATATTCTTTTTTTTTTTTTTTTAAAGATTTATTTATTTATTTACTTGACAGAGAGAGATCACAAGTAGGCAGAGAGGCAGGCAGAGAGAGAGAAAGGGAAGCAGGCTCCCCGCTGAGCAGAGAGCCCGATGCAGGGCTCAATCCCAGGACGCTGGGATCATGACCTGAGCCAAAGGCAGAGGCTTTAACCCACTGAGCCACCCAGGCGCCCCTAAAATAGTGGATATTCTTAAGCTAAGGCAGCTAGAATGTCTAGCATGAACTACTTATATAATGATTCAATCTTCTTATACATTTAAAAATTTTTAAGACTTACATAGCTTGGTAAGCAAAAACAGTAATTTGGGGTCTTCATATACATTTTATTATTTTTCCCTTTTTTAGCTTCATTAAGGTGTAACTGCCAATAACACAGTAACACATTTATAATGTACAACACGATGGCTTGATAAACACACACAGCGTGATGGGGCTCCCACCATCATATTAACTAATACATCCAACGCCTCACGCATTTTTCTTTCTTTTTTGGTGAGAACCTTCAGATTCTACTCTTAGCAAATTTCAGTTATATAGTACAGCATTATCCACCACAGTCACCATGCTGGACATGGCATGTCCAGAACTTAGTCCTACTATAACTGCAAGTTTGTACCTCTGACCAACATTTCCCCATTTTGCCCAACCCCCAACCAACCGCTTTTCTACTGTTTCTAGGAGTTCAGCTTTTTTAGGTTCCACATACACGTGGTATTAGATAGTATTCATCTTTCTTTGTCTGATACATTTCACTTGGCCTAACATTTCCAGGTTCATCCACGTTGTCACAAATGGCAGGATTTCCTTCTTTTTAAAGTCTGAATGATATTCTGAGGTATGTATACATATATACCACATATTTTCTTTGTTCATCCACCCCCTGATGGATGCTTAAGTCATTTCAATACACCTTGGCTGTTGTGACTAATGCTGCAATAAACATGAGCGTACAGGTAACTGTTCGAGATACTGATTTCATTTCCTTTGGAAACAGCTGAAGTGGGATTGCTGGTTCATACTGTCATCCTATTTTAAAATTCTTGAGGAAGCTCCAGACTGTTTTCCATAATGGCTGCACCAGTTATATTCTCAGAGGGCTCCCTCCTCTCTACATCAGGCCAGCATTTGGCATCTTGTTTGTCTGGTAATAGAACCCCCTACAGGTGTGAGGTGACAGCTCACGGTGGATTTTGATTTGCATTTCCCTGGTGATTAATTAAGTTGAGCACCTTTTCACATATCTGCTGGTCATCTGTATGTCTTCTTTGGAAAACTATCAATTCAGGTCTATTGTCCGTTTTTAAAAATAATTTTTTAAAAAGATTTTTTATTTTATTTATTTGACAGAGAGAGAGATGCAAGTAGGCAGAGAGGCAGGCAGAGGGGGAGGGGGGAGCAGGCTTCCTGCTGAGCAGAGAGCCCGATGAGGGGCTTGATCCCAGGACCTTGAGATCATGACCTGAGCCGAAGGCAGAGGCTTAACCCACTGAGACACCCAGGCACCCCTATTGTCCATTTTTTAATTGGGTTATTATTTATTATTACTTTGCTATTGAGTAATATGAATTCCTGATTATTTTGGACATTGACTCCTTACTGAATAGGTAGTTTGCAAATATTTTCTCCTGTTCCACAGTTGCCATTTCGTTGCATTTTGATGCAACGCTGCCATTTTGTTGCCCTTTAGATAGTTTCCTTTGCTTTGCGGATGCATTTTATTTTTATATAAACCCTGTTTAGTTCTTTTGTTGCCTTTGATTTTGTTGTTAAATCCAAAAAATCATCACCAAGATCAATGTCAAGGAGCTTACCCCGTGTTTCCTTTCAGGAGACAGTTTCAGGTCCTATGCTCAACCTTTTATCTGTTTTTTTTTTTTTTTTTTAAAGATTTTATTTATTTATTTGACAGAGAGAGATCACAAGCAGGCAGAGAGGGAGGCAGAGAGAGAGTGGGGGAAAGCAGGCTCTCCGCTGAGCAGAGAACCCGATGCGGGGCTCGATCCCAGGACCCTGGAATCACGACCCGAGCCGAAGGCAGAGGCTTTAACCCACTGAGCCACCCAGGCGCCCCCTTTTATCTGTTTTGAGTTGAGCTCTGTGCACGGTATAAGACAGGGATCCAGTGCCATCATTTTGCATTTGGATATCCAGCTGTGCCAATTTACTACAATCCACTCCCTCCTACTCCTAACTTAATGTTGACAAAATACTGAATTTTTAGCTCCCAAACAGATCCATCTAATCCTCTGTTCCTTCGTACAATTACGGTGATATGTATTCTATCTATATGTTAAAATGTTTTATTCAATCTTGTGCAATTTAAACACAATAAAATATATTCTTATAGCCTTTTGTATGTACCCATATATTTACATTTTATTTAAAGCTACCATTTCATTTCTTCCTGTGAATGTGAGTTACCATCTGGTGTTGCTTCTTCTCAGCCTGAAGGATTTCCTTTAGCATTTCTTTTGACGCAGCAAGAATTCTCTCCATCTCTACCTGTGAATATTTTTATTTTGATCTTTTTGCAAGGATCATAGTTCATGTTAGCTCTTGTTCAACTTCTGAAAACTGACTTATGTCATGTATCTCATCGTTTTATACTTACATACTGTGAGAAGGTTAATCTGTTGACAATTAACCCAACATAGCCAAAGTTGAAGGCTTAAAGTATTTCTGCATTCTCAAACACGCATTCAACAAATATTCATCAAGTACGTAACATATATTATTTTTAACCTTAATTTTGCAAGGTAGGAAGAGAAAATTAAATTAGTAAGTTTTCATATCCACTGTGGAGAGCTGAGATACACAGTCTGATTGCTTTACTCTAAAAATACTATACCAACTCTACCATAATTCTTTATCACATGTCAAAAATGTTCATATACTTATAATTTTGACCTTCTACTATATTCCTCTTTTTCCTGATACTTTATTTTCAAATTATCTAATTTAGATAAAATAATTTGCTCATTAAAAGTAATGAAACAATATTAAAGAGATTTTATAATTCACATATTTTACTAAAAGGCTGATTTTGCTCTAATTATTCTAAATTAGTGAGGCTAAGTCATCTGAAGGATACAATACAACACACTCCCAATAGAAGGTTAGCTCAATCATGTTTTGGTTTTCTAGGGGGTACAAAAGTTTTCGGTTTGACGTATACATAGTTTGAATCACCACCAACATTCGCACACTTCAGACTGTGGTGGATTCTAGTATGCTATACGTATTCCTTCCTCACGCATTTTCCCCACTCTTTCCTCAAATTGCTTAGTACAACTGGTAGGCTACGGCACAGAAAGAACACTTCCATGGCGTGTTGTATTGAAACCTATGGTTTCAAGTGTAATCTGATTTTCCAAGATATTACAGTATCATGCTGAACATCACAGCAGATAATTCAAAAGGCCAGTGATTGCAAAGTATGAAGTCACATGCAAATTTATGTCTGATGCAAAGCGCTTCCAGAATAGAGAGTCAGTGGAGAGAACTGAGATAACTTAGGGTAAGGAAAATTTCAAAAGGTCATCAACTTTCTTAGTTTTGACTACCGCATCAATCCGTTCACCATAAGGTAGCCAGACTTCAATAAAAGCTACATCAGTCTAAGTCCCTTATAAATTCTTACACCAATCAGTTAATAAAAGTAATAGCCTGAGATACAAAATTGACATGTAACCTCCACCACTATTTTATAGAACAGAGTGTATCCCCATGTCACTGAGGCACTGGCAATTTCTGTGCCCAGGACAGTGAGTTCACGAGGTATTTAGTGGCTTTCCCAGGAGCTGTGGGAGCAGGGCAGGGAGTACACAGGGCACGTCCTCACTTTGAAGAAGAACCATTCCTTGTTATAATAGTGGGTGAAGGCGAAAGACCAGTGAATTTTAAAATGAACAAAAGCTAGTTTCTAAGCTATGGTCTGACTTTCTTAATAATAACAATACGGTTCTTTAATACATCTATTTCCACAATGGGCCATAACGTTTCAAAACCTTAACTATGAAATAATCTTCCCATTTTGTATTGCTCTTTATCAAGTTCTTGCCAATTTCTAACTTTTTTTTTTATACAATCTCTTTGTCAAATTCAGTACTCATCCAGCTATTTCTACCTAATTTGCTGTCATGAAGTGATCTCCTCCTCCTTTGAAATTCTCTAAGAAGGGTCTACATACTTTGTCATTTAGAATATTTAAGTTTGCAGTAATCTTATTCATGATTTTTTCAAGACCTCATTCAGGAATTCTTCCCTGACTAATCATTTTCTTGGAGTATGTTTTCCTTTAAACTTACATATACAATTTAAATTCCATTAGCAGCTGGAGAAACTCAAGCAAATTCATCTATTTTGGCAGCGTGTCAGCTGACTAATTTATGAAGTGGGGACATTACGTATTTCAGTTGGGAGCTGCAAGAATCAAATTCATTGTCTATATTAAGCCCCATGATCGTTTTTTACAAACTTTGAAAAATAAATAATAAATGATAATAATTACAGTAATATTGCAGAAAAACCCACTCTACAGTCTAAAGAAATGATACCTAGTGCACTCACTTGTACTATGGAAATAAATGCTTGCGAGACATCACGTTCTTCTGCAATATAGTTGAAAGCTCGCCAAAGAGCAACGCCGACGTCATCTGCTCCATCAACTTCATCATCTGTGTTAACAATGAACACAAAACCAATTCTGGGAAAAGAAGGTGAATAAAGAATGTCACAATTACCCCTTGAATCACTACCAACCATGATTTTTCAAATTACTAGACTATAACATCTAGATAGAGTGTGTTAATAGGGGGGATGAGGGAGTATTATAATGGAAAGGTTTGATTCGTAATGTCTAGTCACCAACATTCGCCTAATGGATTCCTCCAAACTGTCAAACTCTCTCTGGTGGTGATATTACTAAATGACCATGTTTTTCCAGAAAAATAAAGGGAAAGTATACTCTTAACACAACCTCAGGGAAATGGATCCACCTTTCAGCACCCAAAGTGGTCAGACCATTCTCTCGGGAAATGAACGTGGTTAACGAGATGACTCAGCAGTTCTAACAAGTCTATCATAAAGGTCAGTGATGTTTCACAACACGCCGTGTTGTGTCAGGCGTTAAAGACCACCACTGCTTTCAATTCCACGTGAGTACTCTGCGGTACAACATGAACATCACTGCCTTTCCTTCAGTTGACTGTGTAATGTTATAAATTGACAATTACCGAAGAGGAATTTTATGGTAATAGAAAAGTTCAGCAAGTTTTACAAAATCCAAGGTATATCCTTGAGCAGGATCAATAAACAGAACCTAAAAGAAAGCATACAGTTTATAATCACTATTTTGCTTAAACATTTTGGAATTTTCATGAAATTCAACTTTAGTCTAGTTTCTGTCACTAAAAAGTAAGAAATTCAAGGTGCCATCTTTTTCTAAAGAAATGTCCAGCAATTCTAAGGAATTTTATATAAGAAGGAATTTCACAGGTAATAAAGGATTTCTAAAAGCTGCACATCTGAATAATACATGGAATTTAATATGAGATCACTCACCCTTTTTTTTGAAGCACAGCACAAAGTAAATTTTTTTAATTACAAGTGAAATACCTTATTCTAAATGTGCATTGGATTTTCTGTAATTTTTTTAAAAAAGATAGTAACTGAATTTTGAAAAAAATAGCATTAATATAACTGCTCGCTCTACACTGCTATAGGAAATAACATATTCATTTTCTTTGTGGGGAAAAAAAAAAAAAGCCCTAGCTAAGAAATTCCGCACATTTCACAGTTGTATCATGGGTTATTTAATATTATAACAATGAACTCATATGTGTAGATGATAAAGTGATATTCACACATTTTCCCTGAAATGTACTAAACTTTAATCTTTAATTAGTTCTTATTAGTTCTAGAAGGAAAAAAGTTCAATCAAATTCCTTTCAGAAAATATGACCATAACTCATCAATTTCATATCGGAATTACAAAAGCACATCTAAGGAGGAGGCAGATTTTGTGGCATTGCTGGCTTTGGATGTCTGGTGGGCCATGCCACCGCACACTTGCCGTATCAGGCAAGTATCTTCCTCCTTGTTACACAGATGCCTCTTCACCAAGAACAGGATAACCCAAAAAGAATGCTGATACCTTCATAAAAGATGTACGCAAAATGTCATATAAAACTCACCAAATTATGAAAATTACGCCTTACGGAAGGTATAGTTCCAGGGAACACGGGCTTCAGAAGCTCCTGGCAACTTGCAGGCCATGTGACATACAAATCATCATTTTCTAGGTCATTAATCCACTAGAGAAGAATCCAAAAATCTGTGAAAGCTATATTAAACTAATATTTAAATCATTTCCAAAGCCAGTTTTTACTCTTTCAAAGTAAAAATACACAGAAATTTCTATATTTCTGAATAAATATAAGAAGCCAGTTGAATATTCTTTAAATTAAGGAATATATGATGTGCAACAATTATATATTCCCATGGTCTTTTAGATTAAGCCTGACCCTCCTTCCAGAACAACTGACTTCTATTCATGTTAGGCTTTCATATTAAAAACTGTATAGAAATTACTCTCCATAAACCATGTGGCAGAGACTAAGTGTTTATCTTAATTATCAGCAGTATAGGTCCTCCACCTCCCTTCTCAAATTTTAATGCTCAGACATAAGGAAAATGAAACATGACACCTTGAATGTTTGATTCTAATCAAGAACTATTGGTTTCTACTAGACTAAGCTGCCTGCCTGAAATAATGGTAAGAGCTGGGAAGACATAAACCACTGTTTAGACACATGGAGGTAGGGTCAACCAATTATCAAGAGTCAACGAGTCACAAGGCAGGAAGCTTGGGCTGAAGTCAGGAAGCTCCATTCCATCCCTAGGGACATTTTCCAAATTGCAGCCTGGAAGAACTCATTCAAACAGAAAGTGACAGTCATATTGGGCTGCAAAGACAGGAGTCAAAATTAGGGTTGTCTAAATGGCAAGAGTTGAGGGGGCAGGGAAATCCAGGAGAAGGGCAGTGCAGGGAAGAAATCACAGTTCCTCTCTCTATATAAATTCCTCTCATTTGCTGACTAGGAACCTGCACGTACCCATGGCAACAGCCCGGTCCCAATACCATCAAAAAAATAAAAAAATAAAAAAAATAAAAAGAAGAGCCAGGGGGAAACAGACACTGGGACTTTGAAGCTGCAGCCACGACACAGTAATGAGACAGAAGTTGAAGTGTGAAGTGCTAAGGCTTTGGCAAACGCTGTTCTTTAATTTGAGAAACCGACAGGGCTAGCTGCCAGGTGTAAGACACAAAGAGGAAGAGCTCCCACGAAGCCCAGAAACGTGTCTCGGCCGAGCCAGGTGAGGTTTGGTACTCGGGCTGCCATGGCAAACCTGACAAGCGTTTGCTTCTCCTGTAACTTTGCAGAGGCAATGTCAGGCTCCTCTCAAAAACTGCCATGCAAAAAAAAAAAAAAAAAAAAAAAAAAAAAGACCCAATATTAAAATACAAGAGAAAAAGCAGGCAATACAGAGGGACTTAGACAAGGACTTTAAAATAATTATGATTATTATATATATACATTTCAAAAAGAACAAAAATAGATGGAAAGATGGAAAATGTTAAGAGAACTAAAAATCCATTACAAGAAGAGCCAAAGGGATATCGAGATTTTAAAACTCTGTAATTAAGAACTGTAAGAACTTCTAAAGAAGATTTGACTGCAGAGCGGACATGGAGGAAGACAGTGATCAGTCAACTGGATGACAGAGCAATAGAGAGTATATTAACTCAAGTGCACAGAGAAAAGGAACATTGCAAAATCAGAACGAAGGGTGAGAGAGATGAACGACAGAGGCATGCGGTCTAGCGAGTGCTGCTGACCATCCCAGAGGAGAGCAGAGAGAGATCCGTGGTGCCCAAGAAATCAGGCGGCCTCTGCGGTGGTCCAGACACGAGGTTTTGGGGAGTATTTAACCATGTCAGAAGCAGGGGCTTCAGAGGGAAGACTGAAATCGCTTCGCACAGGCCCAGAGACTGAACTGCTCATTTTTTACTCTCAGGTAAATTTGCAGAAGCAGTGACGCTAACTGGAAGAGCAGCCTCCCAGAACTGCATGCAGAACATGACACTCAGTGATCTACTGCCATTTGTTTTGTTGGCCATACTCTGGCCTTTGCATCTACCGTGTTACCAAGACACTGAAGAAAAGACTTCGTCATTAATAGATTAGAACGTGTAAGACATTCTCTTCACTGTCCAAGGAGCTACAAAGTTTAGCAGATGGACATAAGATGGGTCATGGTGTTAGTGGATGACTTTCTGAGAGATGTGAATAACTTAAAAGATGTAAAATTGACATCTTTTGGATTTTCTCTAGGGAGTGACATCAGCTAAAATGGCTGAGTAAGGAATTTCAAAACTCCACCCTGACACAAAAGCAATAAGAAACTAGAAAATTGAGGGGAACTCAACATTTTAAGAACTATGAAAACTAACCAAAATCGAAAACTTGCAGCAACCTTGAGAGCATTTATTCAAGAAAAATGGCTGAGTCTCAGTCAGAACTGTGAGATATGTGGTGTGAAACTTATCCCGGTCCCATCTCGTGCTCCTCAGCTTATCAGTAGCCTTGACAACGACAGACCACATTCCGAAAGGATTTAATTTTTGTTTGAACTGCCTGTTGACTCCCCAGAAAACCCACTAAAAAGGTTTGTCTATATCCTAACTCATACCAGTGTTAGAGCTGCTACCCCATTTTTGTGGAAAACAATGACAGGCAAATGCTTTAGTTGTTCCTGCCTGCAGCAACAGAAAACCTTTGGGACGAAAGGAGAGCAACCGAAATCTAATGAGGAAAGCCTGGGGACCGAGATGTTTTGGGAAACAGGGCTTTGAGAAGTTCTGAAGTATTCCTGGGATTCTAAATGGTCGTGCACATGCCCAGGGAAGACTGAAAAGCCCCAGGTTCCTTCCTCTGGTTGACTCTGGAGCTCTGTGTAAGCAACAAGTGAAGGCTGAGGCGGATGCAAGCTGCCTGGCTGAGGGTCCGACATGGGCTGCTTCCCATGTGTCCCCTCCCCCACCACAGGTCATGTGCCACACAAACACACAGAGCCCCTATGCAAGACTGGGAGTTCTGGGGTCCAGGCATTTAAGTAACTCTGTCTCATACTGAGTAGATGACTAGGCAGACTAACAGACTTCTGTGGCCACACATAAGAAAGAACACAGGCTTTACAAAATTAGTTCAGAGAAGTCACTCAACAAGTAACAAAAACAACAACAAACAGCAACAACAACCCCAGGGAAGGTGAGAATCTGACTCGCAGAAGTGCCATACTGTAATATTCAAAATGCCCAGTTTTCAATAAAAAATTAAGAGGCACTGAAAAATCCTAAAACAAACATAAGAAAATAATTCTATTTACAATAGCAACAGGAAGGTTAAAATACTTAGAAATAGGTTTAACAAGTATGAGACTTGTATACTGAAAGCTACAAAAGCTACATCACCGAAATAAAGATGTGAATGAATGGAAAGACATCCCATATTCATGGATCAGAAGACTCAATTTATTAAAATGGTGATATTCCTTAAATTATCTATGTATTCAATGACATGTCAATAAAAATTCCAACTATCTTTTTTTTCCAGAAATGGACAAGCTGATGCTGTAATTCATAATGAAAGCAAGAGTTGTAGGACTGCCAAGATAATCTTGAAAAAGAACAAAGTTGGAGGACTCACAATTCCCAATTTCAAAACTTACTCCAAAGCTACAGTAATCACTGTGGTGTTTGCATAAGGGGATGAGATAGATCAATGGAACCAAACTGTGAGTCTAGGGGTAAACTCAGTGTCTGTGGTGGGGCCCACTGTCAGTAGCAGGTTGCATCCTTAACCTGGATAAAGAAATCATTTCCTCTCCCTGTGCTGATTGGGGTTTATCAGTTTTGAATCTTACCACTGTCATCTTGGTGACAAAAACGAAGAATTAGAATTGTTTTGAGAGAATGACAAATGGCTAGGGTGACTTGGGAAATTTCAGGAAAAGGAAATCAAAGAAAATGATCATAAGCACCTCAGGAATATGGCTACAGCATGGATATCACAGGGCAGAAAACGGAAAGCTGCCACTAGGGGCAGGGTAATTTAGGTGGAATATGACCGAAGCCCCCTCCACTGTGGGTGGTCTGGCACAGAGGACTGAAAAGCAATTATAATCCAAAGGAGCCAAACATGCAATCATATGGTTGTTTTTGCTGACTTTAACGAAATAAGAGAAACCTGAGGTACTGTGGCAAGGCTAGAAACAGGAAATTAAACTACATAAAATTTAAATTGTGTCTTCTGATATCTGGAACAGAGAAACCTAGAATGGCTTACCAGGGATGAGAGAATACCCAATGACTCTCTTGAGTTTTTACTCAACTGTTGTGCAACTTTTAAGAAAAAAACTGCCAAGGTTTGTTTTGGGGGAGGGTATAAATTCAGAGGTCAGAAGTAATGTAACTCAGTGACCCGGCTTTCTCTGCAAAGACAAAAAGTGGAGAGACAGATCCAGGGGGAGAAAAAAAATTAAAAGCACAGTATTGCTTTCATTCTTGAATAACTCTGTTTTAGCATTAAGATAGCCAAGAGATTTTCTGACTGCTTCCTATGTGATGGGACCTGATGGATGCTGAGGATATCTAACCAAATCCTGGTTTTTGTGCAGCTTACACTCCACTGGAGGAAGATTCTACATGAACAAATAAATGCATATCATATTGGGTGGTAGCAAATGCTATGAAGCCAAAATCAAGCTGAAGTGTGAGGTAAGTGCATTGCTGCTCTAACAGACCAAGGTGAAAAGAGTGCTCAGAAGTCAGGGCTCTGCATTTTGTGCAGTTAATTTTTTTTTTTTTTTTTTTTTTTTTAAGTAGGCTCTGCTCTAACAGACCAAGGTGAAAAGAGTGCTCAGAACTCAGGGCTCTGCATTTTGTGCAGTTAATTTTTTTTTTTTTTAAGTAGGCTCCGTGCCCAGTGTGGAGCCCAACATGGGGCTTGAACTCACGACCCTGGGATCAAGACCTGGGCTGAGATCAAAAATAGGATGCTCAACAGACACAGCCACCCAGGTGCCCTGTGTCAATTCATTTTTTTAAAGGAATCTAGAGAATAAAGTGTCACATATAATTATCTATGGAAAGCGGGCACTTTCCAAGTAGAAAAGCAAAAGCATTTAATTAAGACTCAAAACTTCCGTTAATAGCATGCAAAAAAATAGATACTTGAAAAATTAAGCTATTATTTAGTCTTAAAAAAACATAAAATTCTGATACATGCTACAACATGGATGAACCTTGACAACAGTATGTCTAATGAAATACACCAGGGGAATGGACAAATACTAAGTAATTTTACTTTTATGAAGCACTTAGAAAAGGCAAATCCGTAGGGACAGAAAGTAGAACTGAGGTTACCAGGGAGCTTGCAGAGAAGGGAGTGGGGAGTTACCGCTTTATGGGTATAGTTTGTTTGGAATGATGAAAAGACTCTGGGAAAATGGATCCTGGTAATGATTTTACACTGTGTATGTACTTAATGCCAGCAAGTCACATACTTAAAAAAGTTAAAAGGGCGTATCTTATGTTATATATATTTTAACTCAATAAAAAAAATTACTTCCCGACACTTTTTTTTTTTTTTCATTAATTTTTTTTAATTTTATTTTTTATAAACATATATTTTTATCCCCAGGGGTACAGGTCTGTGAATCGCCAGGTTTACACACTTCACAGCACACATCATAGCACATACCCTCCCCAATGTCCATAATCCCACCCCCCCCCAACCCCCCCCCCCCCATTAACCCTCAGTTTGTTTTGTGAGATTAAGAGTCACTTATGGTTTGTCTCCCTCCCAATCCCATCTTGTTTCATTTACTCTTCTCCTACCCCCTTAAGCCCCCATGTTGCATCTCCTCTCCCTCATATCAGGGAGATCATATGATAGTTGTCTTTCTCCGATTGACTTTTCCCGACACTCTTATCGAGAACACCTCCTCAGGCATCCAAGAGCTGGGCCAGGGTCAGAGCCCTTACAGCAGAACAGTGGGTGAGTGGAACGGGTGTGGGTGATGGGGACCGCAGCAGGGCTGCTCCTCCCCCACAATGACTGCCTCTGCGGCCAACCTGGGAGGACCAGGATGTTACTTTACAAATGGAGCTGCAAAGTTTCCTTATAGATGTATTTCTTCTCCAGAGTAGTCTTGAAACTTACTGCCCTCCTTTCCTTACCATGGCCCATGCTTTCAGTGCTCTTCTACGAATGCTTAAAATTAAGCATAAGTGCTTAAAGTAAAAGTCCCAAAGTATTAAGATTACTAACACAGTCATTTCTTTTTCTGATAAAACCTTTTTAGAGGAGATGTTTGTTAATTGAGCTTAAAGATACCCAAGTTAAATACATGGACCAAGATGGCGGAGAAGTAGCAGGCTGAGACTACGTCAGGTAGCGGGAGATCAGCTAGATAGCTTATCTAAAGATTGCAAACACCTACAA
>NW_019154099.1:48812267-48866047 GCF_002288905.1 Enhydra lutris kenyoni
AAAAAAAAAAAAAAAAAAAAAAAAAAAAAAGATACCCAAGTTAAAGTAAACTCTGGCCAATGAGAGAATATGCTCTCAAGAGCAGGAAAACAGTAACAATGAATATTTATAACGAGGCACTTAGTGCTCCGGAAAATACAGTGGTAACTAATTCAGAACTTATGTAACTTGTCCTGAGTCTAAGGTCTTCATGACTCAGGGAATATACAGCATTTCGTTAGTGATGTTATCCTTCCATGATTACGGAACATTTCCAAGACTATCTTTTGAATTTTTATATGAGACAATTAACAAGATGGTCAGAGATGTTTTCTCCCTTTTTTTTTTTTTCTGATCATGTAAGTCATACATACCCATTGCTAAAAATTTGGAATTTTCATAAGAGCATGAAGAAAAAAACCCAACTACCTATTAAACCATATCACCCATTAATAAGAACATTTTGATTTATTTCATTCGGATCTTCTGTCCATCTTTTCACATGATAGTATCATGTAATGTAGTTCTGTAATTTCTTACTTAACATGCAAGAACAGCCACTGTTCCATGCTTCCACGGAAGCATGATTATAAGCATAATTCTGATGTCTGAATAACATACCTGAGCACATGGATATACAATTTACAATATTTCTGTTATATATTTAATTCATTTCTATTTTGTTTTAAGAATACGCAGTGATGATCATATCTTTGGGAATGAATACTTTTCTCCATTTCCTACTATTTCTTGATAGTGGTTTCCAGTGAAATTACTTAGATCAAAAGCTGTCAATGCTGGAAGGACGCCATAACCATGACTGCTTCCAAGTCTGCTCCAATTTCTACTTTTTCTGGGCGTCCTTCTATGCTTCTGCATTTCCTCAGTTAAGCTGCAGGGTTGTTTTTTTTTAAACTGGTTATTATTAGTAGTAAAGATATTAATTTTTATGTTAATATGAATAAATCACCATGTCCTCCAAATGGTTTTTGGAAATAAAGCTTTTGATCTGCTTAATGTCACTTCAAACCTATTCTAAGGTCTTATTGATTAAAATGTTGTTTTGGAGGAGTTTTACTTATATAATCTGCCATGTGATTATTTCCTCATTTTTAATAGTTATACCTTTTATACTAATGGTAAATCAAAATGGTGATATGGACATATTTATATTGATTATGCTGTAATTAGAATGCTCTCAGAGTTTCATTGTTAAAAATTACGTTTTATGTTGGTTTGAGATACATATTTACTTATTTGTTCAAAGAATATATTTATTGAGTACCTACTAAAACCAGGAACTGAATGGTGAGGAAAAAAATGGATAAAATTCCTACTTTCAAGATGTTTATATAGTCTAGTAAGAAAAAAAGACATCCAGAATGGCTAAAATTAACAAGTCAGGAAATGACAGATGCTGGCGAGGATGCGGAGAAAGGGGAACCCTCCTACACTGTTGGTGGGAATGCAAGCTGGTGCAACCACTCTGGAAAACAGCATGGAGGTTCCTCAAAAAGTTGAAAATAGAGCTACCCTATGACCCAGCAATTACACTACTGGCTATTTACCCTAAAGATACAAATGTAGTGATCCGAAGGGGCACGTGCACCCGAATGTTTATAGCAGCAATGTCCACAATAGCCAAACTATGGAAAGAACCTAGATGTCCATCAACAGGTGAATGGATAAAGAAGATGTGGTGTGTGTATATATATATATATATATATATATATATATATATACACACACACATATGTGTGTGTGTGTGTGTATGGTGTGTATATATATATTTGTGATATACATATAAAAATATATATAAAATGGAATACTATGCAGCCATCAAAAGAAATGAAATCTTGCCATTTGCGATGATGTGGATAGAACTAGAGGGTATTATGCTTAGCGAAATAAGTCAATTGGAGAAAGACAATTATCATATGATCTCCCTGATATGAGGAAGTTGAGAGGCAACATGGGGGGTTTGGGGGGTAGGAAGGGAATAAATGAAACAAGATGGGATCAGGAGGGAGACAAACCATAAGAGACTCTTAATCTCACAAAACAAATTAAGGGGGGCCGGGGGGAGGAGGGTAGGGAAAGGGTGGTTGGGTTATGGACACCGGGGAAGGTATGTGCTATAGTGAGTGCTGTGAAGTGTGTAAACCTGGCGATTCACAGACCTGTACCCCAGGGGCTAACAATACATTATATGTTAATAAAAAAATAAAAAATTTAAAAAAAAAGAAAAAGACATCAAAGAATCACAGGAGAAAATTATAAAATTATAATAATTCACTGTGCAAAGTATATGGAAGGACTGGTAGTTCTGTAACGTGATAGAAATGCATGTATACATATACACACGTGTGTGTGTGCACGCACATGTGTGTATGTTGGGGGGTAAGGTTAACTCAGCTGGCCAGCTTGCTCACACCTTGCATATTCCCTAGGAGGACCTGCTTCTGTGACAAAGGTTCTAGGTTGGCTTCTGAGAACTCACTCTTGAAATGTTCTGACAGAGTTTCTCCCACGCTGAGGGTCTTGCTACACGCTGTGGAGGTTTGTATGGAGTTTCTGGGAACATTAGGATGAACCCGAGCTTTCCTCTGAGGGTCGGGAGCTTCAGTGACAGAGATCAGTCACATGGGCATTATATGCTCATAGGACAGACCCCTTTCCGAGCCCTGTACTCCCGGCTCCAGCTAGCCTGGCACGGATCGTCAGGCTTGATCATGAGATCAAGCACGTCATCTATGACTGCATGAGGAGCCCCTTCTTGGATACTCCTGCCTGGTTTCCTCTGGACTTTGCCCCATGCTCTCTCTCCCTCCGCTGATACTGCTTGTGTTCTGCTGCTCTGACAGACTGTAACCATGACCGTAACAACTTCTAGCTTCCTGAGTCATTTTAGCACATCACTGGGCCTGACGCTAACCCTGGGGCTCCTCGATACAGTGCATCTACGACCATTTTCCAACCTGGGTAGCTGAGGTCGGCTTCTCTCAGAAGTACTGTCTGGAGCAGAAGCCTGAAGAAAGAGTGACCTGACTGGCTAGAGAGGGGAAACACTGCTTTCCCAGTGTGAGAGAAGGGAAAGTGGCGAGAGGAGTACTTCACAGTCTGAGAAATGAGAGGAGGGAGAAGGCCACGGACAACCTCACTGGCCACACTGAGGATGGGACCGCGTCCCGGCCTGCAAGCAGGGGTGAGCTGAGCAGAATCCCAGTTCCCGCAGGCAGCAGCACAGACCAGGTGAGCCGGCCAGGCAGGGTTCTCACCACAGGAGGTGGTATTCTTACATTCTTCAGATTCTAATTATTTGATGTTTTGCTGCTGTTCTTCATGGGGTTACTTGGTTGTTTGTGTTTGTTTTTAAAGCTGGAAAAAATCCTGAAGGAAAAAGTTCTTGAGAGGAAATGCAGAGAACAGGAAAAAGGGGAGAGAAGATATGAGAATGAGGGGCAGATGAGTCTGTATTTTTACCTTTTTTCTCACTGAGTTCTCCTGCAGCCTCTTTCAAAATGCTTACATTTATTTGAAAGCCTGCCAATATTTGGTTTTAAGCTAAGTCTTAAATCTGAAGTTTTTAAAAACAAAGAATTACATGAGCACTTACCACTATAGAAGAATGCCTAATATCTAACGCATAGGTATGGTCCAAAACATGTGAGTTTAATTTTAAAAATTTGCTAACATCTTCTTTGATGATCCCAAGATTGCGGAGGCCATTCATCATTTTTCCTTCTAGTTTCAGCATATCCAAAAGACTTTTAAAGAAAAAAAAAAGTTTTACTTTGATTTGCCAAGTAAAAAAAAAAAAAAAACCAACCCTTTAAAGTTTATAGCTTTCTTAAAGCCTCAGAAACGAATTCCACTGGTATTTTTAATAATAGCGTGAAAAAATATTATTAAATTCATTAACAAACAAGACGAGGAGTTCTAATTAGTTACTTAGGGTAAACTCAGGTTGACTTTTTTGTGTGTAGTGATAAGATCTTAATATTTAAGAGGTAAGGCAACAAGGTATTATTTATTACATTCTTTTTTTTTTTTAAGATTTTATTCATTTATTTGAGAGAGAGAAATCACAAGTAGGCAGAGAGGCAGCAGGCTCCCCACCGAACATCGGGCCTCGATCCAAGGACCCTGAGACCATGAACTGAGCCGAAGGCAGAGGCTTAACCCCCTGAGCCACCCAGGCGCCCCTATTTATTACATTCTTAAGCAAAGAAGTGAAGATATGCTCGCTCACCCAAGTGAGCCAAAAATGAAAGGAACAGTACAATAGGTTACTCTTTTGGTAAATCTACTATTAAAATAAGGTAAGATCAAATAGGACCTAAAATATAAAATTTTAGCACAGAAAAGAGCCACTAAAGCATGAAAGTTCACATCTGTTTAGAATACATATTAAAATTTCAAATCATATATATAATACTCTGAGAGCACTTAAACATGACAGAAAATATTATAGTTAAAAAATAACAACATCAACAAATAATCCTACTGGCAAAAAGTCTGGGCAGTTTGAGTCTCTAAGTTTCTACTGACGAAGCTCACATGTGTGCCAGGTAAGTGCCTCGTTCTTCCCAAATAGAGCGCTTCTCACCTTGTCTTCCCCCAGGAAGTCCCAGGAAGGCCCAGACAGGTGGTCTCCTGCCCAGGTCCCACAACTGGTGTACAGAGCGGGGATGTGAATGCTGTGGGAAGACAGCACTTCCCTGTAGCTGTAAGGCTTTATGGATTGTGGTAAAGTGTGCTTGTGTTTGGAAAAGTAAAAGTTTACCAGGCAAGGAAGGACATTATTACTCTTTGAAACCAAGTGTTAAAATTCATATTTATAATATTTAACCTAATTGCCTCCTTAAAAAAAAATCCAATCATGGAAATCATTTCGCTTTTCAGAAATGAACAGAATCAGAATAAAGCAATATATGGATTTTAGAATACCATTCTCAAGGAGGTCTATAGAAATCTACATTTATTTTTATTTTTAAGCATTTTATTTAGGGGTACCTAGGTGGCTCCAGTCGGTTAAGCATCTGTCTTTGGCTCAGTCATGATCTGGGGTCCTGGAATCAAGCCCCCATGATTCTCCCTTTCCTCCCCACTCCTACTGTCATTATTTCTGTCCTATCTCTGTCTCTTTCCCTCTCAAATAAATATTTTTTTTATTTATAGAGGCACCCCTAGAGATCTATATTAAAAAAGTAGAGATCTAATACCTGAACTTGTACAAAAGCAGGTTTTTTTTTTTTTTTTTTTTTTAATAAGTGTTTCAAGCTGCTTGGAGGACTTAGCTCTGAAAGTCTGTATCCTAAGGCAGTTCTGACCACTGCCTTACAAAGCACACTTTTCAGCCTCCCCTCCAACCTATTAGAGGATAAGTGTGGTAAAAAGAGCACTAGCTTAAATACCACAAATCACCCTTCTAATAAGATTTAGTCTGGGTTACAATGCTACTTTACACATGGCTTCTTGAAGTTCTTAACCCCTTTGGTCTAAATGCTCTTACGTGTAAAATAAGAATTCTGGATTGCATTGCCAATGTTCTCTCCATTTTATGATGCTTACTGATCAGACACTTTTTGGGGGCAATAGAACTTTAATATTCCCCATAGCTTTTGTATCTACCATCTTTAAAATCTCAACCCGAAAACCATCAATGGATAAACCAGACGGAGTTACAGGGTATACTGGAAAGAGCACGGGATTTTGAATCCTGCTACTATTTGCCAGCTCTGTCCCTGTCTTTGTGTGACACTTGAGTCTTCGTTTCCCCATCTAAAAAATAGAATGGTGAGAATCCCTTTATAAGGCTTTATAAAGATTAAATTAATTCACTATGGGGCACACAGTTGCCCTCAATAAGCATGTTTCTTCCTTGGTCTTTTTAAATCTTGAATTTGGGCTACCAATTAAAAAAAAAATGGTTCTTTAAATGTGTTAGGTCTATTTATCAGGAAAACTCCTTATATCTCTGGATTTTGAAAAAATTAATATAATTTCTCATGCCTCTCTTTTAAATAGTTACTATCTTTAGATTTGCTTAGAGCCCTTCACCGGGTTCTCCTGCCCTTGAGAGGAAAGGTGAAGATCCGAAGCCTGGTGGCACAGTCTGCCCCTTGCCCACCTGGGTGACCGTAGCTTCTTCCGGCTCCTCCTCCCTCCACAGCCTGGCCACAGGACAGGATTTTCATTTTCTCAAATGGGCCACTGCATGCAGAACCCCCACTCCCCACTCTGCCTTATCTATCCCTTAAGTGTTAGCTTAAACGATCCCATCCTTGAAGAAATCTGACATTCCCCATATTCCATCAAGAGCTACTTTAAATCTCCGGAGTTTTACACTCCTAGAGCCCTGCAAACCTTCCTGCACTATCATTATGTATTTACTATCTGTTACCCCACCAGACCGCTTATTTCTGTCGTCTTCACCACTACACCCCAACACCTACCAGTTTCTATAGCACAGTAGGCACTCAGATAGTCAGTGAGCTGAATTGTAATACTGATTTTATAATCCTGAATTTTAATGTTTCAATCATTACAAATACATATTTTATCAAGAGCCCCAGAGGACTCCGAGCCAGACAACTTCATTAAGATACAGAGAAAAACCACACAAGTAGGGATCTCAAGATACCTCCGTTATGTCTTTCTGTCTGGTAGGTATACTATGGGGATGCTCAAGCAGGACAGGTTGGCTCTCAAAATGATTAACATCCACTTTGCACCAGTTTGTCTGCTCAGATCTGTGGTTGAGGTGATTATGCTTAGAGAAAGAGATGTGTCAGTGGCTCTAGGGTAGAGAATGTGAGACACCATTTACGGACCTCCTCAAGTTTACTTGGCCCTACCTGCCTTCCTCCCGGGTCACACCCACGGCCTCCCGCTGCTAACCTTCTAGGGGATGAGAGCCAGGCTTGGACCTGGCCTTGGACTCAAGCAGCGCTGACCAGACTCATGGAGGCTCTGGCTCCTCCCACTACATCCAGGGACCGAAGGCAAAAACTGCATCCGTCCCCTACAACCCAAAGTGCAGTGAGAGACGGGCGCTAGGAAAGAAGCGTAAAATAATTCCTCACTCCCGTTCGTTCCCTAAACAGGGAATTGTGCAGTACTAGTCCCACGGGACCTCTCTCTGGATCTAGAATATAACCTCGGTAACATGTCATTTTCCTTCCTTCTCCTCTTTCCTGAATCATTTTCTTTTAGGCTCCACACTGATTTTATTCTCCAGGTTTTGACTTCTTTCTGGGAATTTATTTTGTGCTAAAAGTGTCAGAAGATACAAACACCCTCACATTTCGTCCTCCTGCAAGGGCCTTAGAGGAGCTACGGCCAGTGATCACATCAGTGAGGAACAAAATGTGTCCCAAGTCGCGCAGATCACCACTGATCAGCTGGATGAGCTAACGGGGCTGTGTTTCCTGAATAATTTACAGCCTTTCTAAGTAATTGGGCAAAACGTTCCTGCTACGAAAACCTTCCCGAAATCTACCCACCCACTTACTCCCTCTCTTGAACCTGTTCTCACCATTCCTGAGCACAGATGGAATTCCTGTCCCACTGAGGCTTACAGGCCAGCAGCTAACAAGGGCTCTACCCCTGCTGTGGAGGGTATCTTAGTTATCGTTTTTCCCAAGCATCCAACTAAATAAAGAGAAAAGCTTCATTTGTGCTACTGCATTTCTCAGTCTTTTCTACATTTTCCTATGCTTCCCCAACTGGTAAGAAAATGAAATAAACATTTACTTAATTGAAGTTCAATGGCAGTATATTCAATTGAATTAAAACTGAATATCTGAAGTATCGTGTTTACTAAATTTATCTTATAAATACTAATTTTTAAAGTAGCTGTATGCTTCTCTTTAAAAGTAAAATAAATTGTTTGGTTTTTCTTGTTTGGCCCATGACTAATCTGTGGATCAGTGCTCATGACAAATACAAGACTTTCTAATTTTGCCCTAGAGCATTTTTAAAAAAGATTTTATTTGAGAGAGAGAAAGAGAGAGAGAGGACACATGAGCAGTGGCCAACTGAGCTACCGAGGCACCCCTACTCTAGGGCGTTTTGGAAGAATTTTTTATTTGGACCTATGAAAACAGAATGCTGAAACCTGAATGCTACAATTTCAAATATCCTTTCTGACAAATACAAGCACTTTAAACTCTTTCTGTTAATTCCATTCTTCTGGGAAAATGCCTTGTGTTCCTTTCAGTTCCTTCCTGGAGGGTAGAGTCCCTGCCGGCTCAGCACAGTCCCACGGAACTGTCCTGCTAAAGGTCAGACCTATAAGGAAAGACAGTTTGCAACAATGCGGCAAGTACGGATGCAAGGTTTAGAAACTTCAGTTTTCACATCTGAACACATGTCTCCAGGGTCTCTCCCAGGCCTGCATTCTAAGACACTTGAGAGTTTTCTAGCAAAGTAACAGAACTGTTTTGAACAAAAATATGTTATTTGCTTTACTTTTAAAGTGATTATCTGCATTTTGGGAAACACTAAGTTCACAATATTTTCCTTCATATAAATCATAGTTTCTATCAGTAATTTAACACTTACCTAAAAGGATCATAAGCACTCATATCCACACGAAGTCCATTTATGAACAGACAAGCATCACCTGGCTGAATTTCAAATCTATCATGAAGACCCTTGAAAGAGAGCAGGGTAATAGTTAGCCAAGTCCTATAACAACAGCGACTTGTGCCTGAAGTCGGTGAATTTTCCAGAGTCATAGAGTAAATACTTTGGGCTTTGCTGGCCATGTCGTCTCTGTTGCAGCCACCCAACTCTTTCCCGTAACACAAAAGCAGCCACAGACAACACACAAACAGGCATGCCCAGGTTCCAATAAACCTTGACTTTATGAAAACAGGAGGGAGGCTGGATTCGGCCTCTACGTGGTTAGCAGCCTGCTCACCCCTAAACTTAAGTGATGGAAATCTTGTGATAGCTTAGAGACACAAATACCTGAATATTTTGATACATGTTTCTGCAATATGTATTAAAGTTCTAGCTCTAGGACAATGACTTACCTAATACATCTGTATTGTGTGTGTGTGTGTGGGTGTCTGTGTGTGTAGGCACACACATACTTAGAATATGATTTTGCCACACTCCTAGTCCTTACTGTCACAGACTCAAAACTTTGGTGGGTTTGGAAATATCAGTTGGAGTTCACTCCAAATTCATGTAGGTTCCCATTAAAGCAGTGTGTCAATGTTCAGCTTTTTTTCATTCAGTACATGCTCCCCGAGCATATCTGAAACACTTAGATTTTCTATGAGCTAGAAACCACTTCAGGGACTAGAGCAGTAACAGAAGTAAAGAATGTAATGCTCTTGTCAGTACAGCATAGTTACCAAGATAGTGGGGAGGGGGTCATATCCACTTTAAATCCTAGTCTTGCCATTTAGTCACGGTAAGTGTTGGACCAAGTTACTTTGCTTCCATATGTCTCCGTTTCCTCATCTGGAAAATGGAGTACTTACTTCTACCTCAAAGGTAATAAAGAATAAATGTGATCTATATCTGTGTCTAGTCACTTCACTCACAAGTGAAGCTTTCATTACTATTAGGGCAGGCAGATTCATTTAGATGGAAAAACAGAGGTTGATAGCAATTATTCTAGAAAGCCAGGTAAAGCAAGTAACAAGAAGAGATTCAGAGAAGGTCTGGAAGAGGTGAATTTTTCCATGTGTTATCACTCACCACAACAGGTTACATAAAGAGAAAGGAGAGAAGGATCTAAATTTGTAACAGGACAGAAAATAATTCCACTTGATTTATACGGAATACTAGCAAGAGATTAAACTCTAACATGAGAAGATTCATAGCTGAAACTCTGATTTATCTTTAACTATTTCTGTGCCTTTCTATCACTTGTTCTAAGAAATCTGCATTCTAACTCCAAAATCTATAGATGCCTAATGAACTCATTGCTTATTTTCCCAAAACTTGCAGAGAACTCTCATACACACTGTGTCAAGCTCTCTCCAGTACCTAATTCGTTTTAGGCATCTCCACGGTAAGGAGAAAGCATGTCAAGCACACAGATCTATATTAAACTATTTCCCTCTACAAGGCTGATGCCAGCCACAGGGCCTTGAACAAAGGCAGTCGAAACAGGGTAACCAGTTAAACTCATGGATCTGACTGCTGAAATACTGTTAGTCTACTGGAGACCGCTGCTGACAAATTCTTTCTCTTTCCCCTTGGAGGAGTAAGCCTTCATTCCTGGAAAATTACCCAAGTGTCCAAGTTAAGATAGATTTTTGCAAATCAAGAGGTTAAGACTTCAGTTTCCAGCGATATGATGAACCAGAGATCCTGAAATCCTACTAAAAAAATGTTAGATTAAAATATTAATAATACCCTCTAAATAGATGGTTTCGTTTTGAAAAGTAAAGACTTCATGTAAGGGCAGAGAAGTAGTAGGAATAGGAGTCCAAGGAAAGAAGCAAACCCTGAAGGCCCCGCCCCAAGGAAATCTCAAGCTTCCTAGGAAGCCTAAAGCTTGGAGCTTGCAGGGCTGATCTCTGAAGGACCAGAGCCAAAGCCTTGGGCCCAATCAGAGCAGGGAGAAGAGTCAGAGATATCCTGTGCACACAAATGAAAGGTGTGAAAGGTGATCCAGAAAACAAACTGCCCTGAAGAAACAGCACAGAAGCTTGCTGGTCTCACCTTGGTTCTTGGTGAGGGAAGAACAGGTTTTCTTTTTCTTTTCTTTTTTATTATGTTAGTCACCGTACAGCAAGTCATTAGTTTTTGTCGTGTTCCATGATTCATTGTTTGTGTATAATACCCTGCGCTCCATGCAGTCTGTGCCCTCAATACCCATCACTGGGCTAACCCATCCCCCACTCCCTCCCCTCCAAAACCCTGTTTATTTCTGAGTCCACAGTCTCTCATGGTTTGTCTCCACCTCCGATTTTCCCCCCTTCATTTTCCCTTCCTTCTCCTAATGTCCTCCATGTTTTTCCTTATGTTTCAAGTGAAACCCTATGATAAGTGACGTTCTCTGCTTGACTTATTTCACTCAGCATAATCTCCTCCAATCCCATCCATGTTGAATACCCAACTTTTGCATCAACTTTTTTTTTTAAAAGATTTTATTTATTTGAAACAGAGAGAGCATGAGAGAGAGAGAGAGAGCGAGAGAGAGCACACAAGCAGGAGAGGCTGAGGCAGATGGAGAGGGAGAGGCAGACTCCCCGTTGAGCTGGAAGCCCTATGCAGGGCTTGACCCCAGAACCCCAAGATCATGACTGAGCCAAAGGCAGATGCTTAACCAACTGAGCCACCCAGGCGCCCCAAGAACAGGTTTTCAATAAGAATTCATGACCTCTTCCATCTTCATAGGAGCTTGAGGCTCAATTTCACATTATTTTTAAGGTCTCAAAAATATACACAGACCTTTTATTTGAAGTGGAGTTAAGCTGGGAGTGCTCTTTGGCTTTGAGCAGAAACAAATATAAATTCCCAATGAGAAACAGAACCTCATTCAAAAAAAGAGGGAATACATTGCAACATAACCCCCTTTAGGAACCAACCAAGCTGGGTCATTATGTGAAGCTAAAAAAAAATCTGACTGAGTGAATCTCAGAAGACTGGCTGAGCTTTCTAATGCTAAGTCTGTTTATAAACATGTCTGGAGGCCCCTAGGCTGAAAATGCATTCATTCTGAATTTTAAAAAGTGAAGTCAGATATATCTTGATGTAGGAGATGTTTTGTTGTTGTGTTTTTTCCAGGATGAGTGATGAGAGAAGATTACAGTTTTTTTTAAAAATGTCCTACAGAAGAACTATTAGAAAGGACATTCTATTAGGGATTTTCTTTACAATTCTAAAATTTTCATCCCTCCTAAGTAATTAGTTCACATAATTAGAAAAGGTATGGCTTTTATTTGGATTGGGTATGATTCTTTACTTGGATTTTGTATTTAAATACCAGCATTTGGTTTATTACATAATTATGAGATTGAAACAATCTATTATACAACCAGTGAAGAAAAAAAAGAGTTACCAGATTACCCTCTCATATTCCCACTTTATTCCCCCGGACAAAAAAGTGTTATGAAAACAAGCAGCTTACAGTAAACAATAACATACACATTGGACTGACATTTCTAATCCTGACCAATACCTGATTACAGTAACAATTCTGAACTTCAAAGCGTAATTTGCTGTACTCTGGACTGAAAGCAGTTGCCTCCTGAATAAAACCAAACCCAAATTCACTTCTATAACTTCAGCATGGTCAGATTTTCTGACTAATCCCTGCATGACTTTTGCTCTCCTGGTTACTATTACACATGTTTCATCATGTAACATCCTCGGTCATCTCTTTCTTTAAAAGGTCGCTAATGATTCTATTGTAAAAAAAATAATAAAATTAGTTTCTGATCTCCTCCTGCTGCCTCTCCTCTTGCCCGGCCCAACCTCACTCAACAGTTTTCGACTCTTTTGTGGTTTGAAAATCTGATGCCAACCTGGTTTTCTTTCCTTATCCTTATGGCTACATGCACCAATAATTCCTTTTTTTCCTATAGCCTTTGTTTGTTTGATGATTCTTGGTCAGTTTTCCCAGTTACACAGCGTGCCCTTTTATTTATTTATTTATTTAGAAAAAGATTTTTATTTATTTGTCAGAGAGTGAGAGTCTACGAGGACAAGCAGGGCCGGCTGCGGGCAGAGAGAGAAGCAGGCTCCCCGCTGAGCAAGAAACCCCGACACGGAACTCAATCCCAGGACGCTGGGATCATGACCTGAGCCAAAGGCAGACACTCAACTGATTGAGCCACTCAGGCGTCCCCACAGTGTACCCTTTTAAAAAAAATTTTTATTAATTTTTAAAATTTCTTTTCAGTGTTCCAGAATTCATTGTTTATGCACCACACCCGGTGCTCCACGCAATACGTGCTCTCCATAATACCCACCACCAGGCTCACCCAGCCGCCCACCCCAGCCCCTCCAAAACCCTCAGATTGACAGTGTACCCTTTCAATAATGTGTGTTCAAGTCATTCATTTCAGAAAAATACCTAATTACAGCTTTAAACATTTGCTCTGTCCATTTCACAGACTCCACCATAAGAATGCTGGATTTCCTTTATCTGCCTTTTATTTGTCATTTTTCTTGAATGCTTTCTACTTATTTTAAGATTTTATTTATTTATTTGAGATTGAGAGAGAATGAGAGAGAGAGAGCACGAGCAGCAGGAGAGAGAGGCTCCCCACTGAGCAGGGAGCCCGATGTGGGGCTCAATCCTGGGACTCTGAGATGGACTTGAGCAGAAGGCAGATGCTTAACCAACTGAGCCACTCAGGCGTCCCTTCTTTGCATTTCTTAATTCTAGCCACTATGTCTCCTCCTATGCTTTTTATAAGGTCAGTTCTCCGTTGTGGCACTTGTAATTTTGATCTGTATTTCTAAAATGGTTACTTTCAAGATCGTTGCCAGGTCCTTCAGCTCTGGTTTCACTCTCTCTGGTGACCTGGCCATCACCCCCTCTACAGGCCCATCTTCGCCCGTGAGTCTCTATACTTCTGCCTCCCGAGCTGCATCTCAGCTTCATTAGCTTTTCGAGCACGTGTCTGAATGTCGTGCCGCAGTCCTTCTCTGCTCAGTGAAGTTTCTTCATCTATGGTATAAGTTTGGTTCCTCCTCTTCCCCTTTACAGGGACATCTTGAGATGCATGTAATAGGTCTACACCTTTCTAAGCATATCTGAATCACTTAGATTTTCTTGCACCAGGCATTAGCAGGGGAGATAATTTTGGAGTAAAAGAGGCAAAACTAGCCTCCAGGTTTCCTGGCCTGTGGTTTCCGTACAGAGATCCACAGTGTGAGCCGGGTCTCCCAATGTCGTTTTCCTTAGTCCAATATTAACTGGCTCAAAGGCTCTCATCACCAGGCACTTTTCCTCTTCACTCAGCCACCAAAGGATGCTGCCCTTATCTCTTGGAGGAGCTAGCCAGGTTTTCTTCAATCTGCCACTTCCATGCACTTGGCACGACCCACCTCCCGCAGCAGACGTGCCCTCTCCTATCTGTGTTAGTCCCACCTGCCCATAGAGCTCTGTCTCAGAGCAGAGCCCTTTCCCCAGAGAGGGAGCGCTTGCTGCTTCTTCCTGGGACCCCGGCCGCGTCCCACACTTCCCCTCCACGCGACTCTGGCTTTATGCTTCAGTTCTGCTGGGGCTGGCCATTTCCCAACACACACAAAACTTAGGTTTTTGCCTTCTGCTAGTTTTGCTGAAAATGCTGCTTCATTCTTCTTGTTGCTATGTATGATTTTTAGGAGAATAAATGGGACTATTTTGAATTGGGCTGCAGCCATATTCCTATTGGAGCCAATCACTATCTTCTTAATAACAAAATGTCAGCTTAAGCCAGCTTTAACTCAAAATATAACTAAATAAAATTAACCAAAGCCAGCTTCCCTAGCTAAGTTGACAATAAAATGTGCAATTATACAAATAATAACGATACTAAAATTTAAAAGATCCAAATAATTCCTAAAAAAAATGAGGAGATATGGCAAATACTAGGAATGACAAGATAATGTTAATCCTGGATTAACATAATGAAATATGAACTGAAAGATCTTTTTAAATGTGATATTAGAATAACTCTGTAATAATTCTAACCTTAGGGGCACCTGCGTGGCTCAGCCGGTTAAGCGTCTGCCTTTGGCTCAGGTCGTGATCCCAGCATCCTGGGATCGAACCCTGCATTGGGCTCCCTGCTTGGTGGGGAGCCTGTTTCTCCCTCTGCTTCTGTTACTCCCCCTGCTTGTGCTTTCTCTGTCACATAAATAAATAAAATCTTAAAAAATATTCCAACCTTAACCTTGTCATTCTGACTACATTTCTACTATTTCTGCCATCTTGACGCTGTATATACTTACAAAATATGCTCACAGATGATTCTAATCTGAAACATGTAATTACAGTTTCCAGAAGAGGTTTGAAGAAGATGACTTCTTCAAAGCTAGTACCAGCAACTAAACCCAGAACGTCTGCCTGTTCTTATTTCCATAGCTATTTCATTCCTTCAGTTCTTCTAACAGCCCTTAAAATCAGGTTTTGTGGAGCAACAGAAATTATTCTGAATTTCTTTCAAACACAGAAACATTGTTGTATAGTTCCAAGAGCATAGGATAAAATACAATTAAACAGATGGAAAAGTAACGTATGAAATTTAATACATTTGATGGTATTACTGTAACCAGGTTCTTAATACAAAGAACGCCGGAATCTCAGTGGCTTACTAGAAGAAACATTTACTTCTTGCTCATATCATGCAGTCACACCTTCAAGTCATCTTCGGTTCCACTCCAGGGCCTTTTTCATTTCAGGCGCCAGACCAGGGGAGCAGCGCCTATGTGGGACATGCCTCATGACAGAGAGCAGAAGCAACAAGGCAACCGAACCACAAAGCTGCTGCTTGCACAGATGTGTGTATCTGCTCATTTTATATTAGCCAAAGTGACATGGCATCAATCAACATCTGAGGGAAGAGAGTGACTGTGAACAACAACATAATCCATCTCAATATTTCATGTTTCCCCTCTGCAAATGTATCAACCAATGATCTTAAATTTTTAAGCAGTCCTTCCCTATGACTTTCTATTAGCAACAGCAAACCTTTGGTCATAAAGTACTATAGGGAAAATAACACTGTCTCTTCCCACTTTTCTAGCTAGCTACTGTCTACTTCTTGAGTCATCTCTTGCCCTCCTAGAGGGAAATGAGACCACCTATGTCATTACAGCTCAACTATGGGGACTAAGAACAGGGATCCCTTGAGCTGGTATCACTTAACTATTACAGGAAATTCTTGTCCAGGAAGAAAAAGCCATAAATGAATAAATAATCATTTGCTTCAGGAAATTCTTGCAAACAAAGTGTGCCAGGCAAATCTGGAATGATCCGCAAATCAGTCTGTTGGCAAGTCTGAACAGTTACCTAATCTGGGCAAAAAACTTGCTTATAACTTTGCTCATCAAAACCATCACTTTTGGGGCGCCAGGATCAGTAGGTTAAAGCCTCTGCCTTCAGCTCAGGTCATGATCCCAGGGTCCTAGGATCGAGCCCCGCATCGGGCTCTCTGCTCAGCAGGGAGTCTGCTTCCTCCTCTCTCTCTGCCTGCTTCTCTGCCTACTTGTGATCTCTCTGTCAAATAAATAAATAAAATCTTAAAAACAAAATGAAACAAAACAAAAAACAAAAAACCATCACTTTCGTGTTGACCGATCCTAAACCGATGCTAAAGCCCAGAATGGCAGAGGAGAAGAGCTGCTGCTTGAGAGAAGGTTTCCTGGCATAGCCAAGGTCAAGCTGCCCAACGCTGTTCCAATGCCAGCCCCTGAACCAGCCACAACAGTGGCAGCCCAGCGCTAATAAACTTGGCTGCTGTGTCAATGTCCCAGGAGACAACACTGGTCTGGAACCCCCGTCGGGCCATCTGGAGCAGGGAGCTGCTCTAGGATGGCTGTTTAGCTGGGATCTCTGGCCTGCTCAAGAGGGAGGCAGACACAGGGCTGATTAGATCCCTGGTACAACAGCAAATCAGAGCCAAAGAAATGAGCACTGCCCCGGAGGTCTGCTTTTTCTCAGTCTGCACTCCCACTGCCCCGCTGCCCCTATGCCAACCACAGCACTTGCCCCACTCAAAGTGCCTCTTTTTCTTTTTTTTTTCCATCAAAAAATGGTGTTTATTTTTTTTTACCAGAGGTAGTTCAACACTCCATTAGCAGACAGTGTGGGTGATTAGTTCAGTTTATTATTAGTTATGAACTAATTATTTAACTAAATCAACTAATTTACAATTAATTACAAACTGTTACAGACTTCACCCAAACCCAAAAACTTCCCCTACCTTAAAAGACCCAACTCGCTTGAACAGAAGCTCTGGAACCTACAGATAATCTACCATAACATCCTTCTTTTGAGAGTAAGATTCCACCAAGGTCTCCTCCCTTACTTCAGTAAGTGATTAAACTCAGCTTTGCTTGATCAACAGGTTTTCCTCTGGGTTTTTTCATAGGGGACCTGATAGTCTACATTAGATTTCTCCTATCCCACCATTTTATTAAATGCATTTCTCTAATTTTTGTATGTTGTTCTTCTGGAAATAGGAGTCAGTCAAGAATTTTGAGAAGAAACGAAAGTAGATCAAATTTCTTAAGCTCCTCAAATATTTTTGTTTTCTAATCACCTGGCAAGATGGTTGGCCCTTGAATAAATTCAAAGTGCTTATGAAATTGATCTGAAATGAACTGTGTATCAGAGCACAAATTCTGGTTCTTTTACTAACTCTGTGACTCAACAGAAATCACTGGGTCTCATTTTATAAATTGGAATATTAATAACTGCTACAATACATATACCACTTAAAAAACCACCTGTTGCTAAACACTGACTGTATTACAGATAACATTTAAACATTCAACAGTTTTTAATTCAACACATATTTCTGAGGGAATGTGCCATACGAGGCACCATACTCATTCAAGCCTCCAGATTCAGAGTTTTCTGATTTCCTCAATCCTATGCCCATCCACTCTGCTTCAGCAACCAGCTTTGGTCGTCACCCTATGATTAGGCCATCGCACTGGCCTACCTGTGAAATTTGCCAGTGCAGTGATCTGGGTCTTCAGTCCTTCCAATGACCTTGCTTTCATCTCCACTATATTCTTCTTTGACCTCATGAAGTCCTCCAGTCTTTTGACACTAAGCCACCTCTTGGAGCAAAGCTCTGATGACCAGAACACCCACTCTGGGCTGTGACATGAGCACAAAAATAAACTGGATTGGGTGAGGCCACTGATACTCTGGCATCCTCCATTTTTCCTCCTTTTTCTTCACTACCCTCTCTTCTTTTCCTACTGAAAGTACGTTATTCAAACAAAATTCACTGGAAGTATGGAACTTTCATTAGAAAACAATCCACTCTGTTCCAAGAATGGTAAGAGCAATTGGGAAAATTACAGTAAAGAGTAATACTACAACTAGTTCTGGAAAATAAACAATAATTTGTTAGGTGATCAGCAAGGCAAGGAATACCCTTACCCAGGGATGCTGTGTGATTGTTCCCAACACCAGGCTCCAGGCATGGACAGGCATCGACTTCACTGTAACTGCTGGAGCTGCTGATCGCCATTGGAAGAGCTGACATCTACTGAGAGCTCTGTCTGCGTGGGACAGGCACCGTTGGCTGATTAAGCTAACCCACCTCTCCTCAGCCTGCCCCAATTACTAGAAAAGAACGTGACTTTTCTAGCCTCCCTTGCAGCGAGAGATAGCCGCATGACAAAATTCTGGCCAATCCGATGGAAGAGTTAGCTGAAGTGTTCCAGGAAGGCTTTAGAGAGGACACATATGGCCAATACCGTCCTCCTGCCTCTTTCTGCTTTGAATACAAGTAAGAAGTCTAGAGCTGCGGAAGCCACTCCACGGCCATAGAAGGGGAAAATCATGTCTGTAACTAACTACTCTGAGAATTCTTTATGTGAGAAAAACAAATTCCTACTGTTCAGGGGCCTGTGCATCTGGTTCTAGTTCTTAAAGCCAAGGTAGTCCTATGTCATTAACCCAGGCGGTGTTCTAAGCACTTTATAAATACCAACACAGCTAGGGTCATTTGGGTTAAGAATCTTTTCAAATTACTGATCAACTGTGCCCTATATGACATACGATTCTAATAATGTTCCAGTGGTCCAAACCTGACTCGGGCCTCACAAGCTTTTAAAGCAAAACCAGTTATGAGAAAGAGAATAATTAACTCATAGCTTTATTCTTTATCCTATAAAGAAAACCATACTATGTGGGCAGAAGGTCTGGAGTACAGGTGAATGAAGAAGTTAAGTTGTATGTCAGGAAAGACTGGCTAGAATCAAAGACTGCAAGCTACATAAAGTAGACAATCTAAAAATGGAAAAACCTGAACTGTTTTAATAATCTAAAAAACACAAATTATCATTTTCTTTTTTGCACAAAAATTGAAGATCCAAACTCTAAAATAGTGGTATTAGTGTAGTAAATTGGAAAAAAAAAATTCAAACAAACCTTTTGATTTTCCTGTATTTCCTCCCTCATAAGTTGATTTACAGCAATTCTGGTCAGAGATCTGGGAAAATAAATACAGTATAATTAATTTTTCCTTAAATGTTTAAGACTAATCTGTAATTCACTGTAGTAGTACTCTGGATAAGAACCTAAAAATTCAAAATGTTTCATGACTGAAAAGTATCCATTTCCATGCAGCCCATCTGACAACTGGTACAATGGCTTTCCTCTGACAAGGGTGTTCGATTCAGGTGGATTACAGCCTGTCAAGAGTTCATGTACGCTCGGGTGATGTACGGAGTTGCTGAATCAGTGTACTATACACCTGAAACTAACACAACACTGTATGTTAATTACACTGGAATTAAAATAAAACCTTAATTTTAAAAAAGGGCTCACTTGCACTAACTGTATGCTTTAAGTACTGTCAGTACTTGTTTACTACTAGATACTTATTTTTCAAATATATTTGACTGAAAATGCTGTTTTGTGCTACTGGGCCCAGACAGAGAAATTTCCTATGAAATTACCAATATCATCAAATGTGCCAATGCAAACTGGCAATTTTCAGAATACCTGGACATAAAGATTTTGGTTAACCTGGGACCTCTACCAGGGCACGTAAGCTCTAAACAAATAATAAAACTGATTTCACATATTGACTCTTGAATATCCCCTATAACTTAAAGACAGAGAAGATTTTTTTTAACAGGAGTTATCAACTCCTAGCAAAATTAGTTACATATTTGTCAATTTTATGCAAATAAGTGACTGAAAAATTAAAAGGTTTATAATGCAAAGTTCAGCTTTAAAGTAAAACGCAAGCAGAAAGGTGTATCTTAAGACAGTTCACAGTAAGTATGTATTATCTCCTAAAACATGGCAGCATTTAAGAGAAATTACAACAGATAATTTGATAATACAAATTTTTCATTCATTTATAAAATATTTTCTCATTTACTGATTGTCTAAAGAGTGGCTTTACAGATATGCTCCAGCCTGTAAGTTAGCCACTAAGCAGTGTTACTGCAGTTTACAATTTTTTTTTAGAGATCAACCACAAAATGAGAGCAGAGTTTAGCAACAGAGCCCTGAATTACAACGGACTTACTGTCAAAAGAGTGAATTAATGGTCCTCTTAAAACTAGAGTTATTTTACTTAATTTGTATTTGATCTAGTAATTTCAGAAACAGCAGTGCAGCTAAACATTTATACACACGTGCATACTTCTGTTTTAGTATATGCTGACTTCTCAAGTTCTTGACTGTTTAAGCTAGAATTAACACGAAGAATCACATAAATACATCAATTCTTAATCTGTAATTAAGTTGACAAACTCCTCTATTTCAGGGTCCCCTGGAAAGGTTCTTGTTATCTTGTGACCAACTACATATTATTTATTTGTCTTACAAAAGAAAGAAAATCTAGATTTAAAATTCAGTAGTTTGCACTGTAGACAAATGTACAACACAGTGTCTGAGACACACAGAGGCGCAGCAAACCCCCATGGGTGGAGAAGGGCTGTGGCCACGGCAGGAACGTCCTCCCGTTCCTTCCAGAAAAACACGGCTGCACTGGTCACGTGCTCTGTATCTTCAAGAAAAGCTACCTTATTTTCACTGGTTGTTTATAATTGTAGAGCCTGTCATTTCTAACCAGACTACAAATGCACAAGACTTTGTTATTTTGTAAAAGTACTGATTACTTTTAGACATGCTTAAGTATTATCTATTGAACTGCAAGATATATTTAATGTAAACTCAGTATTTCTGGAAGGAGTTCCATTAGGTATCCTATTGGCAAAAAAGTCCTCCATAAAATTTTCCATAAATAAGACACTACTACCTGTTTAGAATCTGAAAGGGTAAGAACATGATCTAGCCATACTCTGGGCATAAATCTATTTAGAATAATACTTTTCATAACCCCTTACCTAGAAAAGAGAAAAAATATTCCCTTATTATTCATTCCTTAAATAAGTTTACCATAGCTGGATTATCATATCACTGTTTATGTTTAAATAACTTCAATAAATTATTTTTCCTTTCCATTTGTGTCTAACTCAAGAGTTCTATCCTGCACTATACACACATGTATACACAAGCCAGTATTTTCCTGATTAAAAAAACCATGCATAACGAAGAAATACCCTGATTTCATTAACACTATATCTGTGAGAATTAATTGATATCACTATGTTAAAATGAAATCAGCTATTTTCATAAAATTTATTTAATGGAAAGGGTTCTGGCTTTAATCAAAGTAATAAATTTTAACATACCTGGCTTTTATGGGGAAGTTCTGTGAAATGTCTTTCATTAATTTTATGGCATCATAAACTGGAGTGGACATTATTTGAGAAGCTGCCTGAAAACTAAGATCTGGGGGGGAAAAAATCATTAGGGTATCTAGCATAGTATCAGATCTTTATAGACATTCCATGTAATTTAAATAACTTAGTCAACACTTCTTGCCATGTTATAATATATATATGTTAACACTCTTATATTTAACATTCTTCAAAAGTTTTAAATGTAAGGCTATCACTTATGTCCAAATAAGGTAAGCTTTACACTTTTATAAAGGATTAATTATCATTTAATACCTATTGTTTTCCACCAATTACAGTATAGCTTCAGAAAAAGATATGGGAAAAGAAATGTTGATGCAAAACTATTTTTTCTAAGGTTTTAATGAAAACATGCAACAAAAAGCTTTGGTAAGAATAAAGGAAAAAAGAGCTCTGAGGAGACAATCCCGGAAAGAACTTTAAGATCCAATGTGTCCATCCAAAGGGGCACGTGCACCCCAATGTTTATAGCAGCAATGTCCACAATAGCCAAACTATGGAAAGAACCTAGATGTCCATCAACAGATGAATGGATAAAGAAGATATGGTGTGTGTGTGTGTGTGTGTGTGTGTATGTGTGTGTGTGTGTGTGTGTGTGTGTGTGTATACATATATATACATATACATACAATGGAATACTATGCAGCCATCAAAAACCCTGAAATCTTGCCATTTGTAAGTATGTGGATGCAAGTAGAGGGTATTATGCTAAATGAAATAAGTCAATCAGAGAAAGACAATTATCATATGATCTCTCTGATGAGGAATTTGAGAGGCAGGTGGGGGTTTGAGGGGGGAAGGAAGGGAAAAATGAAACAAGATGGGACCGAGGAGGGAGACAAACCATAAGACTCTTAATCTCAGGAAAAAACTGAGGGCTGCTGGGAGCGGCAGGGAAAGGATAGAGTGGCTGGGTGATAGGCACTGGGGAGGGTATGTGCTATGGTGAGTGCTATGAAATGTGTAAGACTGATGATTCACAGACCTGCACCCCTGAAACAAATTATACATTATATGTTAATTAAAAAAAATCCAGTGTGTACAACTCAGTAAATAGCAAACATTTGCTTTCTCTTTCAAAATGTTTCACCTTTATACCACAATGAAAATAAAATCCTAGACTTGGTATTTTCCCCGATACTACAGATCTCTGTTAAGAAAACTGTGGCTTATGTGTTCAGTCTCCAGTATGCCAGAAGCAGTCATCTTACTTAGTCTCCTCTACCTTGTCAAGAGTCAGAAAAGACTTTAAAGCTGAATTCTGTTCATTATGGACCAGTGAAACATATTGTTTCTCTGTAACATTTTACCATGGGTAGAAACCCAGCTTACCATATATTAGTAAAATAACCAGTTTAGCATAACAAGGCTGGTTTTATTTCCATGTTCTCAGTGTGGTGAATTGGGTTGGGAGTCAAAGCTTAGGAAGAGATGTTCTTAGCATAGCTTCCCATGGGATGGACAGCATAACACCCAAGGTTCAAATCCTAGCTCTGTATCACTTTCTAGCTGAGTAACTTTAAATGGCGTTTCCCCAGCCCACTTCAGCATGTTTCCAGTTCAGGCTCTGTAGTGAATAATTGCCAAACACAACAGCCATTTCTTAGTGCTTCTCTTACTCAGATCCTTCTAGAAGAGGATCACTTCCTGCAAAGAAGTACTGACTTTCTATTTAATGAGTGGTGCTGGGAAAAACGGTATTCAC
The DNA here is from genome assembly GCF_002288905.1 of Enhydra lutris kenyoni. Lineage (NCBI taxonomy): Eukaryota > Metazoa > Chordata > Mammalia > Carnivora > Mustelidae > Enhydra > Enhydra lutris. The sequence continues at coordinate 48,835,384 of NW_019154099.1, forward strand.
ATGCAAAAGAAGGAAAATGGGCCCCATCTTATGCAATACACAAAAATCAACTCAAATGGGGTTAGACTTAAATTTAAGACCTAAACCCATAAAATCCTGAAAGAAAACATAGGGGTAAGCTCCTCAACATTAGTTTTAGCAATGGTTTTTTGGATTTGGGACCAAAACCAAAGGCAGCAAAGTGAAAATGAACAAATGGGACTATATCATACTACAAAGCTTCTGCACAGCAAGGAAATCATCAACAAAATGGAAAAGCAAGCTGCAGAATGGGAGAAAAATATTTGCAAATCATCTGATAAGGGGTTAATAACAAAAATATCCAAGGAACTCAGGTAAACTGGTGTAGCCACTATGGAAGACATGATGGTGATTCCATATGGTGATTCCTCAAGAAATTAAAACGAAAATCACAGTGGGATCAGCAATCCCACTTCTGGGTATGTTTCCAGAGGAAATGAAATCAGTATCTCAAAGACATATCAGTACTCCCATGGTCACTGCAGCATTATTCACAACAGCCAAGATGGAAACAACCTAAATGTCTACAAATAAGTGAATGGTTAGAGAAAATGTGGCATATACATACAAGGGGATATTATTCAGCATTAAAAAGAAGAAAAATTCTGCCATTTGTAACAACGTGGTGAACCTGGAGGTTATGCTAAGTGAAAACAGCCAGAGAAAGACAAATACTGTACAGAATCACTTATGTAAAAATCGAAAAAAAAGAAAAAAAAGTCCAACTCACACAGACAGAGAGTAGAAAAGTAGCCGCCTAGGACTGGATAGAGGGAAAGAGGGAGAGGCTGGGAAAACGGCATAAATTTTCAGCTAAAGATGAAGAGGGTCTAAGATTCTAACGTATGCCAGGGTAACCAGCATTGGCATCACCGTACTGCATAACTGAAATTTGCTAAGAGAGTAGAAATTAAATGTTTTCACTGAAAAGAAGGACTTGATACACAAGTAAGTACTCACTAAATATTGATGAATGAATAAATGACCAGCAAAATTACAAGCTCCTTTATGTTCTCTTTCTTATTCTATTGCTATTAAAGGCATTTATAAGCAACACAATTTTTGACTGATGCGTATATATTTAGGAATATACATAGTTTTAGGCAAGAAAACTTAGTCATTACTTACCTGACTGAATGGTGTAACAACTTATAAAGAGGAAAGTGTATGGTCAAAGATCTTGCCTGACAGTATTTGGTTGTACAATTTTATACTCAAAAAAGCAGGATGCTGGGCAGAAGGAAGTATTAGGCTTTATAATGAGACAGACCTGCTCATTTTAGATACCCATGATTTGTCTCTGTCAGATTTGTGAACTTAGATTCATTACTTTATGTGTTCCATTTCTTAATTTCCTCATCTGGAAAAGTGGGATATCTAACTCATATGAGTTTTTAAAAAAGCAATTAGGATACTGTATATAAATAGCCTAACACTTTGCCAGACATGGTGTTGGTTAATTTTTTATCATTGGCAATCAGCAGTGTGATGATCATGGACAGCTACCTTTGACTCAGGCTTGAGAACACAACCAGTCTTTAAAAATGTTTTATAACATGAATGTAATTCTCCTTGACATGACCAACTTTCTGTGCACAAGTTATTTAAAAGCCCCAAAAATTCACTTATGAAATCAGAGTATAAATAACCAAATTAATATGACATCATCAGATTCTATTAACATTTTTTGCTTTTTTCTAAACTGTTCCATACTTAATGGCTCATAAGTAACTATTTAAGTCCTACACTTTATCTATGTAACTGTTCTACCACTTGGATATTTCAAAAGCAGCAGGTTTAATAATAACTTTGTGATATTCCTGCCCCATCTTTGCCCAAAGCTGGTCCTCTTTAGTCTTCTCTTCTCAGCAAACACCACTGTCCATGCAGCGGAGCAAACCACAATCTAGCCAAGTTCTTGGTTATCTCCTTCATGTATACATATCCAACGGCTCCCAGTGATCTTTGCACTCTCTCTAAATAACCCACCCCCAGATTTATTCCAGCCCCTCCTCAGATCTCAATTCAGTAACCACGTCATGGCAAAGACTGCCCTATCTCTCCCCGTCCCTCATGCTCACCGGCTTGGATCTTCCCGCATATATCCTTCTTAATCCTATCTACCTTTGCTTTAGAGCAATTACAATTCACAATTGTTATACTGGTTTTTAAAATTTTTTATGTTTATCTGAGATCTTTTGAAGATAATGTAGGGTCTATTTTAGCTCAGTTTATCTTCATCATCTAGTGTTTTCCAAAATGTCAGCTGGAACCCATTAGTAGTGAAATCGGATGAACAGGTAGTACAAAGTTATTTTTCTAAATAAACAGGGTAGAAAAAAAGTTTGTCAGACTGAATAAAATGTAGTAAACATACATACTACATGTGAAGCTTTTATTTTCATATATATACTTTTAGTTCTGAGCATATCTATGCATTCTTACATCATACACTTGTATATGGGTCTTGATGTAAAACAGGTTTCCTACTGTAGCCCTCAGCCAAAAATTATAAAACCATGGATGTATGGACATAGCTGACATGTAGTAGATACAGAATAAATACTTGGTAAATCAATAAAACAGGAAAAGGGAGATTGCTTACTTCCTCTGTCTTGGAAATCTACTTTGGTCAGCTTCTATAATGTGCTCCTCCATTTCTCATCACTCCCCACGTCTTGTTCATGAGGTCTGCTTTCCACACGTGAATGAACACCGCAGCACCCGCCCTTGTGTACCGACTGGTCACTCTGCACGACCATTAGCTCCTCCTCCCTCATAAGGCTTTATGCTAAGATGTTCAGCTCTTTCCATCTTCACCTTTTAGCTTACAGACTTTACGTTCACCCCACCACTGGACCCCACATCTGAATACGTCAGTCACTTTAAGCAATCTTTTTAACATCAGTCTCATTATTCTTGAACTCCACCTTCAACCCTGAAACATACTGTCATGTTTTATATTCTCTCTATTTAGGCTCAAAGCTGGAAATCTTCAAGCCTTCTCTGACTCCTTTCATCTCCTCAATATTTGCTCAATCCAGCCTTCCTTCCTATGCTGTCTACCACAGTCACAGTGCAGTCTCTCACTACAATATTTCAAGGATGTCTTATCCAGAGTTCCTGTTTCTGATCCATTCAAATCTATCTTACTCAGTGGTCAGCCAGATCCATCATAACTAAGCTGACTGAGCACGTTCCCTGTTTACAAGCCTTCAAATCACCCCATCACCTACAGCAATCGCCTACAATTGTATTTTCTAAATTATGGGTTCCTTGGAGAACATTTTGAAGGAGAAAGCAGAATGGTGTTTGCCTACAACAGTTGGAGAAATTGGAGAGAAGTGGGCAGTGACTGTGAATGGGGATGTTACTTTCTTTTCAGGGTGATGAAAATACTCTAAAATTGACTGTGGTGACGGTAAAAAAAAACCTCAGAAAATATACTAACATCCAACAAATGGTACATTTTAAAGGGGTGAACTGTATAGTATGTCAGTTATCTCAATAAGCTGTTAATAGAAAGTTGATGGGAGATGTGATAGAAGTTATGGATGACACAGCAAAATGATGTCCCCATGAATGACTAAAAATTACAAGTAATAAAAAAGAAAATTACAAATCAAAAAAGACTTACAGTTCAAACTAAATTCTGATCACAAGATATCTGCTTACAGGAGGTCAGCACGAGGCTGTTCTAAGCTAATACTGAAATATGCAATGGTCTATTAAGTTCAAAATTTTAAACAGAAGAAAACTAGTATGATTTAGTTCTGATTTTCTGACTGACTAGACAGGATTTTTAATCAACATTATAGACTCCTTGAAATGTGATTTAATACTTGAAATGAACCTACAAAATAAATCAGTATACACTTTAAAAATGATTAGATAATATCAAACAACTACACTTCATATAATTTTAACTCTTACATGATTTGCTTGATGGATAGATTTTAATTAAATACCAATTCCCATAAAAATTCACATCAGTAATTATTATCTACAAAATAATTTATATCATGTTATATAAAAGCTTATTTAACACAACAGAGATCAGTTACCAAATGTTTATGTTAAAGTTGACCAAAATACCATACCTTGTAGTTCCCAGACTTTCAAAGGCGTCATTTCTTTGCTACTCTCAATCAGGTATTTTTGGAATGTTGTCAGATTATCTCTAAGATCTGAATACCTTTGTCTGCATTAGAATATGAAGTAATGTTAATTATCATCACCTACTACAAATTATACAAGCAGTATATTTTTGAAATTAACCCTTTCAAATAGACACAAACGAACTATTCACCAAGATAATAAGTACATCGTGATGCAACTATGTCTGCAGAGCTTAAAAATAATGAGAGCCATGTATGTGCACTTTTTTCAATACATAAAACAAAACAAACCAAAACCTGAAGGGATAGACTCTCAATTGTAAACATGTTAACATTACCTAAAAGGGACTCAAGGGTGAGGGCAGAATTCTTAGCTTTTAGAGTCTATACTTTTTTAACATTTTATAAATTACTAGTATTGATTTTATAATTTAAAACAAAACCATTTTATAAGGAAAGCATCAATACTTCCTATACAATCTTGGAGTTTATTTCCAAAAAGTTCCATCTCTGCAATTTTAAAAAAAATCTTCAGTAAGTTCATTTTGCCTAGGTATCTTTTTTGAGAGTGCCAAAAAATAGTGTAGTAGGAATGACATTTTACCACACATAGGATCCCAAATGTGGCTTCTTTCTTCTCTTATGAAATCAAGACATGGTGCCATTTAAGAGTTAAATAGTATTCTCTTCAAAAAACTTTACCTCTGACACAACTTACAAAACACGTATTTTCAACAGTAAAAAGATTTTTAAAAGTGAAATAAAAAAATATACAGAACCATATACACAGAAATGCATTTATCTTATGTTTAACAATAAATATATTGATAATATCATGCAATTTTATCACATGGGACCATGTTTTAAAAATGAATCGGGGGGGGGCGCCTGGGTGGTTCAGTGGGTTGGGCCTCTGCCTTCAGCTCAGGTCATGGTCTTGGGGTCCTGGGATCGAGCCCCACATAAGTCTCTCTGCTCAGGGGGAGCCTGTTTCTCCCTCTCTCCCTCCTCCTGCTTGTGTTCCCTCTCTCACTGTCTCTCTCTGTCAAATAAGTAAATAAAATCTTAAAAAAAAAAAAGAATCAAAATGACTACAATTGTTCTTACAGTGAAGTGAAAAAGCACAGAACTTCTCTCAAAAGGAAATTCTCTACGAATTAAATTAACCCCTTTCTCAAATATTTTAAATCACAGAATATTAAGTTTATAAGAGTATTATTTTTCATATTTAGCCATAATCTTAACAATTTTCACTGCTGAATTTATATAACCCAGACAAAAATACTTTATTCATGTAATAACTCAAAGCAAAGGGTTTTGCCTCAATTAAGAACTAATTTTGAGTATTTCTTCTTTTAAGAAACTAATATCCCAGGGTCCCAAAAGCTTCTTGTGAGATGTACGATTTATTCCAATAAAAAGTTATGTTTAAAAGAGAATTAAGAAAAAAAAGAATAGAACTGTGGGTTCCAAGATGTTGAGACAGCTGACAATGGAATAAAATGTATTATTACCTACTAAATAAATACCTTAATAAATCTGTTTTATGCATTAAGTTCTTAAGGCCACTAGTACACCACTGGGCCAACGTAGGTGAGAAATATAACTCCGTCATCTGTATAAATTAGCACAGTCTCCAAAAATGCTCCCTTGCTCTGTAACAATATCTACTCAAGAGGAGGACTGACCTTGGTGTCCTTTATAAATAGAATATCAGGCAAAAATTAAAACTATTAATAAAAATTGTCCTTTACCTTTAATTAATTTTGCCTTTGTAATGAAATCACAAACTTTCCCTTCCTGTAAATAAGGGAAAACACATATAAAACGACAACAATCCCCTTTCATGGGTCTTCAGAGAGCACTCACCATCCTATTCTTGCTCTTCAATCGGTGATGCAGGAAAAAAAAGGGGGGGGACACAACTTTAATTTCTGAGTGGTTACTTACACATGTATATGAAATTAAGACCAGATGTTAAAAGATTTTTAATATGGCAAGCTGCACACAGAAATTTACAAAAATACTTTCTCTTTTTTTGAGGCACAAAAATTTTGATTATTACATGCTAATGATCCAATACTAACCATGATTTTTCTAACCCAGTAGTTCTGTAAGAGATTCTATAATGTTTTTTGACAAAGATAACTTTGATCATTTCCAATTCCTATTTTTCTAATCATATTCGTCATACAGCGAAAATGATTATTTTTCCATTGTGTTTTGCATTAATCATGTATGACTTCTGTAATAAATAAAACCAATTACAGGTGTATTTTAAGAAGATGAAACATGCAACAGCACAGCACAGTGAATTCCTTTAGGACAAATTTAAGAGCACAGCAATGCAACTTCGTTTCAATTCAGACTCACTTTAGTTTCCGGAAGAGAAATCCTTGAACCTCATTTGTCTCAACCTCATCCTCCACAGTAGTATTGGTCGCTGCTGTTTTGGAAACAAAAACAAAACAAAACAATTTCAGACTGGGAAAGGAACAGGGCATCAAAAATTAGAAGAACGCAAACTTAAATTCCTTTTGTTTTACCTTGTTTTCCTTTCACAGCCCAGCTCACTGGTACATGCGCACGTACACACTTCTATTTCTAAGCGTGCTCTCTTTCTAAACAGGCTTGGATTATTACATATTTAACCAATGCTTTACAAATTATTTTACAGTCAAGTTCTATTTTATAACCAGAATCATAAACCAAAGTGGTTGCAACGAATCCTTTAGCTCTTAAGCCAGGCAGGAGCTCCAAGCCCTACTATATCCAATGCTTTTAAAGACAACTAAGAAATCTTTAGAAAGACACCAAAACTCATGGCCTCAAAAAGTAAGGATATAACATGTTACAGTCACTTCCCTTCCCCTTTACTTCCCAGACAATTATAACATACAGGGTGGTAACCGGTGTAAGTACAGGGTACTTGGGAGCACAAGACCTCGTTACATTCTCCTGTGCCCAAGCCCCTCCAATACACTCCTCCCCTCTCTCTCCTGAAGGCCCGCATCCCCAGGACTACAGCTAAAAGCCCTGGGTGCTGATTCAGTCTTCCTTCTCCTTTTCATTTCTCCATCAGGCAAACGTTTATTGGCTGCCTGCTATGATGTCTGTTTCCTACCAGATACACACAAGGAAGAGAGACAGAAAAGACACAAACTCCACTTGGCAGAAAGGAGAGAGAGAGACAATTTTAATACAGTGTGTAAAACTTCTATGAAAGAAAGCATAGAATATATGGGATATAGAAAAGAGAAAACCACCCTTGGCAGAGCAAAAAGACAGGCATTCATCTCAGAGGTACTGATTGATAGTTTCAAGTTTTAAAAGATGAATAGGCCTTTGATGAAAGAAAAGTGGGACCAAGGAGAAGGTTTCAGGCAGAGGGAACAGCATATGCTAAGGGATAAAAGTACTCGATAGAGGTCATGAAGGTTTAGCATGGAGCCAAACATGGAGGCATCAAGGCAACAGAAAACTATTCAGTATTGTAGTTTGGTGTTGCAGAACAGAAGGTACAAATGAGAGGCTGAGGGACAGTGACAAAGTGGAAAGAGGATGGAGTATGAAAAGCTTTCTTTGCAATGCTACAGTACTAGGATTTATGAGGGAGGTTATGGCGAGCCTCTGCGGGATTTTAACCAGCGGAGTCACAAAGTCAGATTTCATCATAAGGCTTTCAACCTGAAAGCACCGTGAAGAACACTGATCCATCTGTTTTAGGGGGTAAGGAGGACTCGGGGCACAGAAGGCCAAAGATCAGAGAGAAAGCCAGTTAGACGTCTGATGTATACAGAGGGAAAAAACAGAACTGAATGAAAGGAGTGGCTACCAGAATGGAGAACAGATCTACTGTACACATACGTTTAGAGGGTGATGAGAGAATTAGTGTGTAATGTATAATACAGAGCATTAATGTGATCACCTGACTTTATAAATTTTTTTTATCTGACCTTTCAAAAAAGATTCCACAGGCCCAAGAATAGCTAGAAAATGCCTTATGTTACTGTTGTGACTATTAAGTAAGATACTAAATTACAAAACACTGTAAAGCTACATATAAGCTATATAGAAATACCTAAAATCTGAATATTTGTATTTGCGCTATCCTTTTCCAGCAACTCTAACTGAGAGGACTTAACAGTGATACAGATCTGCATTTGAAGCAGTCAGGAGGAGTGTCCAGAGCTAGGTCTGTGATGAGAGCAGGGCCTCCAGGAGCACATCCTGAATAGATAAAGTTGAAGCAGAAGCCCCATCTGAGAGCATATAAAAGAATGAATTAAAGACTCTTTTTTTAAAAAAAGTTTTATTTATTTATTTGACAAAGAGAGATCACAAGTAGACAGAGAGGCAGGCAGAGAGAGGGAAGAGGAAGCAGGCTCCCTGCTGAGCAGAGAGCCCCATTTGGGGCTCGATCCCAGGACCCTGGGATCACGACCCGAGCTGAAGGCAGAGGCTTACCCCACTGAGCCACCCAGGTGCCCCCGAATTAAAGACTCTTAACCAGGGGTGTCTGAGTGGCTCAGCTTGTTGGATATTTGACTCCTGATTTCAGCTCAGCCCACATGTGGCTTCCTCCTCAGCCCAGAGTTTGCTTGTGATCACCTCCCTCTCCCCCCCGGCTTGCACACGTGCACGCGCTCACTCTCTCAAATAAAATAAATCTTAAAAAAAAATACTCTTAGTCAAGAATCAGGTATAAATAAATTTTGGACGAACCAGTTAATAAAAGATTTTCACAAGCATCTGGAAACTACTTCAGCTTCTTCAGGACTCCAGAGTCCTTTATCTACAGCATGTAGCTTAAGCACAATCACAGATACAGGTTTGTAGATCACAGATCTAACCGAATCTACATCATCTAAACTAGCAACCCCCAGGCCTCTCCTACCCTACTTCAAGAGCAGCAGCATCCTGGTAACTTCATTACAAATACGTGAGACAAAGCTTCCTAACACCGTGTGTGGCCCATGAACTTTCAGACTGACTGAGACACTAACCCCCTTAGACACCTCCCACCCCCACTGCCAGCCCCACCCACACCCCATCGCCAGCCCCCGACTGGCTGGGTACCCCGTGAGACACCCCCTGCCCTCAGCCCCACCTCCAGGCCAGGCTGGCTGGCCATACAAGGCGGTCACCACAGCCATGACCAGCCTCATCTACTGCCCCCGCCTGCCTTGTCTAGGTTACCATTTTTTATGTGTTGCTCACAATGGTGGCGAAGCCACCAGATAAAGCAAAACAAGATGTTTTTTTTCCAATTTTTAAAGAAGTTTTTGAGACCCACAATATAAAATATATTTCTTTCAGAATAAAATCAAATTCTGAACTAAGGAGAAACAAGGGTACCCCATCTCCAGCCTCAAATGAACATGTGTAAGACTACAGTCAGTCAACTTTTTTTAAAAAGTATATAAGCATCCAAATTTTTATTCTACTCAAGTTTAGAGAGTAAACTTACTTTTAACTTGGGTATCATCCAAAGCTTTGTATTCTGTACTTTTAATCGCTAGCTCCACACCATAGCCAGATAAGTACATTTTCTGTGAGACTGGTTTCTGTTCCAACACATTTAGATTTTTAAAAAGAGAAAATATTTGGTCAAACATCTTCTTTTAAATCCAGTATGTTTGTGTATTAGGATATTAGGGTAAATTAATATATTTTTTTAAAAGGTTTTATTTCTTTTTTTTGAGAGAGAGAGAATGGGGGGGCGACGCAGGAGCAGATGGAGAAGCAGGCTCCCTACTGAGTAAGGAGCCCGACGCAGGACTCGATCCCAGGACCCCAGGATCATGACGTGAGCCAAAGGCAGATGCTTAACCAACTGAATCACCCACGCACCCCTACTAATATATTTTTTAAACACTGTGAAATATTATTTGGGGGATATTTATACTCTCTCTAGACAACATACCAAGGACCCAGAATTTAGTTAATCACCACTTCTTTACTTTCTAAAAACCTTATTATGGCTCTAATGTTTTAATTACCCTTTTAAAAGGAAAAATACCTGATCTTTTTCTGTTAACTATGGTAACTTCCCCATTTCTCCTATGAGTTAATTAATAGAAGCTCCAATACAATTAAGTTGCAATAAAACTGTACTACTTTCAGTGAACTACACAGGATTTGCTAAACTGCCAAATGCCATTCATTTGCTAGTTATCTAGATGTAGGATAACTATAGTGTTGCTAAAAGCGATACTGAAGAGTAGAGGCAAAAGACACCAAAAAGTGTCTTGAACAATCTGATTAAATTTTTCTTCACATTTCTCAATGATTAAAATATACCAAATGCCACAAATCAGTATCTACTCTTGCAACAAGGGCAAAAATTGCCTAAAATGGAGTTCTCTGAGGTATTGCTGATTGGAATTTTTTTTTTAATTTTTTTTTTTTAATTTATTTGACAGAGAGAGAGAGAGAGATCACAAGTAGGCAGAGAGGCAGGCAGAGAGAGGAGGAAGCAGGCTCACTGCCGAGCAGAGAGCCCGACGCGGGGCTCGATCCCAGGACCCTGAGGCAGAGGCTCAACCCACTGAGCCACCCAGGCGCCCCTGATTGGAATTTTAATACCTAACCTTCCCCTTTCTGTAAAGGACAAATACAAAATGTACTTCTAGAGATTACCCTATCAAGGAAGAGAACGCACCACATTTTTTCAAAAGGTAAGCAACCTGGATGAATAAACATAACATTTTTAGAAGATGTCTAAGGTTCTTTCTAGCTTCCAGATGGAAATTCTTATCAATTTTGCTACAGTCATCATCATTTGGCACGTTCTTTCACGGCTTAGGAAACTGGTTTAACCTAGCGCCTTGCGAACTCCCTGGAACATGGTGTGCATCTGTGCTTACTCAAGTTTGCAAGAGGGCAGTTTTACGATCCTACACATGATAGCGGAAGAAGTAGAGATCGGAAGGAAGGAGAACCTCAATAGGTTTTTTTTTTTCTTTTTATTATCTTCTTTCCTCCCTAGCTCCCCTGCCTCCAACCTTAAAAATAAGTAGATGACCAGAGTGACTATTCCTGGGCTGTTCTATTTCCAAATAAGATGATGTAAGAATTAGTTTCAGATATGCAGAGAAATATTTAACACTGCTGCCCATGTGAAAATGTAATTTGCTAATTTCTCAGGCACATGCTATAATGAAAGATAGCACAAGGGAACTGAGCTGCTTATAATTATGGTCATCTGAAGAAGGTGAAAATATTTTAGAGAGTTTTCAATTTCATACAGCTCAATTTAAAAATCCATTTGACTATCCACCAAAAAGACAATCAACTGGTAGAGAAGCAAATCGAAGCTCCAAGTCTACATATTTTGTTATAGTTCATAAAAGAAATGCAATTTCAAATGCCCAATTTCCATTATCAATTCAAATATTATTAGCTCCTCAGGAATAAAGATAAATGTTTATTAAATTCATATTTACTGACTCCATTTGAAAATGTATTAATATATAATGTGAACTGTAGTCTAATAAGTTTGGATTTGCAAACCAAAAATGCTCATAGACAAAATCAACTGGTGAGAAGATTATTTCTTCATTTTTCTATTTCTTCTTTCCCCATAAAAAGGCATCTGTTCCAAAGGTAGCAAAAATAAGTTTATTTTATTAGAATTACATGTTGACCAGATTTAAAATATACCTATTTTGAATGTATAATACATTGTTCATTAAGAAGGCTATAATTTGATGTGACAAAGTGCCCAGAGAGTTGGCTAGTATGTGTTCAGAGTTTATTTAATGGTCACATTCTCCAAAAAATAACCTGGGACACTGATTTCTTGACAGATGATCATATCTCCCCCCGTAGGGCACATTAGAATCACTTGGGGGACATTTTTAAAAAGATAAACAATAATTTGATCTCCCACTTCCATTCCTACTCTGGTATAATTGACATAAACACTATTAGTTTAAGGCGTACAACATAATGATTTGATCAAGACTATATGAAACAATTACCACAGTAAGTTTACTTAACATCCAAACCTCAGTATTTTTTCTTGTGATAAGTACTTTAAAGATCTATTCTCTTAGCAACTTGCAAATATGCAACACAGTAGTATTAGGTCACCCCAGAACTTGTAGCTGGAAGTCTGTACTTTCCAACCACCTTCACCCATCAACACCACCTCCCGTTTTCTAGAAGTTTGGTTGTTTTTTAGGTTCCACATGTAAGTGACATCATTACAGTATTTGTCTTTCTCTGTCCGATTTATTTCAATTAATATAATGCCCTCAAGAGTCCATCCATAGTGTCACAAATGGCAGGATTTATTTCCCTTTAAAGGATGAATACTATTCCACTGTATACACACACCACATTTTCTTGATCCATTTATCCACCACTGAACATGGGGGCTGTTCCCATGTCTACATTATGGTAGGTAATGCTGCAATGAACATGGGACCACAGACAGATTTTCAAGTTAGTATTTTGTTTCCTTTGGATATATACTCAGAAGCAGAAATACCAGATCGTACAGTGGTTCTTTTTAAACATTTTTGAGGTACCTCCATACTGTTTTCCATAGTGGCTGTACCAATTTACTCTCTCATCAACAGTGCAAAAATACTCCCTTTTCTCCACATCCTCTCACACCTGTCTTTTTGATAATAGCAATTCTAACAAGTCTGAGGTGGTACCTCATTGTGGTTTCTATTTACATTTCCTGGTTTGTGATGTCGAATGCCTTTTCATGTACATGCTGGCCACTTGTAAGTCTCCTTCGGAAAAATGTCTATTCAGTCCCTTTGCCCATTCTTTTCATCAGACTACGTTTTTTACTACTGAGTTGCCTGAGGTCCTTATGTATTTCAGATATTAACCCCTTATCAGCTATATGATTTACAAATATTTTCTCCCATTCCATACATTGCCTTCGATTTTGTTAATAGCTTCCTTTGCTGCGCAGATGCTTTTTAGTTTGATGTAGTCCTACTTTATTTTTTCTTTTCTTTTTTATTTTATTGCACTTCATTTTTGCTTTTGTTGCCTTTGCTTTTGGCGTCAAATCCAAAAAATCGCTGCTAAGACCATTGACAAGGGGCTTTTTCCTTAGGTTTTTTTCTAGGAGTTTCATGATTTCATATTTTATGTTTAAATCCTTAATCCAATTCAAGTTAATTTTTATGAGTGTTGTCAAATAGGGGGCTAGTTCCATTCTTTTGCATGTGGTTATCCAGTTTTTCCAGCACCATTTAACTGAGTATGTTTTGCTCCCTTGTTAAATACTAGTTGACCATTTATGCATGGGTTTATTTCTTGGCTTTCTGTTCCACTGATCTACATAGTTCTATGCCAATACCACACTGTTTTAATACTACAGTTTTGTAATACAGTTTTTTTTTTAAATGTACTTACTTGACAGACAGATCACAAGTAGGCAGAGAGAGAGAGAGAGAGAGAGAGAGAGGAGGAAGCAGGCTCTCCGCTGAGCAGACAGCCCAATGCTGGGCTTGATCCCAGGACCCTGGGACCATGACCTGAGTCAAAGGCAGAGACTTTAACTCACTGAGCCACCCAGGCGCCCCTGTAATGTAGTTTAAAATCAGGAAGCATGATGCCTCCTAGCTTTGTTCTTTGTCAAGACTGCTTTAGAATTTACAGCTCTTGCAACTGAAATATATTTGTGTAAAGGAGACATTATATTTAAGAACAGACATTATATTAAAAGAATAGAATCTAAAAACATACATGTCTATATGAAAACTTGATATATGATGGTTTAGAATAAAGACTTAACTGTTCAATAAATTATGTGGGGACCAATAATTTTCATATGGAGAAACTAGAATTGTATCTCCAGCCTGCAGCATATTCAAATACATTCCAGATAAATTAAAAACCAAAACTCAAAAAATAGCATTTTAATTATTACAAGAAAATACACGAGAATGTCTTTATGACATCGTGAAGGGAATCACTAAAGAAAAGTTGGATAAATCCGACATCACAATTATTACTTGCACTGAACCAAAGATGTCATAAATAATTTGTTTTAATACCAGAAGACCAGAAATATTGTAGAAGATGTTTGCAAAGTACAGAAGAAAAGATTAGTATTCAGAACATATATTTCAAAACCTACAGGTAAGAAAAAGAGAAACCCAGGGGCACCTGGGTAGCTCAGTGGGTTAAAGCCTCTGCCTTTGGCTCAGGTCATGATCCCAGGGTCCTGGGATCGGGCCCTGCACCAGGCTCTCTGCTCAGCAGGGAGCCTGGTTCCCCCTCTCTGCCTGCCTCTCTGCCTACTTGTGATCTCTGTCTGTCAAATAAATAAATAAAATCTTAAAAAAAAAAAAAAAGAAAAAGAGAAACCCAAATAATCCAATATAAAAACAGGTAAAGAATATGGATAGGCAATTAACAAGTATATTTGTGATGCTTTTATTATCTTAAACATTTATATGCAAATCACTAGTATTTCAACATAAAACACTCTTTCCATGTTGGGAATATAGTGGTAAAAAAAAGCAAAGTCCTTCTCTAACGTTCATTCTAGTATATTTGCGTGAATTTGGTTGCGTGGGGTGGGGGGAAATGGTGTGGAGGTATGAAAGAAAGAAAACTTGAGGTACAGCAATGGGTACTATAGTCATTAAACCAGAATACTGTAACAGAGCGTGAGAGAAATGAGAGGTTGGAAGAGTGAGAATACAATGTATTCGATCAGAAACTTGAATAATACTGTAGTCCGCTAAAGAAATAGTTAATAGCATTCCCATACCATGCTTCACACTTTGAACTAATATATACCATATCAATTAAATTAGATTTCCTCACCATAATACTTTTTCATTAAAAATAATTGTATTTATGGGGCGAATGGGTGGCTCAGTTGGTTAAGCGTCTGCCTTAGGCTCAACTCATGATCCCAGGGTCCTGGGATGGAGCCCTGCATTGGGATCCCTGCTCAACAGGGAGACTGCTTCTCCCTCTCCTCCCCGCTCATGCTCTCTCTTGCTATCTCTCTCTCTGTCAAATAAGTAAAATCTTTAAAAGATAATAATAATTGTATTTAAAGGGGTGCGCCTGGGTGGCTCAGTTGATTAAGCACCTGACTCTGGATTTCAGCTTGGGTCATGACCTCAGGGTCATGGGCTCGGGCTCTGTGCTGCGCATGGAGTCTGCTTAAGAATCTCTCTCTCCCTCTCACTTTACCCCTTCTCCCCCATGCTCACAGACTCTCCCTCTCTCTCAAAAAACAAACCAAAAAAAACCCTCTATTTATGAATCCTAGCAAATATTATACACATATCATTTTGTTTTTTATCCAAGTTTTAAATCTGTTTCAGATTTAAGAAGAAAGGAATCTGAAGAGAGAGGAGTATCAACAAGATACAGAATCCCCATATATTTTTCCATATAAAATTCACATTTGATAGGTATGTTAATTTTAAAAAATCTTTAACTGTTCAGGTGGAAATTATGTAAAACCTAGTAAGGAAATTATCAAACATAATTTTTATATACAAAATAATCTTGGATAATACTGTACCTGAATATAATGCCGAAGAACATACAGAATTTTCCCATTTTGAGCTTTTTCAGATAATACTTTGTGAAATTTACTAAATGCTCTGGTACCAATTTCAGCATAGAGTATAGTCACTGGTAAGTTCTCTTTGTTTGTAGGAAATTTATGATCACCTTTAAACAGGTAAGGTCTGGGCCTAAAATGGAAACAAAACACAAACATTTATTTATTTATTAAGATTTTAAGTAATCTCTACACAAAATGTGGGCTCAACCTAAAATGGAAACAAAACATATTTATTTATTTATGAAGATTGTCAGTACTCTCTACAGAGAATGTGGGGCTCAAACCCACAACCCCGAGATCAAGAGTTGCATGCTCTACTGACTGAGCCAGCCAGGTACCGCAAAGCCCAAACTTTTTAAAAGAACTGAAAGAGCATATTGAAAATATATCATGACCTTTTACAATTTCTACTTATCAAACAACTTACAGGGAAAAAAGTATACATACACACACACATACACACATATACATACATACATATGTACACATACGTATATACACATGTACGTGTGTGTGTGTGTGTGTGTGTGTGTATGATCACAGAAAAAGAGTTTAAACTTCCTGTGGTGAATTTTCATCCTGTGTACAGGATACTAATATAGTAATTTCTAATTACTAATTACTACATTACTAATATAGTAATTTCTGTGGGAGAACTAAAAAATGTAAAGACAATATACCTAGAAAATAACTTTCCTTGCACACAAAACAATATAATAAACATACATGACAGAATGTAGTTTTATAGCTGTAGGTCAGTGAGAAAGAATGCACACTCAGTATCTGATATCTGATGGAATCAACAGAAAATAACTTCTATTCAAGACAGAAATCTGGTTAACCCAAAATTGAACACTACAAATATTTTTAATGAACAAGATTTACTATCTTTAAATAACAGAGAGTGGTAATATATTTTTCAATGAAAAAAATTTTTTTTAATTAGAAGGGTATAATTTTTCATAGCTCACATTTCTTGAAAAAATGGATTCCAAATATTTAAAAAACAAAAACATTATATCACACAAAGATTATCAGTACTTAACATGAATAATAACTCATGAAATTCTCACAGATAATCAAAGAAACAGAATTCCTATGGTCCGGCCCTGTCATAGACTTTGATACCTTCTTCCTCGCCAGACACTATCCTAGATTCTTTACACATATCAGTACAGTCTCTTTTCCCACCAATTCCTTTAGATAATTACTATCATTTAAACTTTTAAGATTCCTGAGGCTCAGACAAGTTAAATATCCAGGGTGAAATCAAAGAAAGCCAGGATTTCAACTCCTGTCTACGGAATCCTAAACCCACATCTTTTAACGACTTACAAGGTAGAAAGAAAAACAAGATAATGAAGTTAGTAATAAAAAGGTGTTGAGAAGTGACTTTTATTTAATGAATTCAGACATCTATAACCTTTTAGTCATTTACTATCTTTAAGTAACAAATATGTAAAAAGGGGAGAGGGACAGGGGCATGAACAACAAAACTACCACATACTCATGAAAAGACTGTGGGGTTTGAAAGTGGGCAGAATTGGATTCAAGTTCTAGTTCAATTACTAGCTATGTGAGCCAGTAATTTGAGCCAGTGATTTGATCTCTCTTAGGCCTATTTCTTTATCTCTTCAAGAGGAGGTATTCTCACTACCTCTTAGGTGTCCTAAAGATTTACCAAAATGACTTAAAAATTGTCTAGCAGAGCATAAAGCACATCCTTGAAGCTCAGGAATCATTCTTCTCTCATTCTCGCCAAACTCCCCTTATTTAAACTATTGATCAAGAGTACTTTCAAGGAAAAAAGGAATCAAATGTTGGATGGCAAACCACCATTAACGATCAAAGTAGGGAGGGTGCCTGGGTGGCTCAGTCAGTTAAGCATCTGCCTTCAGCTTAAGTCAGGGTGGCAGAGTCCTGGGAACGAGTCCCGCATCGGGCTTCTTGAGGGGGTGGGGGGTGGGGCCTGCTTCTTTCTCTTACCATTCAATTTGCTCTCATTCTTGTTCAAATATTTTTTTAAAAAATGATGAAAGTAGGGGGTATTTATCCATGTAATTATGACTATATATACCTTATTTCCAAAAGGATACACAAAAACTTGATAGCACTGGTTGACTCTGGGGAGAAGTTCTAGAAGTCTGGAGTAAAAGAAGAATCTTATAATTTGCTGTATGTACACATTGTATTAATTCTTAATGCTTAAACTTAATACTTAAGTTTAAGTATTAAGTACTAATACTTAATACTTAAGGTTTAAGTATTATTAATACTTAATACTTAAAACTTAATTGGGAACATGTCCTTTCGGTATAAATTAACATAAAATTCCTCAAAAAATTAAAGGGACAAGTTCTATACTCAGATGAACACAGTTGTTAGATCATTTTATTTATTCCCTCAGGTTACATATACTAGATGTGTATAGGATTTTTACTTATTGACATAACTAAAAAATTTACAATATGTTTATATTATAATCTTATTATGTTTATTATATTGTTTTGCGTGTAAAGCAAATTACTTTGTAGGCATATTTTCTTTACATTTTTAAATTCTCCTATAGTAGTTAATTTAACCTGCACAGAGTAAGGGAAAAAAATTCTCAAAATCAAAATTTAAAATGAAAATGGAATCTTTTTATCAAGAGGCATGATTTTAAATATGAAAAATTCAAAAGTAAAATTCTATTACTTATTTGAGCTAAATAGAAATTGATAAAATGGTTTGGTGATAACCACTGTTATTTGATAGAGAAACATTTCTAGGATATTCATGATAAATTTAGACTTTCTACAATAAACTATGGTAAATAACAACTGATTTTTCAGCTTTCTGATATAGCTGGAAAGTTGTACATGTATAAATTTTATCTTCTAATAGAGAAATTCAAATTTCTATTCTAATTACAGAACAAGGCTCACCAATGAAAATAAGTTAGCTTTTACACTTAAAAACTGGCTAAATTACTATTGTTCCTAGTTATTGATTTACTTTAAATCATAATCACTCAAGGGCTCAATACCTCTAACAGAATAATGAAAACTTCCACTAATTACTGGCTTCAAAATGTGTCATATTTCTGGACATTGACATGGAGTACTGTGTTTATTTCAGGTTTATAAGATTACGGGAGTTCAAGCACCTTTACAGTGATTTATAATTTGGCTGTCATAGTAAGCATGTACACTCACCCACCTTTTGTTAATAAACTTCTTTTTAAGTTCTACACATTCATCCACTTTATTATTATTATTAAAGATTTTGAGAGAGAAAGAGAGTGTGAGCAGGGAGGGGACGGTGGCAGTGGGAGAGCAAGAAGATGGCACACTGAGCAGGGAGCCCCATGCGGGGCTCGATCCCAAAACCCTGGGACCCTGACCTGAGCCAAAGGCAGATGTTTGAGCCACCCAGGTGCCCAACCATCCGCTTTCATGATTAACATTTAATGTAAGCTAAGATTTAAAAAATATTACTGTCAATGTTTGGATATTTGAAACATGAAACAAACAAAATTTTAGCCCCAAATAAAAGCCGAGTTCATGATTAATCTCTTCTGCAACAGATGAAGATACAAGAATGTGCAAAACAAGAGAAACAGAACTAGTTGCCATTCTTCACAGGATCCTATTAATAAACACAAACATAATGCTGAAATCATACTTCATTTCAAAACTAAAAAGAAATCAAACCAGATGAAATCATTAAAATCATTTCATTAATTTTAATGGCTACGGTGGAACTCAAATGGCACTAGGGCAAATGGATTATTAAAAATACTGATTTCTATCACATTGGTACTGTAGAAGTGCATTTCATAATTTATACAGGAGATCTTACATTTTAATACTGTCCGAAAGAAACGATTTTCAAGTAATTTATTATTGTTAGTAACTGGAAAGGCTGCTGATGGAACAGTGCTAGTAGATAAATCTTTAGGTCAAAAATCAAAGGAAAAATTATAAGAAAGGGAGTAGATTTTCCAGAGACAAAGGTCTCCTGAGTGTAGGTCTCCCCACGCCCCAAATTCACGCATAAATATGCAGGCCGGCACAACTTCATCTGAATGACACAAACGGGTGTATTTCCGGGCCCGGAGCAGCCTTGGGTGCAGCGACGTGAAGATGGAGGCTGCAGCATCCATTGTTAGCTCAAGTCTAACAATGTTGGAACCGGAGTGACATGTGCCACGTTCTGGTTTTACGCTTGTATTTGGGGAAAGCAGGCACAGAATGCTTCCATGGGAGAAAGGGCTTGCTTTTTTGGCCCGTTTATTGTCCCCAATGAATATCTTCAGGAACAGCAAAGATCAGGAAGGTATAAACTCCCTTGTGCAGGTTTTAAGGGATAACAGACTGATGTTAGATGACATCCCCATCTGTCTAACATGGGACACACTAGTCCCCTGGGACTTATTCACAGTCGGCTGCATCTGGGACCCTGGGGGCATGGCTGCGGCTAAGCCTACAGATGGATGCCCCTGCTGCTTGGAGTCCCGTTGACAGTGGCCTTCATTAAAGGCTTCAGACAACAGAATGGCTGATGAGAAGCACAGTCACAAAAATTTGAGTTTGGTCAAGAATTTATTAGGCCCAGGGATGGACTGTTGGGAGAGGCATTCTGCCATAGCCACTGACTGTCTTTCTGGGTACGTCAAGACTATGACAGGCCATCTGTCAGGTTTGCAGGAGACTTTGCGGGGTCTGTTAAGGCCTCCCTCTGGGACAAAGAGCACGTTGCTTACTGCTTGTTAGAAGTCCTAGGTTCCCAAGCTCCACGTCCTTCAGCTGTGAAGCACCCCAGCTGCTCATGCAGTGTTCTCGGGGGCCCCTTTTCACCCCGGGAGAATGTGAGACACAGGAACCAGTGCAATCAGGCGAATGCTCATGCTGCTGTGGCTGTGAAGGGGACAGTTCTTTGCTTTTGCCTCAAGAGCCTCCTGTCTCCTGCCAGAATCCGTGAAACAGTCGAAGTCACGCTTATGGGCTTGTAGGGAGGGCAAAACCAATTCCCCAGTCTGAGAGAAGCTATATATAGCATTTACACATTTTTCTTTCTTTTTGTGACCTTTAGGCACATAATCCTTGGCTTACAACCTATGGATATTTGTCCACAGCAGTTGTTCTTTTTTTAAGCAAGTGACTTACGTATTTGCATATGTATTTACAGTAACATTTTAATTTTTTTCCCCTCTACAGATGTTTCTCGTTCCTAAATTTTCTTTCTCATTCCTAAAGTTTCTCATTCCTAAAATTTCAGCTTTCATGTCTTCCAGGTTAGATTTTTAGTTTTTTTTTTTTCTTTAAAGAAATGACTGATTAAAACAAAGGAAAGAGCAATTCTGCTACTTTTTACATTCATGTTATTTCTTCTTTTCCCTTTGGTTGAGCTGAACACTTGGTTTATTTTTTCCTCTTTTAAAAATCATAACACGTTAAGTGCAGCAAAGTTGCCTTTCTTTTCTATTATTCTCACCATCCCAATTTCCAAGAAAGTATTCCTTAATAGTTTCATATCCTTGTTGAGGGCAGAGGGAGCAAGTTATACTAACTTAAGATAGTGATGATTGCTGTCATTTTCTCCCAAATACATAATCATATATGTACTTAAATATGTAATATCTGTCAAGATTTAGGGCAGATCCAGAGCACAGATCTTTGAACAGGAGGTAGGGAAGGGACAAATCATTCTACCTGTTTTGGCCATAATGTTGTTGTGTTTCAAGGTATTGTGTTTGAAGTGTAAGCAGCTTGACTTTACTCGGACTAAAAGAATGGGCCTAACGCTGCGCGTTTACAGAAGCAACTCACACTGGCAGATGGGCGGCAGTTTATCTTCAGAGGGTACAGCCCTGAGGAGCGGTGCCTTTGCTCTGCCAGTTGGTGGTCTTCCAAGCGGCAGACTAGAAGGGTAGGCCACTGGGAACAATCCAAACGTCAGTATAAATGTAACAATTTTCACCAAGGGGGTCAGAGACTAGTCAGGGACAGGAGTACCACCTTGAATTCTGCCAACGGAATGCAGGGACCACACCTACTTTTCGTGCTGCATAGCTGTGGCTTGACGGAACAGTAACGGCCACCTAAACACGCCATCAGCTTTAACTTAGCTGAACGTACCAGTAACACAGCCCAGTCATTTAGGGAAACCACTGTGGACTGAGGCCCCCCCCTTGAGCCAGAAACTTTACTTGAGGTAGTGGAATAGGGCACGTGGTTTGCCCAAAGGGTGGCTACCACCCTTCCACGTAAATCCAAGATCATGCTAAGTCAAAACAACTATGCTCTTGAATATGCCATTTTCAATTGACTGGAGAGACTTGTTGGGTCCCTCTATCTTGTCAGTCACTGAATCCTACTTAGCCGACGTCAAAATATAAACCATCAGGTGTTAGAGTCACAAGGCTTCCGTGGGTTAGGCCTTCAGTTTCAGTAAGAGCTTAAGAGCCCCTAAGAGCGGCTTTTCAAAAAGGAGTATACTTGATGACAGTCAGGCAGGTGGCGCTGATCTACTTGAAACTGCCTCTGGGTATTCCAGCAGCCACTCAGACTCTAACGGGATTCTAGCTCAACTTTCTCTGAGATTGTATGTCATTCACCTGGGAACAAGACGGTACATGTGGTGGTCTCCCTTGAGACTCTGAGCGGTCACAGCATTCACAGTATAAACACACACAGTATCAGTGCCAAACGTAATTCAGTCACAGAAGCCAAAATAATAAAACTTCATCGAAATGGCCCAGACATCATATTAAAGCCTTGCTCATTGTGAACACCTTCCAAACCCTGTCAGTTGAGCTTGGGCGCTCTTTCCTGCAGCAACATATATCAAGGAGCTGTCACAGAGGCTACAGCAAGTTATCAGAAAATTGCTCTCACCCATCCAGGAGCAGAGAGTAGTACAAAATGGCAGGAGGAGAGAGAAGAGAGCAGGAGGACAAAATTTTAAGTGTTGAGCTTTTGTCTTCCTCTAACCATGTGGCCCTTGTCCTTCCTCTTCCAGAAAGCCATATATCTGTCAACATCTCACCCTTGTTTCTAAAACTATTAAGAACTGTAAAAGATGGGGTGCCTGAATGGCTCAGTTGGTTAAGCTTCAGCCTTCGGCTCAGGTCGTGGTCTCAGGGTCCTGGGATCAGGCCCTGCCTTGGGCTCCCTGCTCGGTGGGGAGCCCAATTCTCCCTCTCCCTCTGCCTGTTGCTCCCCCTGCTTGTGTGCTCTCTCCCCCTCTGATGGATAAATAAGTAAAATCTTAAAAGAAAAAAAAAAAAACTGTAAAAGATCTAAGGTGTGACTTTATCCTACTTACAAAACATTAAGTTATTAGGTTTTTATCATTTCTTGGTGGGAGGGATGAGATGGGAAAAATATGGACCTAAATGGATACTACACAAATAGTGGGTGTATGTTGTAGCTGAGGGACACTATACTTGGGGAACCACTGTTTTATAGCAAGCAGTAAACAAGCCTGCTCTTCTTTCCAAAGGGAAAATCATCTCATTCCTCCAGGTTGCCTGCTACAAACACAACCCTGAGAAATGGCTCAGGTAAAGAACAGTCAGGGTCTTCCATGATCTATTCATCAGACCAAGAACGCGCAAAGCTCACAGGGCCCACAGCAAATGGCCTCTCCCAAAAGCTTGATGTTAACCTCTCTTTAATCTTAATTTTATATTTAATACTTAAATAGTCAATATTTCAGAAACTTATAAAGTCAGACATCAAAAATAAATAATTTTAAAAGTTACCAAAATCACATTTTAAAAATGCACTAGGAAAAGAAAAAAAAATGCACAAGGGCTAACAATTTCACAGTTAATCTACTAAAACTACAAAGGGGGGGGGGGAAGAAAACTATAAAGGAATTGAAGATCTTGCCATTAGTGACAACATGGATGGACCCAGGGGTGTTATGTTAAGTGAAATAAGACAGAGATAGACAAATATATGATTTTACTTATATGTGGAATCTAAACAAAATAAATATAACAAAATAAGTGAATAAACACCAAAAAAAAAAAAAAAAAAAAAACCCAGAAACTGATAAATACAGAGAACTGGTGGTTCCCAGAAAAGGGGGGCGCGGGGAATAGGCAAAATAGGTGAAGGGGATTAAGGAGGTACAAACTTTTAGTTATAAAATAAGTCACAGAGATAAAAAGTACAGCATAAGGAATAAAGCCAATAATACTGTAATAATGTTGTATGGTGACAGAGGATAACCACACTTCTGTGAGCACTGCAGAAATTACAGGAACTGTTGAATTACTATGTTGTGCACTTGAAACATATACAATGTTGTATATCAGCTATACTTGCAGACACCCCTAAACACAGCAGGGGGTACTCTTCACAGAAGCTTAATGGATATAAAATGCATAAAAGTATTAAAACACATGGATCAAACTCCTTTGAGAAATAAATTGCTATATTTAAACAAAAAGGAAGTGATCATTTCTATGACATACTTTTCTTTAATATATATATGTACAAGAACAGAATTTACAGAAATAACATGGTTGCCTAATTCACTATATGAAGCTAAATGACTTTTAAAAAGTGGCATTTATTATTTAAATAGCTAATCTCATCTATTAAAATAGAAGCATGAATCTTAAAACATAATCTTAATTTAACAGAAGATACCCCACAGCATTAACGAATGCAAAGACAGTACAATATTTTAATATATATTACAATACACAGTATGTCCAATGAGAAAAACTTTGTATTACATTTCAATAACTGATAAAATAAGTTATTTCTGATTTTAAAAACCTAAGATTACAGAACTTTAACATTTTAAAAGGTATGGACAAAAAAGAAAAGATATGAACAGAAGACATACAATGTCATCTGTTGAGAGATTCAATAAAGATTTAAATTGTTTTTAAATTAACCAACAGGTTTAACATAATTCTAACAAATTCCACGAGTTTTTTTAGGAGGCAATTTGGCAGAAGAAAAAGAACTCTAATGTTAATATGAGAGCATCAGTAACTGCAAAGAGCAAAAAAAATTTGGAGGAAATAAAGCAGCAATGAAATTGTACTGTGAAATATCAGAATAATTGTACTGTGAAATATCAGAATATATATTATAAAATAATAAATACTAAAACAGCATGGCACTGCTACAAGAAACAGTTAATGTACAGGACAGTTATGAAATAGAGCATAACATAAATATAATGAATATATAATCGACAAGTCACCTGAAGGGAAAAAAGGTCTGACTGGATCCTTACCTTTGATAACAATAACTTACATGGATTAAATGTTTAAGGTAAAATGAAAAGAAAAGCTTTAGGAAAGCTACTGGAAAATAATAGTTAAAATCTCTCACTCAGGTTTGGAAAAAACTAAGTATAAAACACACACACATAAAAGAAAATTTGGGCAACATGAAATTAAAGAGGCTTCTGTATATTAAAATTAATATAAAATGCAAGAAAATATTTTAAAAGGTTTACAACAAAAAAAGAGAAGTACTGAGATGAATTACTAAGTATATATTACTGTTTAATATATAAAGAACTCTTTCAAAATTAGAGAAACAACTAAAACTTTTTAAAGTATAAATAAATCAGACATATATACTGGTACTATTAATAATTTTCTTCTGACTGCCCATATCTATTTGTATTAAATACTTGGAAGAAGTAAAAAAGCTTTTTTTTTTTTTATGCTTATATTTTTGAAAAGGTATCTTTTTTTTTTTTTTAATTTTATTTTTTATAAACATATATTTTTATCCCCAGGGGTACAGGTCTGTGAATTGCCAGGTTTACACACTTCACAGCACTCACCATAGCACATACCCTCCCCAATGTCCATAACCCCACCCCCACTCTCCCAACCCCCCTCCCCCCATCAACCCTCAGTTTGTTTTGTGAGATTAAGAATCACTTATGGTTTGTCTCCCTCCCAATCCCATCTTGTTTCATTTATTCTTCTCCTACCCCCTTAACCCCCCATGTTGCATCCCTCTCCCTCATATCAGGGAGATCATATGATAGTTGTCTTTCTCCGACTGACTTATTTCGCTAAGCATGATACCCTCTAGTTCCATCCACGTAGTCGCAAATGGCAAGATTTCATTTCTTTTGATGGCTGCATAGTATTCCATTGTGTATATATACCACATCTTCTTTATCCATTCGTCTGTTGATGGACATCTAGGTACTTTCCATGGTTTGGCTATTGTAGACATTGCTGCTATAAACATTCAGGTGCACGTGCCCCTTTGGATCACTACGTTTGTATCTTTAGGGTAAATACCCAGCAGTGCAATTGCTGGGTCATAGGGTAGTTCTATTTTCAACATTTTGAGGAACCTCCATGCTGTTTTCCAGAGTGGTTGCACCAGCTTGCATTCCCACCAACAATGTAGGAGGGTTCCCCTTTCTCCACATTCTCGCCAGCATCTGTCATTTCCTGACTTGTTAATTTTAGCCATTCTGACTGGTGTGAGGTGATATCTCATTGTGGTTTTGATTTGTATTTCCCTGATGCTAAGTGATATGGAACACTTTTTCATGTGTCTGTTGGCCATCTGGATGTCTTCTTTGCAGAAATGTCTGTTCATGTCCTCTGCCCATTTCTTGATTGGATTATTTGTTCTTTGGGTGTTGAGTTTGCTAAGTTCTTTATAGATTTTGGACACTAGCCCTTTATCTGATATGTCATTTGCAAATATCTTCTCCCATTCTGTCAGTTGTTTTTTGGTTTTGTTAACTGTTTCCTTTGCTGTGCAAAAGCTTTTGATCTTGATAAAATCCCAATAGTTCATTTTTGCCCTTGCTTCCCTTGCCTTTCGTGATGTTCCTAGGAAGATGTTGCTGCGGCTGAGGTCGAAGAGGTTGCTGCCTGTGTTCTCCTCAAGGATTTTGATGGATTCCTTTCTCACATTGAGATCCTTCATCCATTTTGAGTCTATTTTCATGTGTGGTCTAAGGAAATGACCCAATTTCATTTTTCTGCATGTGGCTGTCCAATTTTCCCAACACCATTTATTGAAGAGGCTGTCTTTTTTCCATTGGACATTCTTTCCTGCTTTGTCGAAGATGAGTTGCCCATAGAGTTGAGGGTCTATTTCTGGGCTCTCTATTCTGTTCCATTGATCTATGTGTCTGTTTTTGTGCCAGTACCATGCTGTCTTGATGATGACAGCTTTGTAATAGAGCTTGAAGTCCGGAATTGTGATGCCACCGACTTTGGCTTTCTTTTTCAATATTCCTTTGGCTATTCGAGGTCTTTTCTGGTTCCATATAAATTTTAGGATTATTTGTTCCATTTCTTTGAAAAAAATGGATGGTACTTTGATAGGAATTGCATTAAATGTGTAGATTGCTTTAGGTAGCATAGACATTTTCACAATATTTATTCTTCCAATCCAGGAGCATGGAACATTTTTCCATTTCTTTGTGTCTTCCTCAATTTCTTTCATGAGTACTTTATAGTTTTCTGTGTATAGATTCTTAGTCTCATTGGTTAGATTTATTCCTAGGTATCTTATAGTTTTGGGTGCAATTGTAAATGGGATTGACTCCTTAATTTCTCTTTCTTCTGTCTTGTTGTTGGTGTAGAGAAATGCAACTGATTTCTGTGCATTGATTTTATATCCTGACACTTTACTGAATTACTGTAAAAGTTCTAGCAGTTTTGGAGTGGAGTCTTTTGGGTTTTCCACATATAGTATCATATCATCTGCAAAGAGTGATAGTTTGACTTCTTCTTTGCCAATTTGGATGCCTTTAATTTCCTTTTGTTGTCTGATTGCTGAGGCTAGGACTTCTAGTACTATGTTGAATAGCAGTGGTGATAACGGACATCCCTGCCGTGTTCCTGACCTTAGCGGAAAAGCTTTCAGTTTTTCTCCATTGAGAATGATATTTGCGGTGGGTTTTTCATAGATGGCTTTGATAATATTGAGGTATGTGCCCTCTATCCCTACACTTTGAAGAGTTTTGATCAGGAAGGGATGCTGTACTTTGTCAAATGCTTTTTCAGCATCTATGGAGAGTATCATATGGTTCTTGTTCTTTCTTTTATTAATGTGTTGTATCACATTGATTGATTTGCAGATGTTGAACCAACCTTGCAGCCCTGGAATAAATCCCACTTGGTCGTGGTGAATAATCCTTTTAATGTACTATTGAATCCTATTGGCTAGTATTTTGGCGAGAATTTTTGCATCTGTGTTCATCAAGGATATTGGTCTGTAGTTCTCTTTTTTGATGGGATCCTTGTCTGGTTTTGGGATCAAGGTGATGCTGGCCTCATAAAATGAGTTTGGAAGTTTTCCTTCCATTTCTATTTTTTGGAACAGTTTCAGGAGAATAGGAATTAGTTCTTCTTTAAATGTTTGGTAGAATTCCCCCGGGAAGCCATCTGGCCCTGGGCTTTTGTTTGTTTGGAGATTTTTGATGACTGTTTCAATCTCCTTACTGGTTATGGGTCTGTTCAGGCTTTCTATTTCTTCCTGGTTCAGTTGTGGTAGTTTATATGTCTCTAGGAATGCATCCATTTCTTCCAGATTGTCAAATTTGTTGGCGTAGAGTTGCTCATAGTATGTTCTTATAATTGTCTGTATTTCTTTGGTGTTCGTTGTGATCTCTCCTCTTTCATTCATGATTTTATTTATTTGGGTCCTTTCTCTTTTCTTTTTGATAAGTCTGGCCAGGGGTTTATCGATCTTATTAATTCTTTCAAAGAACCAGCTCCTAGTTTCGTTGATTTGTTCTATTGTTTTTTTGGTTTCTATTTCATTGATTTCTGCTCTGATCTTTATGATTTCTCTTCTCCTGCTGGGTTTAGGGTTTCTTTCTTGTTCTTTCTCCAGCTCCTTTAGGTGTAGGGTTAGGTTGTGTACCTGAGACCTTTCTTGTTTCTTGAGAAAGGCTTGTACCGCTATATATTTTCCTCTCAGGACTGCCTTTGTTGTGTCCCACAGATTCTGAACCGTTGTGTTTTCATTATCATTTGTTTCCATGAATTTTTTCAACTCTTCTTTAATTTCCTGGTTGACCCATTCATTCTTTAGAAGGATGCTGTTTAGTCTCCATGTATTTGGGTTCTTTCCAAATTTCCTCTTGTGATTGAGTTCTAGCTTCAGAGCATTGTGGTCTGAAAATATGCAGGGAATGATCCCAATCTTTTGATACCAGTTGAGACCTGATTTAGGACCAAGAATGTGATCTATTCTGGAGAATGTTCCATGTGCACTAGAGAAGAATGTGTATTCTGTTGCTTTGGGATGAAATGTTCTGAATATATCTGTGATGTCCATCTGGTCCAGTGTGTCATTTAAGGCCTTCATTTCCTTGTTGATCTTTTGCTTGGATGATCTGTCCATTTCAGTGAGGGGAGTGTTAAAGTCTCCTACTATTATTGTATTATTGTCGATGTGTTTCTTTGATTTTGTTATTAATTGGTTTATATAGTTGGCTGCTCCCACGTTAGGGGCATAGATATTTAAAATTGTTAGATCTTCTTGTTGGACAGTTCCTTTGAGTATGATATAGTGTCCTTCCTCATCTCTTATGATAGTCTTTGGCTTAAAATCTAATTGATCTGATATAAGGATTGCCACTCCTGCTTTCTTCTGATGTCCATTAGCATGGTAAATTCTTTTCCACCCCCTCACTTTAAACCTGCAGGTGTCTTCGGGTTTAAGATGAGTTTCTTGTAGGCAACATATAGATGGGTTTTGTTTTTTTATCCATTCTGATACCCTGTGTCTTTTGATTGGGGCATTTAGCCCATTAACATTCAGGGTAACTATTGAGAGATATGAATTTAGTGCCATTGTATTGCCTGTAAGGTGACTGTTGTAAATTGTCTCTTTCTGATCTAGTACTTTTAGGGTCTCTCTTTGCTTAGAGGACCCCTTTCAATATTTCCTGTAGAGCTGGTTTGGTATTTGCAAATTCTTTCAGTTTTTGTTTGTCCTGGAAGCTTTTAATCTCTCCTTCTATTTTCAATGATAGCCTAGCTGGATATAGTATTCTTGGCTGCATGTTTTTCTCGTTTAGTACTCTGAATATATCATGCCAGCTCTTTCTGGCCTGCCAGGTCTCTGTGGATAAGTCTGCTGCCAATCTAATATTTTTACCATTGTACGTTACAGACTTCTTTTCCCGGGCTGCTTTCAGGATTTTCTCTTTGTCACTAAGACTTGTCAATTTTACTATTAGGTGACGGGGTGTGGACCTATTCTTATTGATTTTGAGGGGGGTTCTCTGAACCTCCTGGATTTTGATGCTTGTTCCCTTTGCCATATTGGGGAAATTCTCTCCAATATACCTTCTGCTCCCCTCTCTGTTTCCTCTTCTTCTGGAATCCCAATTATTCTAATGTTGTTTCGTCTTATGGTGTCACTTATCTCTCGAATTCTCCCCTCGTGGTCCAGTAGCTGTTTGTCCCTCTTTTGCTCAGCTTCTTTATTCTCTGTCATTTGGTCTTCTATATCGCTAATTCTTTCTTCTGCCTCATTTATCCTAGCAGTGAGAGCCTCCATTTTTTATTGCACCTCATTAATAGCTTTTTTGATTTCAACTTGGTTAGATTTTAGTTCTTTTATTTCTCCAGAAAGGGCTTTTATATCTCCCGAGAGGGTTTCTCTAATATCTTCCATGCCTTTTTCGAGCCTGGCTAGAACCTTGAGAATCGTCATTCTGAACTCTAGATCTGACATATTACCAATGTCTGTATTGATTAGGTCCCTAGCCTTTGGTACTGCCTCTTGTTCTTTTTTTTGTGGTGAATTTTTCCGTCTTGTCATTTTGTCCGATAAGAGTATATGAAGGAGCAAGTAAAATACTAAAAGGGTGGCAACAACCCCAGGAAAATATGCTTTAGCCAAATCAGAAGAGATCCCAAATCGTGGAGGATATCGAGAATCGAGAAAGGGGATAAAAAGAGGTTCAGAAAGAAAAAAAAAAAAAAACAATT